>NT_176683.1:1440532-1481192 GCF_000188095.3 Bombus impatiens | reverse complement strand
TTCCCCCCCCCCCCCTTCACCCCCAAAACTAGGTCGACATATACAGAAAATAGTAATACCACTCCTTTGTTCTGTAGCAGCTAAAGTACATTGTTTTTTACGTAAGAAATTATTTATCAAAAAATGTAAATTATGATAACACGAAAAAGTTAGAAGTATAAGTTCACGTATTTCAAAATTGTATAATAATGCGTAATTAGATCGCGGGTGATTATGTATTTATGGATAATTTAAATGCGCAACAATGTACGAAATGTACGTGCTACGAGAAAATGTATTAGGTCGTCCGAAAAGTTTCTTTCGTTTTAGAAGGAAATAATGGATGCACAACATTTTCCGCTTTATATTATTTTATCGAATTACGTATGATCAATTTTGTTCTATCAAGATAAAGATCACAACGTTTGATAGATTAGGTTTCATGTTTGTACAAAGATGCATCGTTGTAAACGACGTGTCTGTGAAAGAAAGACACTTTCCGGACAATAGAAAACGCGCAAGCTAAAGAACGTTATGATATAAAGTTTTTCTAATTTCTCGTAAATTATATACCTTCCTTAGTTCATTAACACGTTTAACGCAAGCACGGTGAAATAGTATCTGATGGCGGTGCAGAAGCCACCGGTGACCAACGTCGCGTCGCCAGAATTAACTATTAAGTTACCGCGTATGAAATGTTTCCTCTGAAATGAAATATTAAATACACGTAGTTTCCTCGTGACGTTTGTATAATTCAACTCTCGTTTACTCTTGCAACTAATAATTTTAGATTATGTAATTCTGTAATTACTCTACATTGCTTCTAATCTATAAAAATAAAAAATTTGACGATTTACTTCCTTATCAATTCCGAAGATAGTGATTTTTATGAATCAATCGTTTGTACTCTTATCCAAATAGTGTTCAAATCCGACATACGATACTTTTGCTTCTTTTTATCTATTCGATTTCATTGAAACACGACGGTAATTAACAATCTTATAAAGCAACAATCTTGTTAAGAAAACATAAAAATGGAATTTTTCCAACAAGAAACATGGCAAATTGTCCATCGAAATTGTAATTGTTCGAACTTCGTCGTAAAGATCGAATCCTCGGGAGAGGCAACAAAAAATCGATTTCCCGTGAATTCCTTGGTTTTACCTATGGTATAAAGGGAAAAGCAATAAGCCAGTGGCTCGTAAAACGTTTTTTCCCTCGATAATGAGAACTGGGACTGGTGGTGGCAGCCGTGTAAGAAACGGAATCGTCGATATGAAACAGCAATTTCTCCGCCTTGAGGGGATGATTTGTGTTTATTTCCAAGTAGTCAAATTGAGAATGATCCATAACCGTAGTATTTGCTATCTGTTTCAATGAGTATTAAATAATTCAGTAAATATTATCGACAAAATATATCGCAGTACAGTAAAGCTTCCCTTATTTGAATACCCTAATTCTATTATCCGAACATAGTATTTCCCATTAACGGATACCTTTTTCCATCCAAGACTTTTCCATATACAATGTATTCTTTGCTTGATTCGATCGAGTAGCGAAATTATAATATTCTGATATTATAATATTGTAACAAATATAATTAAAATATAATATGGTATTCTATAACTATGGAAACAAAACACGACGTAATTAAAAAAGTCGAAAGCGGTGTAAGTGCGAGCGCCGCAAAAGACACAATTACAGACACGAAAACACAAAAAGAATAATATTAAAAATTATCCGAAGCACGTAGATTCCTGTGACGCTGGCGACAGTAGGAAAAAGCTCAATTATCTTGACGTAACGAAACAGTTTCATTGCGATAGAGACGATAATAACGTCGGATTTACACAAATGGGAACATCAAATTCTGATTTGACCCATGCAGTTACTTAGGTTGAAAGAATTAAGTAACTTAACAGTAAAGGAGATACGAAATCCGTAAATATTTAAAGGAATCATTAATCTCAATTTGTATTTGAAAAATGAAATTTAATATTAGAGAAATGATTGTTCCGGTACTTGAAAACTCCATTAACAGCTTGGTCTGCCTATTAATTCGGATAACGGAAGCCCTGCAGTATATTAAATTGCATCGTTCGCGGTGAAAATACCATTTATGGTATGAAATATGAAAATGTTAAATGAAAGTTTAACTCATTTTCAGCTCATACTGTTACTCTCGAAGCGGTTCACAGGCAAAACAGACGAGACACGTTCATCGCGTGACGCTTTTGCTTCCCTTGGGCCAACCACCGCATTAGACACTGTTTCCATAGACAGGATCGATTTCTATGCATCGATGCATAGATATTCAATTAGGCCTTTCCAAGGTCTTACAGATTCTATTAATTTACTTATTTTGAATTTCTTGTTTTTTCCTCGTGAATTCTTTAATCTTATCATAGACAAGCAATAAGCCTCAGTGGCAAAGAGTGGGAATATACAAGAAGCGACACTCCAGGCGATACCTTTGATGTTACTCGATGCTTTGTACCTTTAAATTGGTTGTACAGACAAGCCGGATATTTGAAATGACTAAACTCATCTCTTTACTTTATCTTAACCTCTAACGATTAACAATATACCTGTGTTATCACTGTCTTAGAGATAATGCTTTTTCCAGTATGTATTTATATCAACCTTATACAATGGAATAGTTAGGAAATAAGGAATATTATATAACGATAGTTTTTCAAACAATATATCGCAAATACATTGCAAAAGTGTATGTTGTAAATAAAATACAGAAATATTTATTACGAACAAACACGTCGTAAGTAAATTACAAACATACATACATTTGTTATTACATATATTTCTTATAAATATTGTCAAATCTAAACAATTTTACAACCATTGCCTCGGCATTGCCGATTAACAGATCTCGCTACGAGCAAATTATCGCGAGTGAAAATCCGTGCATTCTGTTTTACAAACATATGTAATACAAATCTATTAGGTTGTCCGGAAAGTGTCTTTCTTTTACAGATACGTGTTTTACAACAATGTATCTTTATACAAACATGAAACCTAATCTGTCGAACGTTGTGATCTTTAGTTTGATAGAACAAAATGGATCATACGTAATTCGATAAAATAATATAAAGCGGAAAATGTGCATCCATCATTTCCTTATAAAACGAAAGAAACTTTTCGGACGACCTAATATTCACAGCAAATGTTACAAATATCAATGTAGTACAATTACAAAATTCATCGTAATACAAAGTTTCCTATCTCTTTCAGTATAATATGCTTTACTATAATTTCAAAAGATAATAAATTCCAAAATGAATAAATAACTTTAACAAATAATCGTATGGGTACAGAGCCCTCGCTATTGCTCGGATCTATGGGCCCTCGAATTTCAGTACTCGGATGCTCACTCAATTCAGATCCGAGTGTTCGGATAAACATTTTTCTTCCAGGAATTCACTTAACAAGGTTCAGCTATATTAATAAATTTAACGTATAAGGAAAGCTTCATACGTACTGTTCATACGCGTTTGAGTAACCGCGAGGGAAAAATCAAATCCGAATAGTCGAGTACCGGGATTCGAATTCGGATACTCGGGTACTTAGGTTCGTATCCGGTTCTTGAACCGAAGTTCGTGTAATAATAGGTGGCCCAAGTACTCGGATATCCGGTCTAAATTGGTTGTACCGTTTCGCCTGCATCTAGAAGTGGTTCCTTTGTCAAAGTGTCGCCTCTTGCTGTTCCCCGCCCTTCGCCAGTCACTCGTAAAACGTCTTTTTTTCCCTCGATAATGAGAACTGGCACTCTGGCGGTGGTAGCCGCATAGGAAACGGAATCGTCGATGTGAAAGAGCAATTCCAACCCCGGGGAAACGACGATTCCCGTTCGTTTCGAAGTAGTCCGCTCGATCGACGAAATATCACGACTATTATAATTTCACCAACGATTCGAACGACGCAACGTTCTGAATATTAACGTAACCAACGTTCTCTCGCCGACGAAACATTGCCAATTTCACGTATGTACGTTCAATCGCGTGTATGCACGTTTGAAAATCGTTTTGTCGTTTGCTTGTCGGTCAGAGTACCATCGCGTATTTCTATTTTCTCCTATCGTTTTCGAACCGTGAGTCACGCGTTGCTCTATTACGCCAGCTGAATACGTATCGTTAATGGAACTGGCTTGTATCGTTTCAATGATAGAATGGTTTTTGGCTAAACGCCGATACATTTTACCGCCTGCGTGGCGGTAAGGGGTTGATAAATTACGAGGGTGGAGTCTATAGGTTAATTGACGTGGAAATTTACGATATGTTTGAACTTTCGTAGATTTATGAAGAACTTTCGATCCAGTTATTGGAAGATTTCTTTCTTGCTGCTATTTTTTCTTTTTTTTTTTGGTCCTTCAGGGTGAAATCATCCCCTAGAGATTAACGTCAGATTCTTTACTTATCTACGATATCACATAGAAATTGTTTGCTTCTTCGTTCTCTGTATAGTGGTATAACGAAATCGTTAGAATAATTGTGAATAATTTTATTTAATTTGAAAACTAAAGTGGATACCATATAAAAATTACCTATTCTTTTATATTCTGCAAGATTATACAACGAAATCGTGAGAATAGTTGGTTCTTTAAATAAGACAATGATCATTTTCTTTCCTTTTTCTATCGTATTCTTCGTCAAGTTTAATGGATCTTTAATCTTTATTTTTTAAATTTCATATTAAGACGAATATTTTGTTGAAATACTCGTGCGAACATTATTTGGGTATTTTTGTACGATTACAAGAGATATTTAATGGATCGATCATAGTTATGATCAGTTTTGCAGTTCTTTACGAATAATCACTCCATACAATGCAAAAGTTATATTGCCCGTTATCATCGCAATAGTAATTGCCCAAATGTTTTGATCGTTAACAATTAGACTGACACAGCTAATTAATGATATTCGTAATTAAATTCGTTTAACATTTTCCATTTATACATTTTGTCCATAATATAGAAAATTATTGTTGATCAATTTAACAAAGTAATTATTGTACCATTCAACGATTATATATAATTTTCAGCAATTTTCGAACACAATCTAGTTAGCAAATATTGCAAATATATAGAAAGATATTTGTTGTGAGCAATTAATACCGTGACAACATTATGAAATTAATTAAATTATCGGTTTAAAGTGAACCTCACTTGACTCGCCACAAGTTATTGGTTTCTTTCGAGCAACTTCGTTATCGGTGTCAGAAATAATTAACGCCTGAATTCGGCGTGAATTAATCGTTCGTTATTGGTTTTTCATACATTAACATAATTTCTTGTACGGTATTCTTGCAAAAAGAAGAAGAAACAACGAAGATGATCGTATTGATGAAAAATGTTCAAAATAATCATTTTATTGATTTTTAAGGCTGAAAGAATTTGTTATCGAATATGTGAAAAACCCAAGACACGAAATTTGAAAATTGAAATTTGAGATTCGGAAATATTAACGTTTTTTAACGTTAAAATTCTGAAAGTTGAAGGTTGAGACTTCACGTTTGAAGTTTGAAAGGTGCAACTTGAGATTTAAATCCTAAAGCTTGAAAGCATAAAAATTTCAGCTTCCGGACTCAAAATGAGAAACTTCAAATCTGAGAATTGGAAACGATAAGTGGAAATTTGAAAGTCTTTTCAGAGTTGCAGGTTCCATGTCGAAATTTGAAACTTGAAACGTGAAGCTTGAAAGTCGATAGACGTATGTTAAAAGGTTGAAATTTGATACTCGTGAAAGTTGCACATTGCAACTTGAAACTTGCAACGTGAATTTTGGAAGTTGAGAAGTGAATGTTAAAAGGTTGAAATTTGAAACTTCAGAGACCGTAAATTAAATATCTGCAAGTTGATGTGTGCATGTTCAAGTTTCAAACTTGAGATTTCGAATAAAATATGTTGCATTCTAAAGCTGATAGTTTAAGATATCATCAGAATTTCAAAACATCAAATTTCTTCACAAAATCTTCACTCTCGCGAATGTCTCAAATAATCTCCCTATAAATTCCAATGATCTTTATCGATACTTCGTTATTGATTTCTCCACTTGAAAGTTTCACGATAAAGAAAAATACATCGTTCCAAGAGGAATTTTATTATCAGTACAGTTCGCTACTTGGCCTGCAGCTATATTACTTGGTGTTTAACTCACTTTGATAAAGTCGATCGCCAGAGGATACATCCATAAAGCAAAAGAAGGTAAAGAGAAAAAGAAAAGGGAAGATGCTTTTTCAAGGGGAAGCAATCCATCGAAACTTTAAGGGCGTACTCGTAACAAGATTTCAAGTTGTAATTGTTGTCTTGATAACGTCTTAGATTTGCCAATCTTTGACTAAAGAAACTTTATACTTTCCCTATTTAATTTATCCCAAATTGGTGAAATATTATTTCTTCATTAGAATAAAAGAAGCAACAATAACAGAATGTTTAATTTTTTACTTATTTACTATTTAAATATAATTTGTTCATTGGGATAAGAAAACCAATGATGAAAACTTTACTTTTGCTATTTAAATCTCGCTAAGTTGTTGAAATGATTTGTTCACTAGGATATATGTAATAAAAAACCTATCTAGTATCATTTCTTCACAAAAATATTATATCATTCGTATAGGAAAGATCATTTGTTTATTAGGATAAGAATAATAAAAGGTCTATTGTTTTACCATGATAATTAATTTATTTATTAGCCAAATTATCCTACATTATAGTGAAATATACAATAATTTATTTCAGTAGAATAAAGGAACCAATAACAAGACGTCTATCTTTGCTATTTATATCTTCCTAAATTGATGAAATATAATTTGTCCATTGGAACGAGGGAACGAAGAATAACAAGAGCTCTACTTTCGCCATTTAAGTCATCCTAAATTGATGAAATGTCATTTGTTCATTAGAATAAGGGAACCAAGAGTAATAAGATAATAAAATAGAAGCAAATAACGAAATATAAGATTCTTCGTAATTGCTTTGCCTCGGCAAAATACGGCTGGTAAAATAGGATAAAATAACTCTGCCTTCTTTGAATTGATTAATAGAGGTTGCTACATACCTTCCTGAAAGCTAAACGAAAATAAGGTGCTTGTACTTCCAGTAATATCTCTGTCGTAGGCTTTCCTGCTTAATGAAAATACAGGAACGAGGAAAATGTCTTGTAATCTAACAATTTATTATGTTAATGGACTGGTTGAAATATTGAGATTGTTCCTTAAGTCCATCATTGTAAATAACCTGAGAGAAAGTTTCATTATTTAATATTTTTTCAAATTTGTTTTTATTTAAACACCAAACGGAGGGATATTCGAACACAATCGAACGAATCTATTTAAATTTTTCTCAAAGTTAAACATTTTTTTTTAACGATGTACACAGTGATCAAATTGAGAACGATCTATACCACACGGCGTAAGAATTTGTCATCCGCTTCAATAAATGTCAAATATTTTAGTAAATGTTGTATCGACTAATTTATTTATTTTCACTTATTTCTCCTTCGTCATTTGATATTTTACTGGAAAACACCAACTTTCTTACCTAAACGAAACAACAAGAAAGAAACAATGCGGATTTTCAAAGACTTCGTTCATCCATTCTCTTGTACTTCCTTTCCGTACATTTTTTCGTTCTAACGAGAACTATTGACCCATATCTCAGGTTCTTGTGATCTTCTTCCTCCTTACCTCGTTGCTAGCTCGAGCGATAATTAGAAAACTTCGTCACGTTAATTTTGATATTTACACAATTTCGTTAGAGAAATTAAAATTTTGTTTGTCTGAAACGGGTATCACAGAATAAACGTGAAACGAAATACCAACGATTTTGAGATGAATTTATTGAAAGTAGGAAAGAACAATTATTTGTTTATTTTTTTAGGAAGCAAAATTTGATGAGTATACGATAGTTACATAATTGTAAGTCATAACTTTAAATTATGTTTTTCCCACTTAGAAATGTTTTCGTAATTTATAAACATAAATGACGTTTATTTTTCTTAATAATAAAATAATTCGAAACTTACAATGGGGAATTTAAAAGCCGAGGATCTCGTAGATGAGAAGCCCAGATACCAAGCTGAAATATCAAAGTTAAAATATCTTTTCAATTTTCAACGTTCGGCTCGTCGAACTTTCGCATCACAAATTTCTATCTGTAAGCTTGAAATTCCAAATTCGAAGTTTGAAATATCGCGAAACTTTGAACTTCAGAACTTTTAATCCGAAATTTCAACTTTAAGATTTCGATAAATTGAAGTTCCGACAAGTAAGCAATGGGCTGACTTACACATCACTTTGATACTCAGCCGTAGCCAGAATCCAGATACGTGTCAGCATCCCTAAGGAGGCTAAGCAGAGCTTACAGTGAAGAAATAAATAAACATAGAAACAAAGGAAGAAAAATCTGAGGTAAAACACAGAATCCATCCGCATAGAAATATTTTGTTCGTTGGAAATATTTTTCGCAATTTCGAAAATTTATATCTTTTTCTTATCTTTGTCCTCGAAACGTTAAACTTATTAACCAGAGGATATTAAACAAATCTATAAATTTATTTAAATAAAGAGTCCGCTTTTTATTAGCTTTTTATACGGAAATTAAAATTTTTATTTTTCTCGAAGAATTCGTGATAACATTTTACGATGTTACAACAATGGACTGTTCTCCTTTTTGCTAAAGCATTTCGTGTACGTGTAATAAATGAGTGTAGGTGTCGTGGATCAATGAATGGTTTCAGGATGGCCTGCAGCGACGAATTTCCTCGGCACTGCATCAACTTTCTTTTTGTATTTTTCTTTGCAACTTTAACGTATCTTGTTATCTGTCGAGAGAGGACACACCTCAGGCAATAAAATTGAAAGAGCGAAAAGGAAAAATAGCGTTTCTTTATAAAATCTCACGAGTTTAATTTTACTTCTTGTAACATCTGTAGTACAATAGTTTCTTAAATGAAATAGAATTTTTTAACCAGAACAATTAGAGTTTTATCCTCTTTTGAGTGTAATATTTGCAACAAAATTTAAAATAACTCCAATACAATTTTCAGTATAAATTGAAATTCAAAATACAAGATTTTGGAGGATGAAGAAATTCATTCATCCTTTAATATCCATACAATGAAACTTTTCAATCTTGTATTGATGTTACTTTTGTAATGATTTTCTCCTTTAAGATAAAAGGATAATAATTTCATTAAAAGTGCAATTGTTTGTAAATGGGCCGAATAATATACATATAACAAAGCTTCCCGATTTCTTCTTAATATTATTTTTTAACGATTCTATTCCTTAGAACAACTTCATGCAATTTCATATAGAATTTCCATAAAAAATTGCAGGGTACAAATAAAAATTCCAGTTCCAAATACAAGTTCAAATAAAATATCATTTATTCATCGTGAAGTATACAATCGAGTTCCCTGAATGTTCTTTGAATCTATTTTAATAATATTATTTTGATAATTCTTACAACGTGTCTGATATTAAAAATTGTCTTTGTCGTCACAAGACTCAAACGTATCGGGCGTCGCCTGAGATCGTTTCAAAATCGGTTTCGCAATGGAAAATCTAGATGGAGGATATGTTCTGTGCAAAGAGCTGGTCTTTATCTTATTTTGGGGAATGAACAGATCAGGGCATGGTCTTTGTAAAATTATACGGCTTCTAGAAACGGTGCCTTTAGCTCGGTTCGTTTCGAAACCACGAATAAACGTGATGAGATCGTCGGTAGAACGACGCAAATGATTTTAATACGATAACGTATTAAATGTTCGTTTATGAAAGAGCATTATTGCATTTTATCCCATAGCGGTGACAAGGGAGAAGGAGGGAGTATTGCAATCGCAATACTGATATCATTGGTTGTTATTTCAAATATAACGAAAGAGGGATGAGATTAAACGAAATTAAAATTCAGAGTAGAAGATGGAAGCTAGGCATTTTGCAGTTTTTAATTTCGACCTTTCAATTTCTGGATTCTTAGTTTGCAGCTTACATTTGATACGCCAAGTTCTAAATTTTAAATTCCACGTTCGCTAACTCGTGGATTCCAAATTCCAGACTTTTTAATTTGAAGTTTCAAGTTCTTAAATCCTGGTCTCTAAATTTTTGTAGAAATTTCGAATTTTCCGGTGTCGAATTCTTTGAGCTACTTGCGAGCTGTGGATTCTAAAATTCAAAATTCAAAATTTCGAGTTTTCTATTTTCTTAGTCCTATAGCGTGCCCAACGGATCGAGACAGTAAACGTAAACAAAACGTGATTGCTGCAGCTGCGGTTATTGGCTACGACAGGCTGTCACAGAGTGACAGAATGTCACTAGTCGGCAGTCAATAGTTGCAGCCGCGGTAATCACGCTTTGTTTACGTTTATTGCCTCGACTCGTCGGACAGACAATAAATTAGAAATTTCACGCCTTGAATTGCAAATTGCAAATTTCCAATTTCCAGTCTTTAATTCTAAATTGCAAATTTCCAATCTCTGATATGTAGCTTTCTACATCCCATTTCACGTGCCATGTACCAAATTTCAAGGAGCTCACCTTCTGTTGTTAATTGCTGAACTTCAAATAGCAATATAAATATTTCAATTTTCAATTCAAAATTCCCATTTCCACCTTGCAATCTTCGAACTAAATACGAAATTTCCGTGCTTTTATTTTTCCATATTTTACATAAATATATCGTTTTCATCTTTATCCTCGTTAATACAGGATCAGATAAACCTATGATGAATGGCGGATCAGAATCGAACAGGAACGTCAAATGGAATTTATGTGTTTGTTCTGTTGTAGCTGAACACGGAATGGGCACAAGTTGAAGTTATAAATCTGATCAATGATGGCAGCGGTCTTGGATTCGGAATCGTCGGTGGACGAAGCACCGGTGTTGTCGTTAAAACGATCCTTCCTGGAGGTGTCGCCGATCGGGTAAGTTTATTGCAAACATTTTCTCTTATTCAAACAATTATTAAAGATTTCACAGTCCTTCAAAATCGTTCAATTTTATACACCAAATCTCAATGGATATTCTGGAATTGTATACGTACTTAGATTTTATAAAATACTTTTCACCGATGATTTTATTTTATCTTATCTTATTTCATTTTCTATAACATTGACACGATCCTTTTGTGATAATTAAATCCTGTTGAAAGCACGAAGCCATTCTAAATTTTTAAGGTCTTTTCAACTTCTTTACTTACAAGAATTAACGAATAGAAATGAAGGAAAAACAGTACAGAAGATAGATTTTAATTAATCATTTGTTTCGAAGATAAACTTAGAACTTATTCAATTCACAATTTATTTAGCTTAAGATTTAAAGAGATTTTTCTTTTAACTTTCTTTAAGTAACTCCAGATTGGGCGAAAAGAATGTATAATTTTTCATTCGTTAAATGATTTGAAGTTTTTCCATTTGACAGTACATTCATAAATAGCGATTCATAGACTCCGTAACATTCGATTGCCCTATATTCTTCCTCTAGCAGCCTCAACCACATTTTATCATCAATAAAATTGCAAATCGAATCAGGCTGTGGTTACCGTGGATGCGTATTCGAACGAATTGACGTTCTGATGAACTTCATACATCCAGGTAATCAAATATGTATATAGACTTTTTTATGAGTGTATGCACTTCGATCTATAGGCGTTTCCTAGGCGAAAATTTACCAATATGATTTTTTATGTCGATAAAAGTGTTAAAAATCGAAACGAACTTTCCGAGCAGCATTTAGGAGTGTAATATTCTATTGAAAATCAACGAGCATATTTACAGATACCTTTAACAACGTTTTTTAGCGTGACATGCCTGAAAACAATTTCCTCGATGGAGAGATACTAAGCAAAATTTATTATTCTAATTCCTTAAAAATCGGAACAAACTTTCCGAGCAGCATTTAACGAGTGTAATTCTATTTAATTTTCTATTAAAAAACAACGAACATGTTTACAGATATCTCCAGCAACGTTTTTTAGCGTGACATGCTTGGAAACAATTTCCTCGATGGAGAGATACTAAGCAAAATTTATTATGTTAACAAATTCATTAAAAATCGGAACTTTCCGAGCAATAAATATTATACCAATATATCGATAGCGGCTTCGTATTACTCAAGCAAGTAACGTAAAAACACTTTGATAACATGTCGTTTATAGCATCCATTGCTTTTTTTTACTGTTTTAATTAACAATAGCTAACATTTTTATAAGATACCGCATGAAGTATGCGAGACGCGAATTCACGTCTGCAGTCCGCAAAGTGTTAAAATTCACGCTTTTTGAGTCATGCCATTATTAGCGACAAGCAACGACGTATCCACTGTAATCACAGCCATAATCAGAACTTCTATGCGAAAACCAGAAGTCCTGCAACATAAAGACAGGCGATCAAAAATCTGAAAAAAGAGAGGAAACAGTAGAAAATAAACGAGGCAAGAACATTTAACTATGATCGATTCCCGAATTAAAAACGGTCTGTTCGCGGTACGATTTGTAGGATAATCGGCTGCAGAGCGGGGACCATATATTGCAAATCGGCGATGTCAATCTGCGGGGAATGGGAAGTGAACAGGTTGCGGCAGTTCTGCGACAATCCGGCACACATGTGCGCCTCGTTGTCGCGAGACCTGTCGAACCAACGTCACCGGATTACCAGGTATTGTATCCAAATTTTCCATTTTTTGTCTGTTTCTTTTCCTTTATTTTTTTTTCAATGAGCATATTCCGAATGTTTAAAAATTCGAACGTTTAAGAAATTGCGCGTTCGAAGGTTGAAGGATTGGAATGTTTGAGAATTTTTGAGATTCGAAGCTTCGAAAATTTAAATAGTTGAGAATTGAAGAAGTCGATGGTCTTGAATATTTGACAATTAGCAAAATAGAAAATAGAAAAGTATTTTGAAAATTTGGATTTTTCAAGGTTTGGGAATTCGAAAATATAGGAATTGTAAAGTTGAACATTTGGAAATTGCACGGTTTAAAAATTTAAAGACTTGGAGACTGGAAAGTTTGAATATCACGAAACTTGAAAACGTGAAAGTTATAGAATCTTATAGAACTTTAAGATTCGATGGGTTAGAAATTATCAATTTTGAAGTTTGAAGATTTAAAAATTTGATAAGAATTAAAAGTTTCCGATTGAAATCAATAGCGCGTCTATTTTTCTTCGTTATTTTATTACAAGTGGAAATATTTACATTATTTTCTACTTCTTTTTCTTATTATTTCACTCGGTCCTTGGATTTTATAGCATTAGCTTGGAAAGTCTAATGAAATGGCTTGATCGAGATTTTCCTTAATTAAATGGCAGCGGGGCGTTTTCATTAAATCATCTGATCGGACTGTTTGCACAGTAAATACTGCCATAATTGATCGTCTTGTAGTACTGGAAAGAATTATTAAATAAAAAGCACTTAAGTCGTTCGACTTTTCTCGCTTTCGCAGCAGTTACATCTCGTATTTGCTTTTTACAATGGAACGTACTTACGATATTACTAAAATAAATTTACTTCACGATAAAGGATTTCGATTGTTCAGGCTTTAACATGTAATTGAAAACTCCTTTATTATTTTAATATATTAATCCAAGAAACTTAACAAAAAATTGATGTAATGTATAAATATAAAGGAAACACGTTCGATTTTTATAAAAATGATACCAATTTTTTAATAATCTTTTCTATAAATATTGGAAATTTGAATAAGATATACTGTAATCAATTCGTACTTCTTTTAATTCTTATATTCTCATACGAGACTCTGGGAAGCCAAACTGATTAATTCCACTTTTTTATACGATCATCAATTTCATATTATTCAGACACAATTAATATTTGAAGAAATTGAAGAACTCAAAAAAGAAATCATAAGTTTACTTATCACGAAGCATGAATAATTGCAAATTCTGAGGTAAATTAAAAAAATTAGTACTTGTAACTGTTAACAAAATAGTAATTGTCATTTTTCTATGCAACCCAATTTATGGAGTTAATCAGCATGGTCTCTGAGAGTCTCAGGGTATCAGCGCGTCTTCAGACCCTTGATGCAGCTGGTTGCAATGCCGGTGAAACGCCGGGAAACAATTTCTCGAGAACACGACTTCGACCCAAAGACCTGAAGCAAATGTCTGCTAAATAAAGTTGAAATTTTATCGAAGCCATATAATCATTAAGACAAGCAATATTTTAATGTTCTCAACGTAGCAACGCTATAATGAGAAATATTTTGAAAATTAAGAAGGGGATGAAGACACATGTTCAACTTCAAAATTAAATATAAAGACAATTTTGCTAATAAGAGACTGACCTATGCAATATACAAAATCCTAAAACCTGTAAACAGCATTGTTTTACTTGTACAAAGATGAAAAAGAAAAGAAAAGGAAAGATATAAAGTGTGACCTATCGTGTGCTCCCCCTGTAGTCTTTAAATATCATGTCACGTGCAATATAGCAGAAATAAACATGAAATAAAATGAAGGAATTGTATATCATCGTTGGTCCGAAATTCGAGCCAGAAATTCCAAAGGAACGGCACGTTTCAGGCACTCGGCAGCCACGCTCCGATCGTACCAACGAAGATTCTGGGTGACCCGGACGAGTTGGACCGCCACCTGGTGCACAGCGTGCCGGAGACATACAACATACGCCACGTGCAGCCCGACAACGCATACGACAACGGCTACATATTCTCTCAAGAATCCGACGTCGAGATGCATGTGAGTCGGCAAAACCTTATGACATTTCATCGTTCCTACCCTTTCATCCTTTCATTTCGTCAACACGTTCCTTCTGCCAACTGTACCGTTTTCTGCATGAAACCTTTCATCTTGAATTATCAACGTTTTGAATGTGCTGGGAAGAGCATTTAGACGAAACGAGCGGATGATCCTTCTTGTCTCTCTGTGGTAAAATTAAAATGTAAACGAGCATCCTTTCGCTGAATCGGGAATCGAATATGCAAATGTACTAAAAATACATTTGTAATTATAACTTTTTTGCCAGACTTTTTTTATAATTATCGTTTCTTTATTAGATATCATTAGAATTTCTTCAAAAGATCAGGAATGATACAGTGTTGTTACCGTTTGGTACGTACAGGTGGAAGGTTCCATAACGGGAAAGTTTCATGGAAACATCCTGACACTCAATAACGCAATATCGTTCGTGCGTCACTATGGATGAAGTACCTGGAAATTTGTAATAATTCTCGTTTATTATATCGTTAGACATAATGTTCTTTAAGTCCACTTGTAAGTTTACTTCGCGATTTAAAACATAATTTTTCAATATCTACCTTATCCACGTTTCGAGAATAGTCACAACTTTTTTTAAACTGAAAATAAGAAAATTGACCGAATTGTAGGCTATTCAATTCGGTCTCTTCAAAGCATATGCCCTATTGACTCGTTTCTTGGAAAACTTTGTTTCTTGAATATTAATCGTGTACTTACCTAAATTCAGAGATTGTTGAGGTTGACTGATAAATTTGTAATAGGAAAATATACTGAAATAAGTATAGGTATAAGTATAAGTACAGGTATAGTGTATGCTGATCCAGGTCCTCACTCTTTCAGTATTATTTATTTATAACAATTCATATATTTATAGCAAAGGACATTACCAAAAAGTTAACCATGGTGTGTAGCTCTAGCTGAAGGCTACAAGAAACAACAATAGAGATCTACTTGTAGTTCTTTTGTTTCTAGACCTTGTAATCTCAAACAAAATTTACATTCAAGTGCACAATAATATGGACCTCTCCTTATTTTGAATTTTATTCGCTAAATTCAATTCTCATCGTAACAATGGTCTCTAGATCACGTATACACAAAAAAGAAAGGTGTAGAGCTCTTCTTGAGGTAATTACTTCAACAGAAACGAATACAAAGCGAAAGTGATCACTTTGGTCTTCTAAGAGACTCATACATGAATGGAGAATTGTTCAAAACAGAACTTGCGTAGTGAAATTTGGAAATTAATAAGAAATCGAATTAATCAATTTGCCTCTTGAGACAGACTCATACATAAATGTGAAATATCTTCTAAAATTTCTTGCTTCGTCTAAATCGCTGCAACGCTAAAAAAATCCCCTGGCATTGTATTTTGTGCGTCATAATCGACTTCTCATTTGCTGAATCTTCCAAGAATACGCAATATCATTCGACGTTATTGTGTCGGTGCTATTATCTGGAAAAGGACGATTGTTCAATAGGCAAGACCAGGTCTCATCGTGGACGTAGTACGCAACCCATTGCCAATTGGAGCGATGCCAGTGATACCACCGGTTCCGGTGCAGATCCCGGAACTTCCGGTCCTCACCATGGACACCATCGATGTTAACTCACTGCCAGAAATGGAACGGTTCACCGTCGAGCTTAAGAAGGACATTTACGGCCTCGGGATCACCATCGCTGGATACGTTTGCGAGAAAGGTAATCCCTCGCGCGCCACAAAGAGTTATGGCCCTTGGTTGTTTCGTGTGAATTATTTGTAACGCGTGGAGAACTAGAAGCTTCCAGAGAAATGTGCTTTGATGATCCTTGGAATTTTAGCGACTGGCTGAAAAATTGGATACTCGTCGAGTTACGTTTATAGCCCGTACTTGTATATTATTTCGCGTCTTTGAATTTTAAACGTTCGAAAGCTCGAAAACTTGCAAATTTGGGAGTTTCGAAGTTTAAAGGGTCGAAAGTTTTAGAGGTTCGCAAGTTTGATGGTTTCGAAATTTTGGGGGATCGCAAGGTCTCTCGAAGCTTAGAAATTTGACGAGGTCTACAAACTCGGGAATTTCGGGTTTCGAAGGTTCTTTTGTAGTTCGGAAATTTAAGAATCGCGTAACTCTTTGAATATTTGGAAAATTTCAAGTTTAGAAGTTGGAGAATTTCGAGGTTTAAGCATCCGGTCAAAGGTTGAGAAAGCTGAGGTTTTCAAGTACGAAGGTTTGTGAGTTTGAAGTTTTAGAAGTTTCGAACATTCGGAGGTTTCGACGTTTGTATATTTGAAAATTTATAAATACAGAAAAATTCAAAATACGGTATTCCGTACCATAGTTAGAATATAATATTTCTTTTGCTACATAGTAACCACTTTTATCTCGTTTCGATTACAGAGGAGCTGTCTGGCATCTTCGTGAAGAGCATCAGCGAGGGCAGTGCGGCAGACTTGAGCAACAAGATCCAAATAAACGATAGAATAGTAGAGGTGGACGGCCATTCTTTACAGGGTTATTCAAATCATGAGGCCGTCGAGGTGCTACGGCGCACTGGACAAACGGTAGTTCTATGTCTGGAGAGATATCTACGTGGACCAAAGTACGACCAGCTTCAGCAAGCAATCGCGGCCAGTGAACTGAGACTACCTCAACCGAGCTCTCCATCAATCACCAGTTTGCCAAGCTTCCCGATTAGCGCGGTAAATTCTCTTCCTTCGAGTGTTTTATTCAAATTCATATCTGATAAACGGGCTTCTGAAAAATATGGAATATTATCATTACAACTTTAGCGGCACATGAGTCGATGAGGCAAATCGATGTTTTGTCTTGAGACATTGACACCGCCTTGACATACCAAACGTATCGACAAACAAACTCCGGACAAAACAATGCCGCCGCTACGTGCAGCCGTCAATCGAAGTTGAATTTAAGCTTTCCGTCTTAAACTTCCCCGATCAGTATAAATAACCGAACACGATCGTTAAGACAGTCAGTAGCAGTCAGCTTCTTATATCAGCGATCAGTACGCATTCATTAGCAAATCAGTTATCAGTTACTATCGAGTGATCTACGGTTGACTCTATATTTTGTATTATATATTTACAAATACATTTTACTACACGAAATATCCACTCGTCCCATCACTATAAACGTCAATATGTTCAATCGTACAATCGTCCTCTATACAATCATTAAATAATTGAATTATCATTGAATTATCATATCATCATAAAAGATATTTTCTACCTTTTATTTAAATTAACACGTTCGAGATCAGTGACTTGGAACAAAATTCTTCCGAATTTTTTGAAAACTGTTTTGGCATTTTTTAGGCAATTTTTATTTGAAAATGCGTTATGTTGTACACGGTATGTCATCGGATACCCGTAATGATTTTGATGTTTTATACAATTCGTGTGAAATAGCGTTTTAGTTAAAATCTCAAAAAGATAAACACGCAAAAGGTAATGATATTTATTTCAGGAATGAGAAAATTATATAACACGTATATAATAGGTATAAGCGTTATTTATTTGTTTAATTGTGCGAGACATGTTTATTGCAGTCGGTCATTGCGAAATGCATAGCATGCGTAGCATGTACGCTGTGCCATCGGTCTGGAATGTGTTAAGTATATTTTTATACAGGTGTTGTTCGATTCAAACAAATTGAACCAATTATTCATACAATTATTTATGATCAATATAATACGATGTAAAATCAGGACTCACGTATAATCTGAGTATTATTCATATAACGTAGTATCTTGAATTATAAAATAACACAATCTGCGTTTAAGTGAAGCGACGAATATATTTCGAAAAGTTGGAAATTAATTATTGTAAATATTCAAAATTCACATGGTATTTAGAAATTAATTTCTAATTTAATTAACCTAGATGAAATAGAAGGTATCTATTAGTAATTGCAGCAACAGTAAAATAAGAAGTAGGAACAGACAGTTCAACAATATTAATAGTGAGAAAGAAAAAAAAATTGTTTAATCTCGTTTGCGAGGATAAAACTATAAAAATATATAAAGTTTTAATGTTTAATATTTATACAACTTTAACAAGGTAGAACTTATTTCTTTCACAGAAACTAACTTTACAAAATGGTATGTTAATATATGAAACACATTTTGTTTGCAGGATGGAGAAACTACTACTGAGATAGAACCGGAAGGAGAATCGCACACGACTGTTGACAGCGCAGTTCTACAAGAGGGTGAACGCGAGAGATCCTCGGAGGAATTAGATGACGCGGCAAATGTGGAAGCTCTGTTGAGCGACCCATCCAGCGAGCTTACACCTCAAATTCGAGCCGCCATTAAGGCGAAATGGCAGAAGATCGTAGGCCCAGACACGGAAATTGTGGTATGTACCTTGCTACACTAATACCTTCTTACTCTGAATAATGTAATATATCCTTCATGTTTTAGGATTGGTGAGAATTTAATTATCAGAATTCTTGCATTTGATGCTACTTAAAATGTTGGATTATCCTTATGTAAATGCTATTGTTTGCAAGAAAGTATAGTAGAAAATATCTAAAAGGGTTTCGTCAAGTGGTGAATTAGAGATTCATTTTTAAAGAAAGATTCGATAGATTGAGAAAGCAATTTAATTAACCGAAGACTTGGAAATTACATTTTAAAGACTCTAACAATTTAGAAAGCTACGTGGCTAATTGGAAATTTAAAAATTATTTTTTAAAAACTACAAATCTTCCAAACATAATTATTCGCGTTTAATGTTTAAAAATCTTCTTTATTTCTTATAACATCTATATACGAGTGTGTATATAAATTTTTCATCAACGAAAGATTAAAGAAGAAAATTTTCCTGTCTATTACCGATAGGTAGCGCAATTGAAGAAATTTGCGGAAGGTAGTGGCCTTGGTATAAGCTTGGAGGGAACGGTGGATGTGGAGAATGGACAGGAAGTTAGACCGCATCATTACATAAGATCGATTCTCCCGGAAGGACCCGTAGGACAAAACGGAACGCTGCGTTCAGGGGATGAATTGCTGGAGGTAAAGCAATAGTTTGGTTACAGAGTTCAAGAAGCTCTCCTCCCTCTTAAATCCAATTACCATAAAGGATTAATACCTCTGGCGAAATGTGTGTGGTTTAGCAACTTGTAGTTTGTCGTCGGTTTACTTTATCAATTTATTAATAATGAATATAATTTCATTATTCTTATTACACCCTTTAACCAAATTAGAATCAATTGTCTCTATATTAAGAAGTACAGAATAATAAATTATACTGTATTTTTTAATATTTTGCATTTAAATATTATAGAAGAAAATTGTGGTTCCTTTTATTTTTAGAGAAGAGTGATTTTTAAGTTCAATATACTGTCGAGTAATCCTGTAATACCCAAATTCTTTTTTTATTGGGTTTTGGGACAATACAGAAATATAATACTCTTTTTAACGTTGTAAAATTGTTTATCGCTTTTATCTTGGTTTCTTGCATAGATAACAAATATTTTTATTTTCTTACAAATTTCTAAAGCATTGATTGTTGATTATTTTCTGCAACCATGTTAGTTTAACAATTAATAATCTAAAACTGCAAATAAGTTTTAATAGTATTTTATTGTGAAATAAAATTCCTGCATTCGATATTAGTAGCCAGCAGAATTTGTATGAAAATAAATAATTTTTGATAGATATTACGTTTTGTGCCATTAGTTATGTTCAGTTACGTTTTGTACGTATAATATTAATTTCGTATATTTGCTGATGCTCGAGAAATGCACCAGTAAACACAGAATGGACACAGCTTTCTAAGCTGAGAAGCTTGGTATGGGCACAGCGTCCTAGATAATCAGCCATCTAAGCGCTAACCGTGGCTAATGCTGTTTAACTTTGACGATTAGGCGAGAATCATTGCTTTCTGTGGAAAAAAACCGTGAACCGAATAGCCAGTGCATTCGCTACTAAATTTGTATGTAAAATTGTGACATACATTAAAATTTAATTGAAACTTGGCGAATAGGAACATTCGAAATTAGAATAAGCACATTAGAAATACTACGTGTGTTCTATACATATTTACGTCATTGAAATTTTCCATAAATATACAAAAATCATTAATCTAACCATCAGCGTTTGTAAAATTCCAAAAATGACGAAGATACATTAAATATTCGGATAAATAAGTTATCAAATATTCAAAGATTAGCTGTCATCAGATATTTATAATATAATATAATAACTCAATATGTGCGCATATTAATCTAAAAGCAACATTATTTGCGTTATTATTACATTATTGTAAAAAAATCATTAATCTGTAGAAACAACATTAATTAATTTCAAAGTAGCTGTCACATATAATTTCAATTAAAAGACGCTTCGCGAATTATAACACCCAGTGTAAATCACCTTTCATACCAACCCTTCCCTAATCTCCCCATTGAATCAATTAATAACGAATTCATAAATAAAGCTGATCCATTAATATTCAACGATTTTACTGCCAACAGGTGAACGGATATCGATTGCTCGGCATTAATCATATGGAAGTAGTTAGCGTGTTAAAAGAATTACCCATACACGTTCGCATGGTCTGTGGAAGAAACATCGCTTCGCAGGATCCTCTTTGCCCTATCGACACTGCTCAACATCAAGCTGCGTTCCAAACCAGAGTAAGAAATTGAACATTTTCTAATAAATAATAATGCAGTTCGAGTACGTAATATCGGTATTTCGAGCGTAACCAGGTGAAACGTGTTTTATAGAGCATCCTTGGCGGATCTCTGCAGAATTTATTGCCAACAATGGACCGTTTGGTGAAGGCCAAGTCTGACGGCTCGTTAGCGTCGACGACGACCACGGCTACGGTGACCGACGCAAGCTTGAATAAAATGAAGTCGCGATCTTTGGAACCGTTGACTGGTCTGGCGATGTGGAGCTCCGAACCGCAGATCATCGAACTGGTAAAGGGAGAACGGGGCCTTGGGTTCTCCATTTTGGATTATCAGGTATAAAAACGTTTCGTTGGTTTACCTATGTTTTATTAATTATTTATGTTTTACCGATATTAGTTGTAATTGATTAATGGCGGACGTTTTATGAAATTCTAATCTAACCACAAACATTCAAATTATCTTAGTTTGGAATTACATAAATTAATAATTACTTATTACTTAATATAGTTAATAATTACCATGTAATAAAATAATGATTTCTATATCAAGAATAACGCAATCGTCGTTATGCGGTATGTATATTGTGTTGTTATCGATACATTAAATTATAATGATATTGATGTTTCAGTATTAAGTAGATTTAGCGTTATCGGTTTGGGACTAATTGGTGTAGATGTATAGTACAGGAATTTCCGGGATTATTGCGTTTAGTAAGATTTGGTAGCTGGGTTACGAGGGTTCTAACGTGTTACATAACTGGGGGGTTGCGTAATGGAAGAAGCCAGAAAATCGACCCAAGTCAATCGAATTCATGTTATATTAGTTTTCGAATGCGCATGATTTATTAAGAGATTTTAGAGATTGGATTGAAAATATCCGGAAAAATAAAATATCCCCAAGCTATCCTTTCTTGCATACAGTCTCTATTACTCTTCGATCAATATGTATTCATTTTTCAAAAACTTCCTGTTTATAATAACAATCAAACGTTTTCAAAATTCCTTACATTCCTCCTCTTTGCAAGTCCTTCTTCTCTCTCATTTAAAAGTTTCAAATTTTCACTCTTTCCCTAAAAAAATCACCCCTCCAAAATAATAACAATATAACAATCTTTAATTTAATATATAATCTCTATCATAAATACATTATTGTATGAGTTATTATAAAGTCGGTATCTCTCACAGCAACACTTTTAAATGTACTCTTACACTTATTTTGACGTACACCTAAACCCAGTCTAAACACTAAAACCAGCACACTAACAATCTTCCATCTGTCTGTTCTAGGATCCAATGAACCCCAATGAGACTGTGATAGTAATAAGATCACTGGTGCCCGGTGGCGTAGCTCAAGTAGATGGTCAGTTAATACCAGGCGATCGTCTTCTTTTCGTCAATGATATCGCCCTGGAGAATGCAACGCTGGACCAGGCGGTGCAGGCGCTGAAAGGCGCCCCTAAGGGCACCGTGCGCATCGGTGTGGCGAAACCATTGCCCATCCCAGACAGTATTGTCCAGGTGAGCGATCAGGAGGATCGGATCGAACCGACCGTCGATAGGGATAGCGAGACGGCCACGTGCTCGATCATGGATAGCCACAAACAGAGGCGAGAATATTTCAGGGAACGTAAAGTGAACGTGATCGAACCGCCTCATCATATGGATTTGATCGAGGGTTTGAAGCATCAGCACAATCTTGTTAAATCTGAGAGTTTCTAAGAACGATGGATTTAGAATGGATTTAGAATGAATTTAGATTGATGCTCTTGAGTAAAATGGGGATCTTCTACTCCTGGATATGGTGCACCGTTTTAAGATAATGCTGGAAACAGAAAGGAAGTTATGTTAGGTTGGTTGGTTTTAATTTGGATTCTTCTTTTTCCTTAGGTTGATGGTTAGAAAGTAATACAAGTTTAAATTCTGATACAATAGAACTCCATTTACTGGAAAGAAATTTTAATTAATGCCTGATTAAGTGAACTATTGCTGGTTAAGTTCACTTATCTGAATGTGAGCTTCTATTACGCAAACGAAAAATAATAAGTCGCGGGGAAAATTAGTGAGCGCCTATTATATAAACTGTTTATTCCTCGACAAATTCCGAACAATGGAGCATAGTGGAATTTTCTTCATAATAGAACCTTTTTTATCTGAGCAAACCGACTGGTTCTTGTAATAGAGATTCGCTAGCATTCTCTTCGCTTTTTTTTTATTAATTCTATTAATGGGATTTAATTATTAGAATATCAACTGTTCCTCTTTTGATTCATAAATTCTATGTTGTATACACACAGTGGTTGTGCATATCGATATATCATTCATATTCATTATAAGAATACATAATGTTTGTATGTATACGATTTGAAATTACGTTCGACCATCAACTTATTGGGAATTTAATCCTCCAGTTCGAGAGGTAGAAAATCCTATGAGAGGCTCTATCAATGAACGTCACTAATTTTTATCAATATCGTCCAATATTGAAGTCTTTTATGCTTCAATCTATTCATCTAACCGTTTTTCTGAATTGCAGAATACGTTTATTGTTAGAATAACCGCTCAATATTCTACACATATCTATGGTAAACCAATATCTCCAACGTCCATGAAGATCAGACGTTATGTACATGACATGAACGTTTGTATGTATATCAAGTGGTTTCTTGTATGTGTAGACAGGAGTAGAAGAGATCCGAAACGCTCAGAGAGATTTGGTTTCAATAATGTTGGTTTAGGTGTATAGTTTGACCAATGTATCTTTGATAGTTAGATTGTACCATTTCTGCAGTAGACCATCAACAAGAATATAAAGGAATTCGAGTTGCAATAGTGGAACAATCTACAACTGTACACAGATCCACTGAAGTTAGAATCAATACAATCTGCAAACAAATCCTAAGTTTACACGACTACTATCTTAACACCAGAAAGATCAATTGAATCGAGTTAGTCCATTAACAGATTGACAATTATTTTCACAAATATAAATATCATTATTAACGATTGTTTGATCTTAAAAGAAGAATCTTCTTGTGTACTTAAAATAGCGTCGAATTCATTTTTAGTAATTATTTTAGTATAGGAGTGAAAAGTACTTGAGTCTTCTACCATTAAATCATCTATCTTCTTTCGAAATTAGATACTGTACTAAGCTATCCTAAATAGTAAAAAAATCATCTTCGATCCGATTTTAATATCAGTTCCCCTTTATCGACTCATGCAAATGAGTGGCAAAATTATATTGGTCAAACTGTACACGTTATATGACGAACTTAAAAGAATCTGTCTGTGCTTGCTCAAATCAGTTGTTATATTTTCAAGACATGTATTCAGCCTCTGTTTCCACGTCTATCGAATGGATTCGCCTCGTGACTCGCGTGTCTTCGAGACGACCGACTTTTCCAGCGAAATTCGCATCGATTAAGCATTTTCGGTTTTTTCCTGGATATCTTTTTTTATTGTTTTACTGTTGGCCTCTTGGAACTTATAAATCAGTGACGATGCTTGAAGGTTCTTCCCCAGGGTTGTTCCTACAGGATGATCGTGGTTTTGCAGCGATTCCCGCGTGTTTTCCGGAGTTTTCCGTCCAGTGGCAATCTCAAATACGTTTTACGTCGTGTGATACAGTATTTATCACAAATAAAGCTCGAAAATTGAATCTATTTACATATATCTAATAACAAAATATAAAAATTGAACAGAAATGGAATTTTACAAAAAAATTGGATTCAGTACAGACAGCTCTGCTATAGTCTGATTGAAATTAATTGGTACTTCAAGGTCGACTCCCTTACTTCCAATGATGCATCGGATGATCTTTCGAGCGATCTTGTCAAGTATTTTCATTGAATCCTGACATTGGCAAAGGAGAACACACGAAGATGATTTAATTTTTACAAATTTGTTTAGAATTGTATACCATATTTGAGTAATATACTAGTTAATTAAATGAATTGTATGTTTAACTAATTCGATCGAAATTTTGTAAAATGACTTTATAAAAATGTATGCATTAGGTTATAGAACCTATGAATTGACACGATTTTTATTCCCATAAATCTCTCAGTTATCAATGCATTGTCAAAAACTGATAGTAAATGAACAATAAGCGAATAGCAAATAAATATAAGATTTTGCTATTACACATTTTGCATCAATAATTTCGCAAAATTGTGAATGTGTTCTGTGGATCTAGGATTTTTATTAACTATTATTCAATTAAAATTAAAATAAAAATAAAAATGCAATTAAAATTCCAAACGAATAGTAAATCAGATCCACAGTTTATGTGTTGGTGTTGTTAACAGTCATCTCGAGTGAATGACTTCAAACAAACCATATCCATTACTGAAATCAAAATTCCTCTAACAAAGTTTCACACGGCGTTCAACGTGGCCAGATACCCGTCTGACGTTTCAAACAGTACTTAATTCAACTCGTTATCAAGGCGTCGATTAACTATTACCCGCACAAGTACTTTTCGACTTGTTAGTAACTATTATATAGTAGTATTCGTGGTTTTGCTGAGAGAATCGAATCCGTTTCACTCGGTTTGACGAAACGAATTTTTGACTAATTGTAAGAGACGAATTGACGAATTGGAGTCTATTTTTTGTTCACGATGCAGTGAAATTATTCCAAGATTATAATACTATCGATAAAATTAGATTTTTTACGAAGCTCCTCTCGTTAGCTTCTTTTCTATAATTTCGACAGGTTTTATCGATTTCTCTTCTTTTCTTTTTCTTTTTTGGTTCACTTTACCGTAGTTATGAAATTTTATTTACTATTTACGGCACGAATTAATCATTTTTCTTCTTTGTTTTAGAAAAGTATATAAGACTGTTAATTGGCCAGAGTAATGTTATTATCTGGATTTAATCGTCTTTGATAGGTATATTTTTGCAAATATGATGTTTTAGCGAAGTAGGTTAATATGACGATTATTTTTGTCGAATGGAAAACATGGAAAAATGAATGGTACGAGGAGAATATTCCTTTGAATTTTTGAATAAAGATTTTACAGCACGTGTATCAGTTATAGATAATAAATAGGGTGCCGTACAGGTTGTTTTTATTTTTGTTTAACATTGTCCATCCGAACCTTTTCCCATCCCTGTTTATTTTTTGTTGTTGTTGTTAAATATTTATTTATTTCTCACACTTTTATTTCCTTAATTGTTTTCTGTTATATCCGACCACATTTTGTTATGTTAAAAACGTTTTTGTTTCATTACACTTTGTTTTAATTAAAATATAGAATGTATTAGGAAAAATATATCTCATGTTTAGTAAAGAAGATAAAATTTTGAAATAATAATAATTTAATATAAAATTTTATTTGAAATTTGTTGCGATAACAGCCAAATTATTATAAATGCAGGATTCGTATTTACAATAATTTCTCACTTTCTCCATGATTTCTCTAATTTTTCATATTCTTCTTGAAACTATCTGACACATTAAGCCATCAAATTTTTGAAAGCAGAGGGATTCTTCAGATTCTTTTAACGAACTGTTCATATTATCTGTTCAATCAAACGTGATAAACAATTCCAGTGAATTTGATTCAGTTTTGTAGGTCATTCTATTTTTTTTTTTTCTTTTTTTCAACGAAGAAACATCTGTACCTCATGTTCAGCCGGAATCAGTTTGCGCTAATGGATTTCCTTTCGAATTCTTAATTTAGAAAGCGAGTATAGTAGTCATCAGAGACTTTGTTTTAGAAAAGAGGAAATATCTAAAGTGAGTTTAAAATTCCGCAGTAATGTGCTTACAGTGTTCTTAAATTAATACATTTCCTTCAGATTTATCCTTCTATCGATGTAACAGCTTTTCATTGTGATTTTTATCTCTTTTTTTAAATCTGAATTTCCACATTTTGAATTTCAATCTGAATTCTGAGAAGAATTTCCTGAACGCTGATGTAACGTTCGGAAATATAAAAACTCGCAGTGTGAAAATTACGAATCTAAAGATTTGATTAATAGAAAGAAGTTAAAGTGATATAAATGCTATATAATTGTGACAGGATTAACTATTATTGTTTCAGTGTTATTTAAAATAGACAATTTTTTAGTTTCATTTTCACGGAAATTGGAAATCGCCCCGGAGATTTTCGCTTCGCTACAGCGAGATAAATGGTAGGATTCACTCGTTTTATACGTGACTGATTCCGGCACGTTTAGGTATTTTTAAATTCAACCTCGCGTTTTCGCGTAATATTTTGCTTAAAAATGTACGGAAAACGGGAAAACATGAAAATAGATAATACGATGGAATGCAACTGGTGCAAGCGATACGTCCGCATTTCGATCCTGTTTTTTAAACAATTTTGAAGTTCACTTGAACAGGGTGGTCAATTACACGCGATGCATAATTTCCCAATAATTGCATTCGCATTTTCGATTAAGTCTGAAAAAGATATTGAAGTTAAAACGTTCTAAAACATTTCTTCTTAAAATTCGAACGATTATTATCTACGCTATATTTCAGGCGAAACACTCTACGTATTAAAAGTTCATGAAATTGCAGCTGAACGCGTTCTACAAATAATTTGCAAATAAAACACGTAATAGTATGTTAGGGAACATAACGTGGCGATAAATTTCATAGGGAAATTATCTATTAGTCCAGAGCATAACATAGATAATGAAGTATCATTAATAACGAACTTGAACTGCAAATGAAGTGCAAATTTTGAAAATTATCGCTTTGAAAAATAGAAATGGAAGAAGAGGAATATCGTCAAAGGAATATTGTCAAACGAAGAACGTTTTGTTTCGCTAGAATTAAAATTAGAATTAAAATGTGTTGCGGCACATCGCTTTGTTAAACTCTCGTGTCGTTGCTTAATATCTCTCAATTATCACAATTTACAATTATTTACATTGTCACGTTAACTTGTTTGGCGATGACCTGAATTGATACGTCTTTCATTGATTTATTAACACAACACTTTGCTGCAATTTACTGCTAATACGGACAATTAATTTATTACTCGAGGATATTCTTAGAAAATAGAAGAAACGATAAATTGTATTCTTAAAATTAATTATCCAGATATTAATTATTGGTATTATAGATACGAATTTTGAGATGCTAAAGAAACTGCGTTATAATTCCTGAATTACTTGTTTCAGATTATTCAATATCGTTTGAATTGTTCATACTCCATCAATACGCATATTGCAACGTAATTGATTTTTAACGTAAGATACTAATTGGCAACATTTCTATCGTTCAAGACTAAAAACATCATCAACGCTAGTAATGATATTTATTACGAAATAGAAGCAAAAATGTTATTGTAATTATCTATCGATACAAGTTCAGGGTTAACAATTTCGAAGAGAAACATAGCAATAAATGGCTAATGAATAGAAACAGGACTATCCTCTTACGTTACAACGAAATATATCTGTCAGCATCGAAAGAAAGAACAGGATCGAAATTGGCAGTAAATCGCTTACACGAGGCAGTTCGTGTATCGGAATCAGAACGAATTTCACTGAAACGACGAGCAATAAACGATGAACTCGTGGAAGGAAAGGAGCGTGTTGCTCGTGTCGCGGCTGCTTGGGCCATTGTGGTCCCAGCTATCGATCGCGCAAACCAAGACTCTTAGTCTACGGCTGAGCTCGGATAACCAAGTTATCGGGGCGCAGTAAATCGTTGCCAAGAAGATAAAAAGAAAAGTAAAACGAAAGAAAAATACGACCGCTAGAAGAAGTCGCCGCGACGAGTGTGCAAATTGCTTAGTGTCGTCAAACGAACAACTCTATACGAATAAAATAATATCAAAGGGAGTAAAAGAAAAGAATCAGATAATAACACGTGTATGTGAAGAGAAATGGGGTCGCGCGAGAAAGAAAGGGTGAGAACGAATGAGAAACGACGTTTGTTATTCAGTATAGTTGTGGCAATTACCGCGGATGGGTTTATAGAATGACCAACCATCGAGAACTGCTGAGTAAGTACTGAACAAAACGATTGTAATAGTGAATGAAAGTTGCCTGGTAGAGTAGCTGAACAGAACGAACGAATAATTTGTTCATTTCTTTTGCATTCGACTGACTCTTCACTGTCCTTCGAGCTCACGCTCATCTGGTACACACGTGCACACGAGACACGCCATTCACACCACCCACGTGTATACACGAACAGGACCTTACTATAATAGCGATCTTTGGTTTTTCATTTTTCCTCTTAGAGAACTGTTTCGTTCCTCTTTTCAATTTTCTTTTTCTCCTACTTTTTTCTTTAAACCTTCTCTCGGAGATTTTTATTTCGCGTTATTATAGTTACGTTACATTTGCCGTTTGTCTGTTTGTATAATTCGACGAAGTAGGATAGAAGGGACGAAGAGGGAAGAGGGAGAAACAGTGGATGAGGAACAGGAAGAGATAGTTAATTATCTCTGTATTAATTGAAAGGATTTTAGAACGTGGCTCGTCAGGGTATACGGCTGAAAAATGGAATTTTCAGGTGCGGAGATAATGGTCGTTTAAACGCTGTCGAAATTTCAATGTTCTTAAGCAATTTCGTTATTATCAAGAATTAGCTCATTTGTTAGAAGAACTCTATGAACAGCTTTGTAATGAAGCCCTACTTCAGAAAAGCAGTTGTCAAAGATCAATGAATAATTTTAACGAGTAACTGTCATTGTACCATAATATATTTCTGTGATATTAAAAATTGAAATAATATCGGAATTTGTGTAAGTAATAATGCAAGCAAACAAGATTTGGATGTTCTATCCTGTTAAATATGTTCCTATAAATTGAATAATAATAATTTTTAATTAAATAATGGTTATATCGTTATGTTAAAAGTTAAGAGGAAGCATCGGGAGAGCAGATTAAAAATTCTCAAATAAATGCACAGAGGTTACATATTAAAATTAATTGCACACAGAAATTTATATTAAATTCCAAATAACATCTTAAAAGTTCGTTACAGTTAAACTCGTAACCGTGAAATAATTTATTCAAAATAATTTCATTCGTCCAAAGATTCGTTCACCCTCTGCCGAGGAATAAACGAGAGTCCATTATCTCTGCACCAAGCTAACGCGTTAACCAGATCAGGGGAGACGGTCGTAACGAAAAGTCAAAGCACCAGAGAGAAACAGAGAAAGAGGAAGAGAGAAACTCGTGCGAGCTCATCGAGAGGTCTTCAGAAGGCTTCTCGACACAAAAAAAAGGGGCGAAAGACCACACTATAATGGAATTAAACTGCAAAAAGGCAAAGGCATTAGCTGACGAGAATACCAACCACCGTGGAAAAGTAAAGAACCCTCCTGTCACCTACCCCAATCTCTTAACTTTTAAATTATCGACCACTAAAGTTTAAACTTTGCATCCAAAAAAAAAAAAAAAAAAAAATTAAACGAAAGATACATAAAACAAACTTTTATCCATATATTTTTTTTACATAAAATAGACTATTTAAATTCTTAAAAGTATATAATTATAAATCTAAAAGGTATAGTTAATTATATATACTTAATTATTATTAGCGATATTTGTCAAATTACAAGTTACAAGATGTTAATGTTAATAAATTCTCTTGTAGAATAATGATTAAACAAGATAAAATTGTTTGACGCGAAATTGAAGTTTAGCGTTATCTACAATCTGCAACTTGCTAATTTGCTAATATTACGAGTTGTATCGTGGTTGTTTTCCTCTTTCTTTCCACATACGTACGAGGAGAGCTTTTATGGTGTTACCCTCCCTTCTCAGGGAATCCCTGTTGGTTTCTAGAGATGGTAGAGTATTAACAGTAAATGGCATTTCCGGTTAAGGGTAGGTAGAATTAATGATCAAATGAAAATTAATGACATCCCTTTATGGAAGGCATACAGAGATTTCGTGAAATATTAACGACGAGTGCAACTATCGTTTTGGGAATAAGCAGAAACATTAATGGCAGACGGTGTTCCCTTTTGGAGGTAAATGAAATTACTGTCGTAACAATAATAATATTAAACTCATACGAAATGTTGGTAACAGAATATGTGAAACATACATAATTCGTGAAAAATATTAATAAATAACATCGCTTTCTTCAGGTAAAAATTAACAAAATACAAGTATTAATAATACACCGTAATACTTTATTTCAAGCGCTGTATGTAACTCATGTAACATTGATAATAATTATAATCTCCTTTATCAGAATCACGCGAAATTCATAGAAAATGAATCATTACTAGCAAAATAGACAACAGATACTAACAACAAATAATAACTTCTATTAACCACGAAAAAGTCAACAATTTCCAAAATAGTACCAATCATAAGTTACTACGTACCGAAGCAAGGAAGACAAAAATAAAAAAAAAAAAAGAAAATTACACGGAAACTCAGAAAGTGTACACAACCCTGAATGAAGGTAACACTATAAATTCTCCCCGTGAAAAATCGCCTTCACCCCTTCTCAGTTCGATCCTCGAGCGTACAATCGATCATTGCTGGTATGCAACAATTCCTGTTCTCACCTATTCTCTCTTTTTTTTCCATAGAAATCTATTAGAGCATTCCACTACTGTCTAACTACTCACTGGCACCTTTCTTCACTATTATCAGCAGACTGTCCTCGTTGTCCGGGGATCGACACGTGTTACCATTAGACACAGGGGACATAGTTCTCCTGGACGTATTACACTCTTCTCGACTAACCTAATATATCGAGTCAAATATAGTAAATTTGAATCATAGTACGCGACATACTAAGCCTGGTTTTCCTTCGATGTTGGATATCTGTCCATAAATCTCACGTGATACGCCGTATACGATTGTATCGAGTTACTCCTCGCAGGCTCCTTTATACTTGTTCTTATTCTATGTTTTTCTTCTTTTTCTAGTTTCCACTATTTTCTCCTTTTTTATCTCTTTATTTTCTTTTTTTTTTTTTTGTTCTTCCTGTTACTTGGATCGCTTCGAAGTATGCACGTGTACGTACGATGTATACGTGTGTACACGCGGGCATCGTACAATGAATTGAGTCTCGAAGGCACGCGATAGTCATTCGTTGGTACTTAATCATCTGTGTTACCATCGTCATTGTCATTTTCATTTGACAATTAACCCCGCTACTATCTTTGGATTTTTATGTCACGACTGTTTTCTTGTTGCAACGAACGTTCTAAGTATAAAACCGGACAAATAGCTGTAGCCCCTTTGCCTTATAACATCGAGCTACACTCGCGATAGGACTTAAGAAGATAACCAGAAACAAGGAGCATTTTATCTTAAATGTAATTTCAATTTATGACACTTACAAAATCATTAGAGTTAAGATATCGTGCAGATACGACGCTTCGATGATCGTTATATCTATCGGTTATTTATTAGGATATATTGAAAGTAAATCATCATAGAACATGTTATAAGGTAAGAGGTTAAACAAAGCTTCTAAGTAAAATCGAGACTGCGTGAACTTAGCAAAAAAACGTGTAAGTTAGTAACAGAATTTTTAAGGATGAGAAGACACGACTGAGTTTTAAATAATTCCAAGTATGTAGCAGGGTTAATCAAGGCCTACACACAGTGAAACGATGCACGTATTTTCATAGTTATCCTCATAATCTTGCGTAGAAATTTCCCAACGAAGAATGAAGAAAAATTCTCTCCTCAAAAGGTGCACCACGATCGATAAACCAGGATGGTATTCTAATGTTTGAACAGCGTATCTTTATGCATTTATAAATACATCTTATTAATTAATAAATTCATTACCAAAACGCACAAAATACATATAATATACAAAAAGAAACTATCGAAAGTAGAATATATAATTATAAAGGGAAATAATTAAGAATAAATTAAAGAAATGTGACATTTGGAAAATGAAGCAAATCTCTACTTATCTTCCATTTCTTTAGTTCTGTCTGCCAAAATGTGTATTTCCATAAATATCTGCAATCTAGCGAGGATAATATGCCATGCATATAGTGCACACATTGTTAGCTGCATCATGTAGGTCAGGATGCTTTTGCATTATAAAATATTTCAGTGTGTGTAGGCCGCATTATCATGTGGTCGTGTCAGTGCGGTAGTTTCGATTGGCTCGCGTTGGGAATATCCGGTAAAACGAGGGAACGTGGGATCATTTCATGATGGTTACTGGTCTTTGATGAACTCAGCCCTTTGCGGCCTGTTTCTGGACGAGGGTAGTAGAGCTAGATTGATTAAAAGTGGTAATATTGCAGGTGAAAATGTGAGATTAGATGTTGGTAGAGAATTAACGAGATTTGTGGAAAAATAATTTATTATCGGGTGAAGAATAAATAAAAGAAATTTATAAAAATTCCCCAAAGACATATATTTAATTTACGTATATCAAATGAGAATTGCTTTAAAATAAAAAAAAATCAGAAATATATTAATAGCTCGTAATAATTATTTTAGTTGTACTTGAAAAGTCTGTGTGTACTCATAATGTTTCTCTCTTATATTTATCTATAATTTTTTCGAATTTCAAAAATTATTTACCGCAAATTGACTGAGACAGTAAAAAGTTTCCTCGTGTCTCCCTTTGGCAAAGAAGTATGCGTTTCTCCATTCGATCTCATAATATATTTTCTCAAGATAATTTCGTGATATTAGTATCAACTTTCGAAGGCATTTCAACGATTCGTTAAAACATTAGACCAGTATCATCATCGTAATTGTTGCTATTAATACGAACACATGATCCTTCTCTCTGCTCGTACATATTTAAAAACAAGAAATTATCCAGCTTTATCATTTGCATCCCCGCATCGACACGATCAACGATATATTTAAAGGAAAAGATAGAAACGGAATAGGAGGATAAGAAGAAGAGAACGAACGAAAGAAGAACATAAAAATTCAAGTTAAATGTGGCATAGACAGAGCGGAGGAAGTTTCGAAGTTTCGCAATCTCCAGAAATTCGTTTATTTTTCTCGCTCGTGACCATCGAATCGCTTCTCTTAAATTTAAAACTTCCTTAGATCAATGAAATTCATCAGGAACCGTTTCTTCGTCACCGAAGATACCTAGAATACGACGTTTAAGTGGCAGAAGTGCATTTCAACAATCGATTCGATGCTTGTTAAGAAACTTTCGAAACTTTCCCTTCGCCAGTCCGATCCTCGATCTGACACAAGGCAAAATTTCCATGAAAATCGATCCGAATTGCAATTGCACGATTCTTTCCAGCTTACTTTTTATGTTGTTAACGTCGATTCTACGGTGGAAAACTAAAAGAAATAAATGAGAAAGGTTTGCCTTGTCGAGATACGTACATCCACTCTGTGCTCTTGCTGCAGCATCTGTTATACTTACACAAGCATGAATCGTTTACTATAGAGGAAGAATATAACACTGTAGCTGTTTAGAAATTTTCTTTTCGCTTTTGGTTTTTTTCTTCTTCAATTATTTTAGATGAATTAGAAGTTAGAATTTAAATAGACGAACGAATTCTCACTTTGTGGCGATTTTCAACCCTTAACTGGAGAAATGAGGCGACATCAGATATTTTATATTTTCCAAGGATTAAATTAGACTTGGAAATTGTTCATTGGAGTTGTTAAAATGATTCGTATTTTCGTGTGCATTTTTAGATCTTCATATAGTCGTGATATTTATCGCATATTAAAGTAGTTTTTGTCGAAGAGTTCAGTCTTTGTTACTTTACCCCGGAAAATAATTATTATATCATTCATCTTATTAATGACTTTTTAATTCTAATTTATTCGTAATTTAATTACATGAAGGATAATCGATACAGAATGTTTTGAATGTTTATTAATAACGAATAGTAAAATAATTCTGTCTGAAACAATACGAATGTGTGTTTAAAATACTTGTCATTTATAAATTTTTCCCTCAAATGCACATGTGGATATTTTGTTCTATGTTTGTATATATTAAAACGTTATTTTCTTCCTTTTGTTAATATGTTAATATCGTGAGAATATTTCATCATCATTATTTTCAGTTCAGGGTTGAATTTCGTCCAAATTTGCATCAAATGCTATTCTTCTTCCGTTTAAATAGATCTATTCGCCGTTTCCGCTACCTAAATTGCGTGAAAAATGTTCATACAGGGTGATTTTTAAAACCTTCCCAGGTGAATAATTAGTCGTAATTTTGTATTTTATTGGTCAAAAAATATTCTTCACTGGATACACATAATGACACAAAAGTTTGCATGCAAACTAAATAATATTATGTTATCGTTATTTCGCGATAAATCCTAAATATTCGGATTTCATTTTCACAAGATTAAACGAAAACACATCATTACGTGTCGTATTCAATTTAAATTCCAATTATATCAAAGTAGCCGAATTTAAATTTAAATTGAATTATGTAAATCAAATTTAAATCGTATTTAATTTAATATCTATCAGATTAAATGTGCCTTCCGTTACATAAGCACCAATCTTCTAACGTTGTTCTTTATCCTCATTTCGTGGCTCGCTACATAGAATCTAAAAAACGTACTCGTTAAAATCTACAATTCATATCTGTTTCTTCCTAGAAACTGACTTTTATCGTTGGTAAAATTATTCCTATTCTTGGTGAAAAAGAAAAAACAACAGAAAGTACCAATTCTTTCATGAATCCATCTAGAAAAGAATTGTTGTATGTCTATAAATCACCCTGTAATATTTCTATACGTCGAGTCGCTTATTGCTCTGTTCGAAATTAACAGGAATGCTCGCGTGGAATGGCGTACAGGATCGATCCGCGACGCAGCTACATCCATCATATCCTTTAACTACCTCCTTCTCTTTCTTTTTGTTTTTCTTTTTTTTTTTCTCATATTTTGAATAACTGTTTTCGCGCGCAAACTGGCACGCGTTCCCGCTACTAATTCGGCTATTTCATTTTTCATTTTCAGGACAATGCTTAAACGTCCAGACCGGAACCGTTTACGAAGTTGCGAAGTTCGATCAAATTGCCGCAAGTTAACCTGACCAAAGAACGAACGAAACTGAAATTAAAGAAAAAACGAAATAAAAAGAAAGACAGAAAAAAAAGATTAATTAATGACATACTATATATAGTATTTATATATAGTATCTAATTATTATTATTATATATATATACACATATATATATACAATGTGCTCGTCTAATGATCGTTTTAATAATAACAATGATATTCATATCGGAGAGCAATGACCAATCACGATGTAACATTATACATGGCTGTTTTTTCCCTTTGCTTTTACGTTGTTCTTCGTGCAAACCCTTCAAGTTCCTTCCTCCTTCGCGATCGATGGTCTTTGTTATATCTTCGTCACGTTCGTAATTTTTCTTCTGTTCTTTCTTTTCTTTTACGGAGAAACGAAGAACTGCTGTGTAGAATTCGAGGAAATTAACGCTAGAACTACCAGTTCCCTTTTTTTTTTTTTTTTTTTTTTTTTTTTTTATTGTTGAGACACGTTCGGTGTCGAATCGTTCGCGTTTTTCAATAAAATGTTTCTCGTGGACATTTCAGTGAGCAGAAATTTGGTGATATTTAAAATTCTCTCGTGTTTGATTCTTCGTGGATTGACGCGTTCGCAAGTTTGAATTCGAAATAACCGGGATTTTGCAGCAAATGTTGCTTCTGTTTTTTTAAGGACAAGCGTTTTAGACTTTTCTGTAATTTTGTATTTGTTAAAATATATCGGAATTTTTCTGGCGCTTCAGTTTATGTGTGAAACGCTGCAGTATTATGTTTTGTTAGCAAAAACGTGGCAAAATATAAACGACATTTCGACATTCGGAGAAACGATAGAACTTTGACATTTTATACAATTAATTTCTTCGGAACTGTCCAATTTTTTGATTTATGTATTCGCTCAATTCTGAAAACTATTTGAGTTGCACATGCAGATACAGGGTGGTTGGTAACTGGTGGTACAAGCGGAAAGGGGGTGATTCTACGCGAAAGAAGAAGTCAAAAATAAAGAATAAAAGTATTTTTTTCTACATTTTTTTTTTAAATTTTTCCATCGAGACAACGATCTACAGTGAGACCCGTTATAACGAGACGTGATAAAGTGCACGCGTACTGAGCGAAAATTTAAAGTCGATTTTCTCGAAAACAAAGCCTCAAACCAAAAATTGTTATTCTATATTTTCGACTTCTTTTTTCGCATAGAATCACCCCCTCCTGCTTGTACCACCTGTTACCAACCACCCTGTATATGTCATATTTTTGTTTCTCGTTCAAGATACGAATTGGCAATTTTTTGTACGCTACTGTCAATTATTTATTTCCTTTTTTTTATTTTGAAACATCGAATGACGTGTTTCGAAAAAGAGCATGAATTTTGATCATCTATTTGTTTTTACAATACAATATCGCGTTTAAAATTCAATTATTTCATGAAATAGTTAATCATAATATTTTTCATATCGAAGGCCATGTTTTAAGCGTAGATAAGTTTTTTTATGCTCTAACCGAAACGAAAACGAAGAAACTTCAATAAAAAATAAAACAAAATTACCAAACGAAGTACTTTTATCGATTCCTTCAATTCTACCTTCGATTTAGATTTTTAAGCCCGGTTTACATTTTTATGGCGCTCCAAACGAGGTGCAGCCTTTGGTTTCCCCGTGAAAATTTATAAGATCATCCGCGTGCGTTGGTGTGAACTTTATTTTATAATTTACAATTACATAAAATATATGTAGGAAATGGTATAGTGCCAATAGGTTTGGTAACGGTATGATTGTTACAATATCGTTTGATGCTCCGTCAATCTATGTTTACACTATCACTACTCGTCACTAATTACTCTCGTTACAATGGTTCTCTTCTAAATACGCTGACAACACTCCTTGACAACGCTGACAACACACACCCGATATCTCCCAGGCAATCTGTCCACGATACTACACTATACTACAATATATAGCACAAATTATGTAAAAAATTATAGAAAATAATTCGTCGAATGTCATAAATTAACTGATATAGGAAGCACACAAATAAAAAGGTGAGGAACATAATCGAACGAGTTACCAGTTCATGTATGATCCTTTGTCTTAAAATATTCGTATTATGTTCACGATAGACTATAGTGGAAAATAAATTTTCGTTTCAATTTCTAATTTCTTTGCAACTTACAAATTGAAATAATCGTTAGATCGTACCTTCCTATAGTATCTTAAAGATTTTCGTATTTAAACGAGTTATAAGACAAGGGATTAATAAAGAGAAACTTTATTTTGTCTTTCCTAATGAAATGGCGATTTCCACGAAGACTGAACGCCACGAACAAATTGTTATCGAGAGATACAGTGTCATTTAAGTAGGCAACACACCTTTGAACCCGCTCTTTTCTCATTGAAAACCTTTTCAATCGTTTCTTCAACCCTTTGTTTCATTCTGACCAATGTTACATTGGATTTTAATATATCACTTATAACTTTTGAAACGAATAATGAAATTTACTTGCTAATTTCTATTCCTAATTCGACACGTTTCGATTTAAGAAACATTCACCGATCGAAATTAGTAGATAAGATTTGTAAAAAGTTAATAATTGACCTTACAAGGGTTTTTAAGCTTATGCCTATTTGTAGGAAATTGGAAGATGTGAAAATGATGTAAAAGATACAGAAAATTTCCCAAACATAGCATTAATTGTGTTTCGTGGATCAATTTTCTATCTACATTCAATTTTTTCAATTCCACTCATAAAAATATGAATTCGCATAAATATTTCCAATCTACTTATGACAGTTAATATTTCTGAAACATTCCTGAAGCTAGCAGAAATATGTATTTGATCTCGAAACCAGATAAAAGACAGTGTGCTTTCACTTGTCACGTTTTTACGATATATTATTGTTCAATTTTACAAAGGGTTGAAAACGAAGGGTACTTCGACTCGAAGTATATTGTACAGTTTGTACATAAAATGTCGTGCTGCTTTCAACATTTTCTATCTCCTTTCTTAAGTAATCGTGCCCCAAAGTGTTTGTTCTCTTTGATCAACAGTCGTACTTGATCGAGAGAGAATTTTCTTCTTACGTGAACAAATATTGGTCGAAGATTCGATCAATCTCAAAGTGGTAGTATTAACCGGTATCCTTTGGGAAAAAAGCATTTGTTTCGCCAGCGTTGCAGCTCTAGTTTCACGAAGATTCAAGAAATTTATTTTGCATCAATGTTGACTTTCAACTAGCCACGTGGAAACACGACTTTTTCTTCCATTTCATTAATATATTTTATAATATTTCTTTTAAATATCTTCCTTACGCTAGCTGTAACGTCGGCCGGATGACTGAACATTTTTTCCCAAACGGTAAAAGAAAAAAGAAAAAACCGTGGTCGTGGAAAACTCGATTATTCGAACTAGTGATTAATTGAATTGGAAAACAAAATGAGTAAATTAATTGGGAAACGCGCTTTTCGTTTCCATTGAATATATCCACTTATGGCACTTCGATTTACTATTTCAACTTTGCTATTGTACTATACTTTAATATTATTATTTCAACTTCCCGATTATTTAGGCGTTTCCCACTTAATTATTCTGCAGCTGTTGAATAAAAAAGAGGAGCAACGAATTATTCAAAGTTCCCCAGGAAACGTAAATTTGTATTTGGTTATATTATACTTCAGCGTATCGTGTAATCGGATATTCTGTTAATCAGTGCTTGAATAATCGAGATGTTGTATTAATTGACCATCGTTGAAGGAACAAGCACTGATAGAAGCGTGTACCATATTTGTTAATTTCAGCACGCTGTCAGTATATACGCTAGTTATCAAGTATTAGGTACTACATAATAACATTTGCAGCATATATTGTGAACGCCAGCACCGATAATGTAGCGTTGCCTATGTATCACGTACTATTGCGTGATCAAAGAATATTCTTTCTTTTTTTTTTCTCATACGAAATATCGAAATTTCAGAAATGTATATTTGAGCTTTGGAAAAATTATTTTCCATTAAAATATCTTCTTTTTTTTTTTTAATACTTTGCATATTTTTTTAAGGAATTTCAAATATTTCTGAATGATAACAGAACGACGTGGTGCGTCGAATAGTTAGGAAATTTTAACAAACTATTGGAACAGTGAGCTTATTTTATTAAATTTGAAATATCCTTTTGTTCCAACGAAATATTATCAAGAGATTATTTATTGCCTTGTAAATTTCGAGAAAGATATTTCTGGTGTAATTCTGGGTTATTATTTGTGAGCATTGCTTCCTTGAAACCATAAAGAAGTTGTTTGATTAAAAAAGTAAGAAATAATAAATCATTTTGATTGCTTAGCTAAATTTTGAAAAAATGTGGGG
>NT_176683.1:1304992-1440135 GCF_000188095.3 Bombus impatiens | reverse complement strand
GGGGGGGGGGGTTGAAAAGATAGCGTAGTGAAAATAGCGATGTAAATAGTAGTTAGAAATTTTTCCATAAATGTTTTCAAATTGCGCTTTGTTCTGACTCTCTTCACACTGCGTAAATATCCAAGACTGTCTGTATAATAACTTCCAGATCTACTGCTCCACTGACTTCGTATTCTCTGCTTTCGACTTCGGATGCTGCCAATGATCGTATATTAATTTCCAATAGTGTATAACATCATCGTAAGATAATAAATTAAACAATCAATTGATGGAGATGCTTTTATCGTAGCGCGTCTGACCAGAGACGGTCCGCTTCTACTGAATGCTCCGTATACTTTCCTAATTCACTGAATTTTCTGTACTTTCGAATGTTTCTGCGACGAACGTTGACACGTTTTGTTTGTATTTTGCAATGTCGAGAATCATACAAACGATAATTATGTAACAAAATAAAAAAAGAAATTGAAACATATATATAAACGTATAATTGTAGTAAACGTGTAATTTGAGTTAGTTTTACCGTGTATACGATAAATTTACTGATTACGAGTTAGTAAAATAATTATCGCCATAAAAACTCGATGGTCTGATAAATCAGAAAAATATCAAACATAAAAATAACGAAATATCAAAGAAAAATCAATCTCATTTAATAAACTATCATCACTTTGATCTTTCCACTTTCTTTACGTGTCATCGGTTTAACCAACTCTTCAAACTTAATCAAATCGACTTTGAAATTAATCATTGGCAGCAGCTCTAACTCCAAACTTCTCTCTCGTTTCACCCACAAAATGACCACGTGTTTCGAGCTAGCTAAACTGTATTTATATTCCATTCTCGAAGTAGCATTTTGTCTGGAACCGCTTCTCTGATCTCCCGCGCGTTTTCTTCCACTGTTTTATATGCGCGAGAATAGAGGACCGTTTGTCGATAGACACTGACGATGGCATTAATTGTCTGATTATTTTCTCGGTTCTTTTGTATGTCCCGATGGCCGATCCTACGGCAGAGGGTGCCACCGATTTGCCCCGTAAGACGCAGCAAAAGCTTCCCCAACGAAAGCGAAACGACAAATCACGCAGCCGAGCTCGAGGACTTCCTCTCGTCCAGATCAGGTATTCTTCATGTCGATCGACTTTTTCTTCTTCTTTTTTTTTTTCTTTCTTTTTTTCTGAGGAATTTTTCTTATTTTTGGAAGTACGCAATGACGAAGAACGATCAACCGTTAGTTGAAAGCTCTTAAGGTTTCCATTTTATTGATCACTATGTGTGTGTCAATATTGTGTACAGAATTTCTTGGCGCGTGAAAGCGAGTCAAGTGTAAATATCTTATCTAGTTTTTGTTTGGTTAGATACATTATACGTGTCAATGGTAAAGATCTCTGATAGTAGTTGCGCAGTACTAGTTCAAATCAGTCAGTTTTGGTTCACTGAGTTTCGAGAAACAAGTTGGATGATCTGAAGAATACGTTTGCGATAATAGTCGGCAGTAAGTTACGAGTATAGCTCATAACATAATTAAAAAGATTATCGTGCTCATTGACACTCGTACATGATAATATCAACAATTACTAATGGCACGATAATTATTTGAAACTTGTTCATATCGAAATATTTTTATTTCACAAAGAAAGGGAACTAATATTTCCATGCAAATTGTCCAACCTTATTGCTGTTAATTTCGCAACTTGTTAAAAAAAGAAAAATATCTCATCTAAATTGTCATAAAACTGAAGCACAACTATCAAGGAGTATCTTCAAAAAAAATTCTCGTTCGCTTGGAACAAAATATTCCACATTTTAATTTGTTAGAACAAATTATTACATATAGTAATAATTTTTGCAACTTCAACTCCCATGAACATTGAGCACAACCAGCAATGAATCTGTACAAAATTCTCACTTACATTTTGCCTGAAAAATCACTGAAAATTTTACTGAAAAGAATAAAAAGATTTTCATTTTATCTAAATGAGCTTTTAAAACTTAACTCTTTTCCAGGAACTAAACGTAACGAAGAGTCTTCAAAAAATCCCCAAACACCGTTTCGTCGCAAAACAAACCACTGTAATCGTTATTATTTTCACTCTGCAGGAGTAACAGAACTGTCAATGGACAAACCAGAATCCGAAGAAGAAGAAGATCACTGGAAGGACGCATCGCCCATCACACCTACCTGCAGTCCAACGAAACATCCTCCGAAACCTGGCCAGCTAGACAAACCTCTAAAAACCATCGAAGTCGACGTGCACGATTTCAAACCAACGAGTCCGTTAGACGAAAAAGACGTGATCATCATTGACAGCAACGCCACGCCACTCAGCAAGAAGCTAGCCATAAAGTACAATCAGGAAATAACGACCGGCGTGGAGAAGGCAACACCGAAAGTGAAGTTAAAACGAGAGCCAGTGATAGAACTGGAAGAACCGTGTCAAAAAGTGCCTGAAAGCGCAGCTCAGCCATCGACCTCCACAGAAAGGCGTGCAGACGCCGAAAGAAGAAGGACCTTGAGACGAATGGACTCGCAAGAACGACTGTCCACGTCCAGAGACGCGTTAAGCAAAACAGACGTAGCTGAAAGAGGCGCGAAGAAGAAAGTTTTCAAGAGGAAAGAACAAGATCGAAGATCTTCCAGAAGAAAAATAGACGAAGTGGAGGAACCTGTTTCGGAAGTTTCTAGAACCGAAATAGATGAGCCCAGAAGGCGAAAAGACACGGAAGGAGCGGTGATCAGATCAAGAGAAGAAAGGAAAAGTCTCAGAGAGCAAGAATGTATAGAACGAGTGACAGAATTTTTAACGAAGCACAGTGTGCTCACTTACTCGGAGGTGATCCCGGTCAGCGAACCTGAGACCGACGTCCAGGCACCTGGTGATTACAGAGAACAACGAATCACGCGTCCATCCAGTATTATAGAGGCCCAGGAAGTCCAACCTGAAACCTCGAAAGACGAGCTATTAATAAGAACGAAGAGTATAAGAAGACCTGAAGAGCAAGTAAAGACTCCATCCTCTATCGAGTCGGAGAAACAGTTCTCCGCGTCGATTAAAGTGACAGTGGCGACACCTGAGAAACCAGCAGCAGGTGTCGAAGAGATTAAACCATCCGTGACAAGTCCTGAGGCAGAGGTACCCGCCACTAAACGTCGAAGTTCGATGAGAAAGAAACCCAGAGCGTTTTCCAGGGAATCTTCCAGGGAATCTCTGTTGGACGACACGAAGAAAGAGGTTAGGATACAGGAAAACGTTGAAGAGATATTCTTCGAGGATACCAGTGAACAGATCGATGGAATTCTTCCGGAGGTTCAGTTGGTGAAGGCTAGAATAATCACTGCTGAGGAAGCAGCCGCGAACAGAGTGGACGAAGCGATGAAAATTGAAATACATTCGCCGCCGGAAGTGGCTGTGGTCTCTGACTCGGTGAGAGTGAGGACGGGAAGGGTTCCATCGCCGGAAACAGTGAACATGTCGCATCTACAGCTGATCAGTTTGGCCAAGTCCACGTCTGAGAACGCTTTGGCCGAGAGCAGCGAGGAGAATAAAATTTCTGAGAGGAACATCAAGACGGAAATTTTGTTGGACCTGTCGAAAGTGTCTGAAGTTGGGGACGAAGAGGAAATGGTGGATGGAGAGAAGAGGGACAGAAGATTGAACAGGACAAGGAGCGAAGGTTCAAAAAGGCCGGGATTCAAAGTGACGAAGATGAAAGAACGTGATGGATTTATGATTGGTACATTGGCACAACCGGATCAACCCGAACTCACGATTTTGTTGGAGCATGCGGCTATCGAGAGGAGGAGGAACGTGGATGATGATCGAGATAGTTTGGTGGATTTTGGCGTGGAGAAGATAATTAGGAGGTAAGTGAAAAAGAAATTAGGAGTTTCTTCCTTTTTTTAATTATAGAGAAATTTTTTAATGTTGAGCGATTTTTTATATTTCAACGTGCTTGTTTAAGCAGCGAATGTTCGAGGATACAAGCTGCGAAAGTGTTGAGGCATTTATGGGACATAAGCTGTCCTATTCGCGTTAATGTTAATTTTCTACTAAACATGATGTTTGCAATAAATATATTTCTCCGGATGGATGTCAAATTTTACCAATATATCTGTCTCATCGCATATATGCTAATATAAATTTCAACGTTTCATTTAAACGCGCAGTATATCCATAAAAAATTTTTATGATAAGTGTGCAAATACTTTTACGAGCCGTTTTATGAGCTTAAATCCTGAAATCCTAAAATCAATATCAGATCTAGTTAGTTATAATCACAGTCGTCAAACTACTTTTATCAAATTCTTAAAAGCTTTTGTAGAAGCTTTCCATTAATAGAATTAACCGGTTAATGTTGGAAATAATCAATTGCATTTCTATTCATATACTGACTTCTAAATTGGCGAATATCCACTCCTTTGGGAATACACCTCTTCAGTTTATTTTTCCAAGTCGTCTATCCGTTTCTGATCGAAAGAGATAATAAATAATTGGACGAAGCTAATTACCGGCGGTGATCTTGAAAACCGAAAGTTCTCTCCACGATTCGTGGCATCCTGAAAAAGGCTTCGAACGTCGATTAATGTATACAATGTTATTTTCCGTGCAGCCAGTCGAATGGATTACGCGAGTGACCGTAGGAATCCCGCGAAATGCGCACAATTGGTTGAAAATCTAGGTCGTATAGAATACCACACAGTGTTTCGCGACCCGAAAATTCTATAGCCGCCACCCCTTTCTTTGTTTTACCATTTTTTTTTTCTTTTTTCGTTTGTTCCTGTCTCCCTTCGCCAATCGATCGTGAGCGGTTAAAACAGACCTGCGAATTAATTATTTTCGTTAACTACGTTCGATATCTCGGTATTCTTACGATAGTTATCTCGTTGTCTTTTGTCTCTTTTATTTTTCAAATTGTTCTGCGATATTTTCTAATTCCTTGATTACAATTTATTCCATTAAATACAAATTCATTGAGGAATTTAAAAAATCCTGAAACGAGCAAAATGCATATATGCGATTGAAAAACGTCAGAACAGTTGAAATACAGCTAACAAAATTTAATTTAAGACAGTTAACGAAATACGATCAAAGAGAACGGCAAAACGGACGAAATATAGTCAACGAATCCTGAAACAGAAAACCCAATTAAGAAATGCCGAAACGGATGAAACACAATTTTTCAAAATCCGTGCAGGCATAACATTTAATTACAGAAACCTTTGAAACAATTAACGTCGTCGAACAAACCAAGCTACCTGGCGACTATTAATACTTCAAGCCTGCGATTTCCAATTTAATCGCGACACGCCCCTTTCCACCGTTTTTGCCGTATGAAAGATTCAACAAACCAAAAACGAAACGTCAGAAAGAAGTGGCAAAGGCAGGTAGCGGAAAAAGCAGTGAGAAAAGGCAGGAAAGTGGGTTAAAGGAGCAGACCAGAGTCGGTTGCAGCAACCGAACGCGAATATAAATGTGAAAAGATGGCGCTGAAGAGGGGGAAAATCGTAGCGAGGAACGAAACGGCACAAAACCAGACGATAAAAGATAAGAACGAGTGAATAGGAATAATAACGCGAAAGGAAGAAGCAAGACGCCCGTGGCGACGTCATCAAACGAGAAGACAAAGACAAGAAACAGAGTGATGAAACCTTTCTCTGTTTTATCGTATAGCTATTCTCGGTCGAAGTATTTTTATGCAGGATATTCGTGAAAGAAGGGTTGAATAATTAAAAAAAAAGAAAAAGTAGAAAGATGTTCGTTTACATGAATTACGCTGTTCTTGGGTCTGTATGATCCGAAATGAATGTTTTGTTTCTCAATGTTTGTTTTATATCTTATATTTGTATTATAAATACACTTTCAATATTTTTATTTGCATATACCAAAGTAGATAATTTATTCGAGGCTTGACATAACTTCGTTTATAGAAAAACTGTAGTGCTAATAAATTTTTGGTATAGTAGTCTGCCGCTTTCATACATATTTTGTTAAGGAAGATGCGTCGATAAGTATCTTCCTTTGCCATGTGAAAATTTTATGTTGGGTTCCTACCATAGTTCACTGATAATCCAATTAATATGCTTATCCTACGAATTTTGTTTGTTGCTAAAAAGAGATACATATTAACAGATTTTTCAATCTTGTCTATGCATATTACAAAAGGGGCTTGAAAAAATTGCAATTAAATAACATAACAGATATCCGTTTACACGGTAGGTTTTCTAAATCATCTTCGAATTAATACGCCTATTAACGTGATAAAATAAATTTAGGACAAAATTGACGGACACGAAAATTTGAGAAGAAAATTCGGAACGCATAGTAAAATACTTACTCGTAGATAAGTAGCTGTTCTTGAAACTATAGTATTCTCTTATAAGCGCTTTGTCGAGAAACTAAGTCGAAGTATGCTTCTCTGTCTCGTGAAAATTTTATTTTCGGTTCCTGTCGCAGGTCACTAACGATCTACGTGACTTGGAACTTGTGAATGTTATACGAATTCTATTTGCCCTCGAAAAGACTTCTATCTATTATAAATGTTATACGAGTCCTACATATTCTTAGTATTATCATTTGCTTTTAGTATATTGCACGCCGCATGAAAATTCAGAAAACCAACGGTTGGTTTCCTTGAAAATGTGTCTTTCTCTGAAAGTAAGTCAGAAACTTATAACGAAATGCTTATTCGTCAGTGGTAGAAAAAATGACGATATACTCAACATTTGGATATTTTGAAAAATACGTCGAAAAATAGAATCGCGAATGTCTATTTCTTACGTTAATCCTAGCCGAGATCTCTTCGTAATTAAACTAAAGCGAATTAAAAGAAACCCACCCTCTTAACAGACTGCATAGAGAAAAGGACGGGACGAAATTAAGCTCGTATCTGCGTTCTCGATGTCTAAAATAAATCCTTCAAACCGCACGTTGAAATTGCATAAAAATCCACGGTCTGCTGATCAATAGACTGCGGACCTTTATGCATTCGTAGGAAATTTAAAATCGCTAGAATCCATAAATTGTACATATTACGCAAAAATAGCCAAAATACCCAGAGTGTGCTTGTTATAATATTCGGCAGAGGAAATACATTTCTTCTGAGATTTTATTTCCTTAATTAGGTTTACAAAAATACGAATTTGCATAAGAATCAACCTCTGCGGAACCGAATCTTACTTCAACAACAGCGAAGCATTCTACTTGTAACAATTCTTAATAACAAAAACATGTTCCTTCTGATATTAAAAAAAAAAAAAAAATCACACCACATACCAAAACTTAAGGCCAAAATAATTTCAGCAAAAATCAAAGGCATCTAGTACTTAATAGCTTTACAATCAATTAAACTATGATATTATTCAGACGCAAGATTGCACATGAAATGTTTAACATCCCCCAAGAAAAACATCCTCAAGAACTTCTTCCACTCCATTCTGTATATAATACACTAAAAGTAGTCCCCAAATAGCTTTACCAAAACCCAAGAAATCTACTATTTACCAACTCGGCAAACAGTATTATCTATTATTTAATTACTCCATGACGATACCACGTAGACGCGAAATAGCGCGTAAAAGAGTTAACATCCCCTAGGAAAAACATCCCCAAAAGCTTCTTCCTATCCACCCTATTGGCTGTAGACGCAACTACGCGTTAAAGTGAGACGCGGAAGAGGCAGAATCTAGGAAACAGAGACGGGAAACTCTGCGGCAGCGAAGCTCGTCGCTACTTCCTCCCACGCGATCGCAAAACCTTCGTAACTCGCGTGGACTCGCGCGTTCGCACTTACACACCGACACGCCTATATGTATACACAAGGCAGACATATAACAGTAACGAGTCTGCGTGTGCATGCACTCGCAGGAGAACGCTCCTGGAGGTGGTTGCTCGCGATTAGTCGCGATTCTGACCGCCTCGACTCTGCTCTCCGCAGTCTCGTGTAGCCTCTCGACTTGTACGAAACAAAGAAACCGATAGTTTTCAGAAAAAAAGAAACTTCTAAAAATTCTTACGTACGTGTCCGCGTGAACTTAATTCGTGTAAGTGCTAGATTTATGTACGTGCATATGTGTATGTATGTGTGTGTGTGTGTGTGCGTGCGTGTGTACAAATGTATGTGAGAAGAGTATGTGACGTTGTTTGGAGAGCGTCAGACGCGCGCGTGTAACGCCACGTTTCTCGAGCGTAGTACACGCGGAGAGGAGTGCGTTGTTTATTAGATCAGAGTAAGCCAGTTTGCAGTGACGCAGCGGGACGCGACAGTGAACACCTTGGCACCGCGGACGAACGTGAGAGGTAGCTCGTTCTTTTTGTTTCGTTTCGCGCACTCTTTTTTTAAATAATCGATTTCCTCTTCCCGTATTTTCTTCATCTTTTTATTTTTGCATTGGGCGGTTTAGGAGAGAGAAGATCAATTTGGAGTTTGACTTGTGCTGATGTTCGGAAAGTTCGATCAGTCGATCGTGATTTTCTTTTTCTCTTGTGAACTTTTGGGCATTTGGAAATTGTACAAGTTTTCTTTTATCTTAGGGTCGAGTTGGATGGGATATTGATTTCCTTTTTATTTTTATGCCGAGTTGTTTAGGACAGAGAAGATTAATTTGGTGTTTCGTTTGCGTTGGATTTTGTTGAACAGAGTTTTGAAAAGTTTGGTCGCTGATTATGGCTTCCTTTCCAAATTTAATTTTTCGGCAATTAAGAATTTCAATTAAGTTTAGCAAAAAGTAGTTGGCGAGATATTAGCGTTACCATTTTATCTTTTATTTCTGCATCAAGTTGTTAAATTTAGGGTTTTATCGAACAGAGTTTTGAAAAGGTTGCTTCTAATTTTTTATAAATTTCGGGCCATTTAGGAATTTTGATTTGCGATTTAGTTTTCCAGCATATAATTGGATTGAACATTGGTGTTGTTTGTAATAGTAGTGTTCAAAAAATGTAATTTATTGCAAATCTTAATTTATATTGGGACTTTTTCATGGATTTTGATGAAATTTTAGAAAATAAATATTTATAGTATCCTGATATGATTAGAATTGAAGAGATATTTTTTGCAGAAGAGTAGCACAAGGATAGTAAGTGATTTATTAATTTTACTATGTTGACAAATTCATATCCTTTACTCATGTATTATCAGGAACATTGTTAATATTAATTTATTTTTCCATTTTTATGTAAAATGTTTCTTTCTTACCTTTTTTACTCACTTGTTATTAACATATCGTCACAGTGGAATGATTAATTGATGAATGAATGAATAATAATCACAACGAACGAACCTACTGCTGAAATCTATTTCAAACATTTTATAAATTACGATTAAAACAGAGAAGTCTTGAAATTAAGTTTTACGAACAGAAGTGGAATTAGTATGAAAGTGTAATCGATGAAAGTGCAATCAGCAGGAAATTTAATACAACGAAGAATAAAACGAATAAGTGTTTCAAGTTTTCGATATGTTTGAAACGGTTCTGTGTTTCTTATTTTACTTCAATTGTTTTATCCCGAAGAAATGGCCGGAGAAATTTTCAGATACGTGACAAATTGAGATTGTGAGCGTGGCAGGGGGTTGGTGAGAGTGGAATTGATTCTTGGAATTGTTTAGTAGAGAAAATGTTTGCAAACTCGCAAGGTGGTGGCTTCAAATTAGCAACTTGGAAGTTTTCAAAAGATTCAAATATTTTGAGACTGTGAATGTTTATGAATAGAATATTTTCTTTCCATTTAGGAAATCTTTTCGTTTAAAAATGAAGAAAAATTCCTGATTTATTACGTACGTGGAAACAGAATTTTTCTTCCGTTTACTTCAATTCTGAATTATTTAAGTTCAAATATTTTCAAGATTTCTGAAACATTCGAAACACGAAGACTTGGAAATTTTCTGGGAACTCGAAAAAAATTTACCATATTTAAAGAGTGTCGAGGTTTCTGAAATTATAGATATTCAAGAATTTTTGATAAAAATTTCTTTCACTAAATTTTATTGTGTGAAATTCAAACGATTTATTATTTATATATATAATATTTTAGTCGTTTTATATATTTCTAAATTGCAACTTTTCTTTGCAATATGTTATTTTAATTTCTTCGCTTTTACGTATTTCTCCGGAATACAATGAGATATGATCCGTTAAAAATTGAAAATTTCCTGTTACAAAAAATTGTTACAACCCAATATATTGTCAAATCATTAAAGACACTTCAACAATGTTCGCAAAATCTTCGAAACATTTACAAAAATTTCTATACTTCTGGATAGCTTTTTAAAATCAGAAACGTTATTAACTTTCAAAAGTTTCTAAAATGTCCCAAATATCGTAACATTTGCACGAGTTTTAATGTTTTCATTTGTATTTTTCCAATCATTCGACGCAGTTGAATTTGGAATTATTCCAACTTCTTGGAACCTCGATGCTTTCAGTAGAATTTATAGGAGAATGTATCGAGGTTCCGTTATTAGCTGGAATAATGATTGGATAAGAGGAAAGCCACGAGAATACTTTTGTAAGAGTTCTTCTTGTGCGTTGCCTCTTCCGCGTTCTGTCTGACAAGCATTGGTTCGATATTCAAATCACGTTTGCACAATTTTACGTTGTTTTGGAAGGGGTTGCAAAAGAAAAAAGTAGTGATTTTTGTATTCTGATTAGTGAGGGTGGAAGTCACGTGACTTGACTAAAGGAAAGAACGATCGAAGGTTGTTATTTAGCGTATTTTCTTGGAAGAGTTGACGAGTCAATATTAGAATTTATTTGACGAAACCTTCAGAAATTCATTAATTTTGTTTTGAGAAAAAATATTAATAAATTAATTTGGACAATTTTTACACAGGTATTATAAAAATGATAATTTTTCTAGAAATTTTTTATTATACGATGCCCACAAAATTTATATTGTTCCTTTTTTATAATAATTCTCTTAATTTTGTGAAAGAGATCATTTAAGGTAATAATTATAATATTTATGCTTGAAACTTTTAACATTTATAATTCATATCATAATTTATGACAAACTATATCGATTATGTTATTTAAAAATATGTTTATTTTTCTGTTTACTTTTATTTGCAAATTTCAATTTATCGTTGTGCTATTGTTCACGTTTCCTACATACAAATTTAATTACCTCCTATTTGTATGAATTATTCAATCTTATGCTTCCAATAGTTCGTACATAGTTTTTCCCTTTTGTATCTTTATCTTCGTAATAGCAACGAAATGCGAGAAAACACATTCAACGATATAAAAATAATCACACCTCGTGGGTGATGTAATTTTCCCCGGTAAGAAAAATCGATCGTGATATTTTCTTACTCTGACTAGGTATCATCGATAAATCGATCATTGTGAGATTCGGACTTCGAAGATGCTTTTAATTCCTTCGAAAATGAATCGTTCGTCTGCCACTCAAGTTAATGCACAATAGTTATAATTATTATTTCCAAAACCCTTAATACCTATACTATGAAATAGTTTATTAAATAATTTATCAAAACGAAATATATTTCTAATCTTAAATTTTGCTTATGAATTCTTACAATAGCTTTTACAATAAAACAACAGTTCTGCAGTGAATAAGAATCCCTTAATACCTATACTATTGAATAGTTTATTAAATAATTTATCAAAACGAAATATGTTTCTAATTTTAAATTTTGCTTATGAATTCTTACAACAGCTTTTACAATAAAACAATAGTTCTGCAGTGAGTAAGAATCATTAAAAAAAGAATAACTATTAGTTAGTCGGAATGAAAGAATGCTGTATCACGTCTAAAATTTATCCAACGTAAACTTTACGACCCTTTGCTATAAATAAAGTACTTGTACTAGGTATAAACTTCAAGCGTAAAATATGATGTGTTCAGGACCTAAACAAGCTAACTTCATACATTCAAACGTAAGATGATTTTCTGAAGCATGTGTGCAATAGCAAGCAAATGTAATTCATCCAATTATGCAATTTCATAATAATTCAGATATATATTTTATCAATAATACGTTTATTCGAGAAACTGTAATTAAACATAATTAAAGAATATAATGGAACTTGGATAAATGAATATCGTTTTATCTATTAAATATTACACAATTGTTTTATACATTGCAATATGATAAATATTAGAATGGTTACTATATTTTCGATATTCCACGTATTTTCTAATATTATGCACACTGCATTTTTACACGTCGTGTACGTTGTATTTTTGCGTATTATGTGCATTTTATTCTTACAATGTTGTTGCACACATTGCATTTCTGCGTATTATGTACACTGCAATTTTACACGTTACGTACGTTGTATTTTTGCATATTATGTACGTTGTATTTTTGCATATTATGTACATTGCATTCTTGCATCTCCAAGTTTTCCATAAATGCATAAAAGTCCGCAGTGTAATCATAATATATGCAAGTTACGCGCGATAATAGTGACGTGACCTAAACAGCGTTCATTTTTCATGCAAACTATCAAGTCAATATAGACGAAACGCCATCGCCTTTTCTCTTCCTCGCCTCATTCATCATCGATTATACCAAGAAAGGAGCTTCTTCTTCCGCAAGTTGCAAGATTTCTGGCAATATATCGATGAAATCGACCTAATAAAGAACTCATACGACGGCCTAATGTTATTGTTAGACCATGTCCACCGCATTCAGACGCCATTATATAAGAATTATATGTGATGCAAACGTGACCGATACACAGCCGCGACCATATTAAGCGGTCTTATTCGTGTGAATCGGCTGTTCGAAGTCGTAGGAAGACGTCGTAACGAGGAATTATACGACCGGTCACGAGTTCTTTTGTTGTAAATTTACGACACGCCAAAGGCTACAATGCTCCGATATATTTAATGAGGCGACTGGTTGAAATATTTTATAGATTTTCAACGTCCAGCCCTTTCAATTCTCGATATTCCACGCGATCAAGAAATCTGCCTGTTCAGCTTCGGTTTTATGCGTTTTACGATAGCGCGTAAGATTGAGGTGCTCTTTTTTTTACAGTTTTTTAACGAGTTTATGGCGTGGACGTATGTAATTTTTGGAACAACCCTTTGTATAGAGTATAGTAAAGTAAAATATATGGTTTTAGTTTTGAATATCGGGTGTAGAGAAGAAACCTGGGCTTTTAGTTTCGTGCATTGCACATTCTGACAGTATGTAAGATTCGGATGTTTCGAACTTTTCGATATATAATTTTTGTAACAAGTCTTCGCGTTTCTGATCACTGTTACATAAATAATAAATTTGATGTGCGATGTAATAAATATTTGTCATAAATATTTGGACATTTGTGACGGATGATAGAATGGAGATTTTATACGCTCCAGGATTTATAGTTTCGCAACAGGATTTTTGAGGTTGAACGTTACAGCGCTTTATAACATGTTCGGAATATGGATGTTTATTTTTTAAAATATCATGTCATTTATGTGTGTTTTATAATTAGCAGAATGAATGACAGCTGACAAAGCACGTATTTAATATTGGAGTCTCTGTTCTAAAAATAAAATTTATGTCGAAGTATTACGTAAAGTTATTTTTCATGTCAGTATCAAAACACGCTGCAAAAATATACAAAATAGTATCAAATACAAGGGATATTTTCAGCTGTAAGAACAGACACGTGTCTCTGTGTCTATAAACAAATGACATTCTATAAATTCTGATTACGATTTATTTTAGATTAAAAATTAATACGAGAGAAATTGATATAGAAAATTGTTGCCATAAAAAACGTTAAGAAAAATTGAATAAGCTACTTTTGAAATTATTTCGCAATACTTAATTTCGATTTGAAGAGAAAACAAGCATATTGCGTGTACGTACGCGTAACTTTCAACGAAAATTACATTACATAGGATTTTACATTTGATTGGTTTTCATATTTTGATCAATTTAACAAAACAAGAAGAATGAAAGATATTTCTAGACAGGTCGCGATTAACTTGAAAGATGTGGAGGATTCAAACTTCTCAAGATTTATGCTTCGCTCTTGGATATTTTTATTATTACATTTCCAACTTTTCTCTTCAAGCAAAGACATTTCGCGCGAAAACTTGTTGAAGATTAGTTTAATCAAAAAAGTGTATAGTAATAATTACTTATTATTGTTAGAAAAATCGTGGAACTTTTGGAAAGCAACTGTTATAGTGGATTTAGATATGCATAACGGGAAGGAGAACTGGCTAGCTAACGAAACTTTTTAATTTAACCTCGAACGAGCGTATGCCCTAAATATAAAACTGCGCCTTTTTTTTATTAATCCATAAATTTCGTTATATGGGATTTCTCTGTAGGGAGCTTTATCGTCCATTTGCATATAAACTTTATAACATTTGTGAGTGATACAATTTCATAAGCAATATCGAGGAACAGTTCGCATTGTTTTATTGTTTCAGCGCGAAATGATTACAAAGTATAATAAATTGCTAGATCTTTGCTTTGTATGTATTTACGTTAAAAACGTATACGAATGAATAATTGAATAATTTCATAAAATAATAAGAAAACTTTACATTTGTTTATTTTATTCTTAAGTAACAGTACGAATAGTTTAATTAAGATGTTAATGAATATAATTCCTTTTTTTTTATTTCAATCTACTGATTAGATCAAAAATGACTGAAAGAACGTAACCATGATTATTCGCATAATAAATGTATAAACATCCTCTAATTGTTCCGCCCATTCGAAATTCATTCACTTCACACACTTTAGATCAATTAATTTATGCAAACAATCGCACCATCGGCTTAATTAATGGGTCACCGCGGAAGATCCTTGCATTCATCGTTTGCAGCAAATTCCTCCAGTTTCTTCACCCGTCTGGCAAGAAGAAGCCGCTCGCTCATTAAGCGGCTAAAACCATCCGCTTCATTAGTCCTCCCCACCATTTGACTCTTTTCCCTCGTTACGCCGCCTCTTTTTCTCACTCACGTTTCCTCTGTTAAGGTCGGTAGAGTCAGAATCCGAGGACGATTCGAGACTAACAGCGGACCAGGAAGTCGAGCTTCCTCCAACGAAGCTTCTCGAAGGTGCGAATCAGGAGGATCTCGCGAATCTCCAGTACGAGGACCAAGCGGATCAACGAGAATTCGACTGGAGACCAGAAACCAGAGATTATGACAGAACACTCTGGCAGCAGAGACGTCCGCTGCTGGAGGAAACGGTCTCCTTCAGGCCGGAAGACGACAGCAGCCTAATCAGCAAGGAACATTCCCTGGAATACCAGAGTCAAACTCTGGAAAGCCAGTCCGAGCATCTATTACTCTCTGCGTCTTTGGAGAGCCTTCTGAGATCAGCGCCAGACAGTTGGCCGAGTCAGCAGTTCGACAGAAGCGTCGAGGAATCGGAGCATAACTTCAAGGAGACCCAGTACTCGCTGAAAGAGAAACGCGACGCCGAGACTCAGACAGAGCAGGAGACAAAGAGCACCCAGTGCAGTCCGGAACAGAGTATCGTCAGTCCTTCGGAAGTGTCCAAGGAGATTCCTTTCCATTTGACTAGAAAATACTATCAGAGTCCTAGAAGAGAAGTTCAGACCCAGACCCAAGGGGAGAGCAAAAGTGTTCAGTGTTGTTTGGACGAATTAGGTAGCTTGTACAGAATATTAGACTCCTTCGATAGTCCCTCTAGATCTGAGAAGAGCTACGTCAAAGAGTCTAAGAGTATTCAGTGTATTCCTGAGGACATTCCATCGAGTCTTGATAAGTCAACAGAGAGCCTAGCTCTGCTGTACGACCAGGGCAAATCTCTGAGGAGTCCACGAAAGGAAGTCGAGGTTCAGACCTATCAGGAATCGAAGGCGATCCAGTGTAGCGATGACGAGCTTCTAGAGGTGGTCAGTGAATCGCCAGATAATAAGGAAGACGTGAAGAAGACAGAGAGTTCTGGATCGTCCAGCTGCGGCTCACCCTGCAAGCTTCGGATTCCTACTCTGGTGTTCGTTGAAGAACGAGTGGATATGACGGTCACGCATAGAGATCACGAGGGAAACGTGAGTTGGTCGAAGCATTGGGGACCCGAGAGGCTCGTGGAGATCTACAGGGAGCCGAAAACTAGTTTGGGATTGAGCATCGTTGGTGGAAAGGTGCGTAACGCGGACACGTTCCGCTGGTTAAAAATAAAAGTTCTTAGTAGAGGGCTTGCTCGTGTGTGTTTGTTGTCAGTGACTGGGACGGGAAAAAGCTTGTGCAATTGGAAATGTGGTTCTGTGTGTGAAGGCTTGAGTGAATGGTTTTTGTGAGGCTCTGGAAGATGGTTTATATGTGGATTCCCTCTTTTTGGTTCTGTTGCTGGATAGTTTAAAAGTAAGTAGGTTAATGCGGAGGAGTTTCGGGAAGTTTTCAGAAGCTGATTTTTGCACTAAGATTTGAACTGTAGAAGTTTATGTGCAGTGGATAATCTTCCTTACTATTTCACGATGTTTAATGTGTGCGTTTACCTTTTCTCTAATTAGGTTAGCTTAGATTTTGGATTTTTAAAGGTGTAATTAATGTGTTAATCGTATACGTAATAGATCATTTTATCATTTTTCGACGATTAATGTGCGAGTTTCCTTTTTCTTTTGTTTCCTTATTCAATTTAAAAATAGCTTAGTATGAATCATTTTAGTGTGAAATGAAAGTGTTGATCGTGTTTCTATGTCGTAACAGATGATTTTTCCATGGCCTTGATGCCGTTTGTAGTTTCTGCTGCACGGTGTTCTTTTTAATTTATTTTTCTTTTAGAACGACTTAAAGTGCGAGTTTTTAGAATGTGATATATATGTGGTAACTACATTTCAGTAACGCGCTGTAATAATTTCGTAGGTTTTGTAGATAAAAGGCTCATTTAATCTTGTTTACAGATACTCAACTAAAAGTGTCAAGTAAAGATTTCGCGTTTCTGTTTTAACCATATTAAGTTGAAGACACTTAAGCTCGTGATAAATCAAGAATATCGGAGTATGTCTTCTCTTTAAAACATGAAATTTCATGAACTGTTTTGCAGAAATGAAGAATTCTCTCTCGTACTTATTTTTATTACTTGTTTTATAACGAATAAAAGTACGTTTAGACCAGCTTTTAACAGCTCATTTAGATCTTTGCCTTTGATTGCAAAGTAACTTTAAAATAAACCGAGCTGTCAAGTTCACGACAGAACTTTTATCTCCCACTTAAATTTTATTTTTAACTTAGGTTTTATACTTTTCTTATTATCTTCATATTCGACATCCTTAATTACTTACACACACTATCTTTACTATTTATCACTTATATAAATAGAAACAACTATTGCAGTTTTATTCAAAAATTTATTTCTTCGTTCGTATTAATTATATTACGTATAAACATAATTTTTCGATAATTCCTTAATTCTCAAAAATTAACAAATCGTTTGTACAAGCTATAAAAAAAAAACTATAAAAATCAACTGTAACTTTACTTAAAAATTGATTCTTTTCTTCTTTGTAATTATGTACATTAAACACAGCCTTCTTTCTCCATCTCTATTCGACGGTAAATTTATTTAAAAATGATTTCTTAGTTTCCGTCGTATTGAACGCAGCCTTTTTCCAATCTTCGTTCCATATTCTATTATTTCTGTCTTACGATATTACTTGACATAGAACCTTTGCCCATTATGAACGTAATTCTTCCGCCTGTATTAATTGCTCAGTTAACGATGTCGTGGATCGAATTAATGGTACCATGTCGGCGGCATTGCTTGATAATTTCAATCGAGTGCCATAAGCTCTATACTATGCGTATAGTCGTACTACTGTATGTCCATTAGTGTACCGTATGGCTTCGAGATATCAAGCCGTGTCTGGGTAACGTAATCGAATAGCTGCTTTCAATTTATTCTAAGCGTCACTTTCCAAGAGTGAATTTTAAGGTGCATACGTTGCGATTCGATAAAAGATAATTTACTTTCAAATGGATTTCAAACGAATGAATTTCATTTGAAAAGATCTACTTACTTAGAATTACGGATAAGCTAATGTTTAAAGAAACGTTCGATTCGCTTAAAAGCGAGCTTACGTTTTGCCAAGTTTATATTGTAATAATCTTGAGGAGAATATTTTATTCTACGAAACGTATGTATATCATACGATGGCAAATTTCTAGAGAATTTTGCAGAACGAATTCTGTGGGCTGTTGGCCTGGAGAATTTGTTTTCCCTCGCGCTAGGACGTCAGAGAACTCGATTTCAGGGAGATAGTTGCTCCCATGTGCATATGACAAAGCACAGACTTCTTGTACCATGGCCAAAGGCCAAAGGCCAGCTGTTCAAGACAATTTCTTCAGCGGATACTGCATCAAATGTAACCTTTCGTTCGCATTACATGCTACTCTTGTTCTAATATCATTTTTAACATTCTATGTTTTATTATTTATTTTTCTTTTTTTAATAAACGTGGTTGAACTAGTTGGTTTGAACTAGCATTTAGTCTAATGATTTTGTTTTTTTAAAGTTTAATTTAATTTTTAATTTAAACATCGATTAAATATTTGTGTCTCGTGAATTATTTGATTTCTTATTCATTCAGGTGGGCTAAATCACACATCGCGCCACTTCGCATTGAGAAAATCAATATATTTATACAAAATATAGAAATTCAATATATTTATTAATTTATTTCTTACTACTGGAAATTTTATCTGGAGTTTTGCAAAATTTCTATAAAATTTTACAAAGACTATGAAATTTTATGAACTACGCAATGAAAGCTTCTAAGAAAATACAATCTGAAGTGGCATTAATAAAATCACAAGATTGCTGTGCTTCTCCGTTTGCGAGATCAGAGAAAGAAATAAGAGAATTAGGAAATATAACAAGATCGACTACGTTTTTCCTTAATTATCATTCCCAGAAGAATAATAATTTTCCTGGAAGATAATCCTACTAACTATTGTCTGATTTTATATCACATTTGCTATTACTCTTTTGCTAATTTATTTATTTACTGTTATCAATCAATCGTTCTTTAAAACTATCGTTACATTAATTTCTATCAGCGAGTCAATTTTTCCAATTTTAAAATAACTTCTCTTACAGGTTGATCTGCACAATGGCAGCTCTAGTAAGTCACAGAACATATCTGGGATATTCATAAAGAATGTTTTGCCGAACAGCCCGGCCGGAAGAACCGGCGAGTTGAAGGTAACGTATGCGACATGAATTCTATTTGTACGCGTGTGTTTTACGTTCGATGGGAGAAGAAAGGAGGAAATAATTTGGTATTCTGTTCAGGTCACGAGAATACAAACTCGAAGATTCAATGGACTTGACCGCGAATCTATTTCAACTTTTATGCTGCATAATTATTCATTTTTTGTTTAATTATATCCTTAAGAAATTTCTATTTAAAAAATTTATTTGCAAAAATTCTTTAATCTTTAATATTCTAATAATAAATTCATGCATTTATTTCCAAAATAAATTCGTAAATTAATTCTAATTTGAATAAAAATGGTGGTAAGTTTTGTTTAAATACAAGAAATTCAGAATCTCTGATAATGGGTCTTTCATTTAATCGAAGAACATACAAATGAGACGCTATTTAAAAATCAGTTTATGCGACTTCAGAATCATTGACATTGAATTCGTCCATTATTTGTTTCGAGAATATACAGATGAATGGCTATTAAAAAAACAAATTTATGTGACTTTAGGAAACAATATGTGAATAGAGGCTGAAAAAACAAAGCTTCGTTCAAAATTAAGATCGAAAACATTGAATGAAGTTTCTTCTAATTCTCGTCACGAACGAAGAAAACTTTCTCTGGCAACCCAATAATGGAGCCGCGAAACTGGTTGAACCATAAACCTTCATTCTTTGTTATCTTATATGGAACTTAATATCACGCTCCAGTTATCTCTATTTTAATATTCAACACACCTTTTTCATATATACGACATTTTACAGGAAATATATTTCTAGATAAAATACAGCAGGAAAATGATAATAAGAAAAATTTGCAATTAAAAGCTATCGCATTTTCTTTTTTCTTTTTATTACACCATCTTCTTTTTCTCGAGTCTTCTTTATCAAAAGAACTTCTGCTAAATTCTTTCTCAAACAGATTTCCTTCCTCCCTTCGTAAATGTAACTTCTCATAAATTAAACAAACAGAGATAATAATAACAATTTAAAATTCAAAAGGTCTGGTTCTTTATCTTACTACTCTGTTTCGCTCGAGCTTTCTCTCACAAGCACTTTTCACTGAATTATTCCTAAAAAAAAAAAAAGAAACTTCCTCTCTCGGCTTATAAATTAAACCTCTTCAAACAAACTAAATTATCTTGAAATATTGTTACAACAGCCTGTATGTTCCATATACTCTGCCTATATTCTTAAAATATTACTTTTCATTGTTTCATCAATGTCCCCATTGACTCATTACCAAACAATTCATTTGCAATAAATAATTTTGTTATTCGCAAAAAAACATTCGTTACAGTTACGTATAGATTACGACTGTTGACCGATCGAAATATGAAAAATTGCAGAAAATAGACGTAAAAAAAAAAAGGGATTTAACACGCGCTTCTTCTTTTTCTCGTTTATTTTCAGATCGGAGATCGAATAATCGAGGTCGATGGCGTGGACCTACGACATAGCACTCATGAACGAGCAGTGGAGGTCATCCAAGCCGCCGGAAATCCTGTCTGCCTTCTCGTCCAGTCTCTGGTGCACCTGGTGAGACCTCGCCACGACCAGGAATATCGATGTACACCCGTTCCTTTCCACCCTCATTTGCTCCGCATTTTCTCACATTGCATATCCATTATCGTTGATTATTTAACAATTTGATTTTCCTATAGAACTGTAGACGATCTTGGCGTGTATAATTGGCAATTTGAACTTTTTAAGTTAATTTTACAATGTAGTTACATTATTCTTTATCGCTATGGCAGTTCTGTCTCGGCTGTAGTCGTAGATATACTATATTGAATAATTGTTTTCTTTCGTAGAGTTCCTTCATGAAATATGAAGAATACGACAGAAATATTTCAACTGAAAAATTTAAGCGGAATACCTTGTACGATGTATTTCGTAATTACGCTTGATATGCATAAACAAACGATGTAAATTAATTCTTTATTTCTTTCTTCTTCATAGTCTTCAGAATCGAACAACTGCATAGATAACCACACACTAGCAATATATCATTTTCTCTTTTATTATGAAGTAATCAATGTTCGATACAGTACACGTGGAATATCGACACGTATATTTCATTTTTGTACATTTTTTAATATTCTCTGCTTGCTTGTTCCTCGTTGTTTTTACAGATTTCTCACGATAAAATCACCTTTGAAATGGCTATTATATTTTATAATATATTTTAGATTATATTCGAAAAGAACGTTCTTCATTTTAGATGAGCCGATTTTTCGAAAACAGACAGAATCCGTAATAGTCGATCAATTTTTCTAGCACTCGACCAATCCTTCGATTCTAACATTTTATTCGTCATCGCCTCGTTTATCGACAGATTTTCTGTGCACCGCTGCTTTTTAACGCATCTTTTATTTCATTGTTTCCACCATAGCACGCTTGTTACGTGTTTTAAACGCGAAAGTAGCTCGTTTGCTTGTCACGTTTCGAGTGCCATTGAAGTTCGATGGCGCTTGCGAGCGAGAAAACTCGTAGAAGAATAAATTGCATCCACGATGTTATTGCACGCTCGTTGTAAATTTGGTCAACGCCTCCAGGTAGCCGACACGTGTATGCAAATGTAGGAATTGTGGCCGCGTGCTCGATTTAAAACGGAACTTTGTTCTCGGCGCTTAATGGCTTTCTCCGTTTCTCATTTGCAGAAACGTATGAGACGCAGACAGAATTGAATGTCGCTTGCAGCGAGAAAATACGCGAAATTAGCTTTTTCAATAATTCCTCGTCACGCATAAATTTACGCGTATTCGAATCTCGACTATTTAAGTACAAATGTTCGAATTTGAGTATTTTTAGGTTTGAACACCGGGCACGAATAATTTTAATTATTTAATTTCCAACTCGAATAGTTGGCATTTGAATGTCGACTTTGAGTATTTGAATTCGCATCTTTGAATTCATTAATATTAAAGCTTTTGCGTCTAAAGCTTTACGTTCAGACATACAGATTTAAATATTTAGATTTGAAATTGTTGATTCCAATATTTGAATTTCAATATTTGGAATTGAATTTAAATACCTGAATACGAGAAATAAAATCCGCAGTGTGTTCGGTGTGTCGATATCGTAGACAGAAGTCTGATGAAGCAACATTTCTGAAACACGCATACTAGAAACCTATACATATTTGCAATGAAATTTCGTGTTTAAAATTAGATTCCGCTCGCTCTCTCGATGCTAGTTAGAAATTCAAAATTTTTCACGCGATGAAATTGCGAAATTTGTTTTAACAATATTTCAAACAAAATTGTAGCTAGGTACAACGATTTGCAATCAATTTTGCGCCATGTTTTCGCTTGTAATCTGTCGGATTGCTTCGACACACAGGTCGAAATATGTATGTATGTGAAATGAACAATTCGCTGTTAATTCCTGTTGTTTCGAAAAGAGAGGAAAACAGTTGGAACGAACATCGTACGGTAGGAAAAATATGTACGGCGACAATTTTCCATAATCTTTTCCCGATGACTTCTTAAATGGCAATATATTTTTATTTGAAATATTATTATTTGAACGTGGGAAAAATTGTTTTTTAAACTGTCACGTTTGGTTTATGATGAGAAATATAACGGCACAAAGTGTAGTGACAATACAAAGTTATTAAATGAAAATTGTTGTAGTTGCCACAAAACGAGCTAATGGCAATTTACAGATTGCACGTTGCAAATTGCATGTATTGATTGCACATAAAATAAATTTCAGCCGAAATTAAAATTCAAACAGACAATTATCAACGAATTGGAGAAGGAGTTAAATTTAAAAAAAGAATCAGATTTTTTATATGTTCTTCCTTAATAGCAATACATCATTAAGATAATTTATAACATTTTAAGAATTGTTTTTATAAATATAAATTTAAAACAGCTAGCACATATTTCAGGATATTTTGAACGACAAATATATTTTTAGAAAATCTTGGAATATATTAAAAAAAAAAAAGAGAAGAATGATTCGTCAATGACTCGGATAATTAAAAAATAAAACACAGCGATTAAATGAATATTTTCAAACTCTGTGACTTATGAAAATGAGATCGCTGTTGTCTCTGACATTTCATCTACGCGATTTATTTCGACCTGCTGGTTTGATGGGCGATCACAGGCACCATAGAATTTTTCATCGAGCTAATCAAACTGTAAGTGACATACAAAAGAGAAAAAGAAATCACCAATCCTTCAAACAACTCGATTAACTCCGATCGTTTGATTGTTTGTTTATACGTTTCTTTTCTCTTTGAAGTATTCGCATTGTCCACTCTTTTGTTATAGCTAAATTGAACAAACGGGAAACATTAAAAAGTTTGAAAAATGTTGATATTTTAGAAATAAAATATTTCTAAAATTTCTTTAGATTTTGTTAATACTATACATCAAAGCAATCGAAATAAGTTAAAAATAAAAAATAAATACTGTGTCGATAGAATAGAAGAGGTATAATAATCTGATCTATATAATCATAACAAATATTAATACCTAAATAATTAAAGTAGTTAGACGAGAAAAAAGAAATACTTTCTGTTACGATATTGGAGAGATAAGAGTTAAAATTATAGTAATTATCGGAAATAAACATTTCATTAACTCAATTATTATCTCGCTCTGTCACTTTGGAATCATGCTAAATAGTAAATCTCGATAGTGATATTTGCATCGAATGGCAACCCCAGAAGGCAGACATTTCGAAATGTCAGATAAACTGGAACATATCGTCCTTGAATCTCTGTCTCTCGTCCCTTCATACCTTCTGCAGTAATCTATTATCCTCTGGCGACCTTGGAAACTTGGAAGCCTAATTCAAATCGATCGAACGATTGGTATATAGAATTGTCTAGCGACTAAATATTATTTGGAAAATAAATTTCGCTGGAAATAAAATCAAATTTGATTATAGCCTTCTTTGTGGATGTAATTAACAATTTTGATGAATTACGAAGATACGAAATACAAAATAATTAAAATAAATATGAAAAATCGTGAAACATTAAAAGTGTAGAATATTTGAATTACGAATTATATTGGCCACGAAATCTTTTGATTAAACTAAAATTACTTATTAAAATATCTATTTCCAATTATTTAATTATTGAAACATTTATTTCCAAATATTTTAAATTATCTGAAATTTATTTTTAAAGATTGAAATTGTTTGCAGGATGTTGAAACCGCAGGATATTTAAATCACAAAATTAACCGAGTATTCGAGGTATAAAATATTGAAATTATGGGACATTTAAATTGAGCAGTATTTAAATTAGAGAATATTTAAATTACAAAACTATAGAATATTCCAGATATAAAATATTTAAACGATTGAAAGTTTAAACTGTGCCATATCTAAATTACAAAATATCTACGTTGTACGAAAATACAGAATACTCTAAATACGTAACTTTGATATCACTGAATATTTGAGTGATGAAGTATTATAATTACAGAATACTCGAGTAATAGATTATTTTAATGACAAACTAGTCTAATCTCTCTCACAGAAGACTCAAACTATAAAATATATTTCAATAATGCTACATGTTCCCACTATCCAATTTAGAATAAAATATATTTGAAAAATTTTTTTATTTCATAGCATATTTAGAAAAATATCACAGATTGCCCCAGAATGTTAAATTACAAAATTGCGAATGTTCTAAAATACTTCGATAAATCAAACGATCAAATCGCCAACGAAATGCAACTCGCGAAACAATAAAACTCGGAAACCCAAATTCCCATACTTCGCAAACAATTTTCCATTTCACTCTTCCAAAGAACATTCCCCACATCTGCATACCTACACACATCGTCGTCATATGTTTCAACTTCGATCCACTTGGTTCACAGAAATTCACTTCGAGCCTGTATGAAATTAAAGCGACTAAACGACATTGAACCGATCAAGCTAGAGATAGAGAAACACGGAACAGGCAGATACGGCGAAAGAACGAGATGGATAGAGGGTGCATCGGAGATAAAAAAAAAAAAAAAATCGAAAGAGGAATAGAGTAGTGTAGGCAGAGCCATTATAGAGAATCCCTTGTAGATGTACGGTGCATCGAGGTCGAACTTTCCAATAAACCATCTGACGAGGGGATGACAGGGGGGTGAAATGGTGCGAAAGGCGGGAACAGAACGAGAATCATGCAAATCAGAGCGAACGGTGTCGAAGATAGGCTGGTACCAGGAACAGGGGATCGAAGGAAACGCTTTTGTTTTGACAAGTTTGCACGGAGAATGTTCTCGCTCGAAAGATTGCGTGCAAATTGCACGAATCTGTCTGTTCTTCTATTTCCCTGTGTGAGGTAATGAGCAGAAAATCTGGTTAGGAGTAACGATCAAACGTTCGAGTAATTTTTCATTTCCATTTCTTTGACTAGGGCATTTGAAGTTTGAAAGATTTGCTTTTGATTATTTCTATTCGAAATTTTGTTTGTGCGAATTGACAGAGATGCGGAGAACTCGTGCATGCAGCTCTGTTGTTTTATCTTCCTTTGTGAGGAAACCAGCGGAAAATCTGGTTAAAAATGAGAATCGAACATTCGAAGATTTTTTTTACTTTCGTATCTTTATAACGAGAATTTCTCTCCTTTCAAAATCGTAAATTTTATTATCGAATATCGTTAACAACGTCAGCGACGGTACTTAACGCTTCTCTTGGAAATTCGAAACACCTTGCCACACGCATTTCCAGGCCACGAAAACTCCAAAAGAAACAAAGTTTCCACCTCCGAAAGAAAAAAATCCGGAAGCCCTCTCTCGAAAAACGCAGCCGACGTTTCTGTAATTCCAACGTTCAACTTGGAAAAGTTCGCCGAAGCTCTGCAAACAGCAGAAACAACAAAATAAAAGGAAAGAAAAACAAAACGAATGGCAGAAAGCGTGGATCCCGCCAGAGCATTTCACATTCCAAGCGGATCCTTTAAAAAACATGAATCCTGACACGGCATAAAACAATTCAGGAAGGGCAAAACTAACGCGAAACAACCCCAGGGACTAATAAAGAGGGGGAACGCGCGAAATAAAGGTTAGAAAGAGAAGGCAGATAGTGTACACGGTGGGAGGGGTGATTGGCAATGAGTCAGGGACGATCCGTGTGAGAAAGTGTGGATTACGTGGTTGCAACGAACCGTCCATCATCGACACACCATGGACCATTGGCACCCCTTCCAGCTGCGGCAGTAACCCCCCTCTGATCACGTCGAACCATCTCTCTCTCGGTAGCGATATATCGACGACCCGGCAGTTTCATGCACGAAACCGGCTGGTAGACGTTGCCTCCGACGGAACAGCGTCGCGATGCACCGCCTCTTCGGACGCAAACGCGTCTCGTTCGGTGTACGTTCCAACGAATACACGCACATGTGACGCCTGCTATTCGTTGTTGAGGATAGTAGTCCCTTTGAGGATAGATTTCACGGATCAGAGTTGGACCGCGTCGAACGTAATTTGGCAACGGTGATATGGTTCCTGGTTTTCCTTCTTTTTGTCCGTCGTACTTTCGTTTCGTTTGGAATTTCTTGTATTTGTGACTGTTGGGATACGGTTGGTGATACGGTCTTCGGTCTTGGGTTCTTTTTTGTTCACTTTCCTTTGAATATTTTTATATTTACGACGTTTGAGGTCGGTGACATAATCCTTGGATCTTGTTCTTTCTTCCTTTTCTTTCTTCGTTCGAGATTTTTCTGTTTGTGATTTTTTGGTTCGATGGTGTAATCCTCCGATTTTGCTGCTTTTCTTCTTCTCCTTTTCTCGTTTGAGGTTGTTTTATATTTTTGTGACTTTTGGTATCGGTGACATGGTTCCTGGTTTTGATTTTTTTTTTTTTTTTTGTATGTTTCTCCAGCTTGGAATTTGTAATCTGTGAGTTTTGATAATTTGATATTTTGATTCCTTCTTACTTCGGGGCATTTTATATTCGTGATTTTTAAGATTGATAATATGCTTCTTCCTTTCGTTTCTTTTCTCTTTTTCTCTTCCTTTGGGAATTTCTGCGTCTGTGTGAGTATTCATTTTTTTCTATTGCATAGTTGTATATAGATACATACGATGTGTTTACGAGTATTTGGATATTTTGGGGGAATTATACGAGTCTTTAAAAATTATTATTTCATTTGGTAAAAGTGTGGAGTTGCTAAAGTTACTTAAACTTGTAATTTCGAGTGAGAACAATTTAGAAGAATGTGCGCTGTAATTATTAAAAATATTGATGCAGTCGTTGCAGTAAATATAAATGTGTTGGCTTCATACGGTGTATTCTAAGTCGGTTTAACAGTACTTGTTATTTCCGATAAAAACTAAATACCAATTTTATTGTTGGTTTTTGATGATTAATTTAAACTTTGGATAATTATTGTTCTTTAAAAGTGCAGGATTTTCTCAAAAATCATTTGAGACTTTTAAGTCAAGACACATATGAAAAAATTATTTTCTTCCATAGATTTTATGTTTCTTCTTTACTTGTTACATTTATTTTTTTTATTTGACAATGACAGTGATTAATTCAAAGAATTATAAAATTCTGATATTTTTTTCAGGATACATTTGCTTTAAATCTAGCGTAGGTGAAAGTCGACTGTTTTATCTACCTGATCGTTCGTAAACTCAGGTTGTCCCATCAAACAAGAGCTTCGAAATGTAAATGCTATCGATCAGTTCCTTTAAAAATAGAACATGATCACCAAACATATTTCCCAATCACGGTAAAAGTGCGTCCAATAACGATCTTAATTCGTCAAACCACCCATATTACCGTCAATAACGAACGAAAGAATACATTATTAATTTTATATAATATTATCATGATACTAATGCAACTTAATCGATCCAATTATAATATTTCTCTGAAGTGAACAAAAATATATTTTTTTTTTGCATGCAGTTATTTCTCCGGTTTCAGACAGAAAGACGAAAAGATTTAAAAATTGTTGAAAATAATTAACTTGGGGTAAACAATTTTAAATAATTCCCACAAACCCATAGGTGAACTATCCACAAAATATTGCTTTGTAAATCATCGAATGCTCTTTCAATGCAACACTAAACGTAACACACTAAAATCCACGATTAACCGTAGATGAAACCTCCATTGGTATCATTGAATTATAGGGTGGCACACAAGACTTTGAATTAAATATTACATATAATATTACAATAGTTTGTATCTTAATTTTTATCCTGGTTTTTACATAACAAATATCGTTATAACAGTATTTTTAATACGATAAAAATTGAATAATATTTGACTGCAACTCTAATTGAAACTACTGTGATCACCTACGGTTCGATGATATCAATTATGGATTAATGTCTATTACTTACGTCTCTATTCACATAAGTAGATCATCCAAGGCGTATTACATATTGTGTAAAAATCCACTTGAATCCACTTAACGTAACAAAGAACGTAACACACACTAAAATCCACAAACGAATGGAAACCTCGAACATTTATAATACATTTGGCACATTTTGAAAACAATCGATTTTGAAATTTCACTGTTCCATAAGTGTAGAACACTTAACGCGCTTCTCGCGTTCGACACTACATCGCCTTCTAACGAACTACCTGCAACCTGCGCGTCAACTATCGACGAAGACCGTAGAAGCATTGATCTTACACATCGTTAAATCAACTTCGACGAAAATATTCTACGGACACTTACTCGATGTTTCCATTTAATTGTTAACGTAACGACAGTGTGATATCCGTATTGATTTACAACGAAACAAACGAACTCACAAACCCATATGTAGATCAGTCGGTTAATTGTTATTTCGCGGATCCTTGAGCCCAGTCAGTGGAATGTGCTGCAAGTCTCGTGCGAGGCCAAAATCTAATAACACGCATTAATCACATTCCGAGGTAGCGGTGTAACGTATGGGGCTCGCTGTTATCGATGATCGCGATTGAACACGCTTGTACATCTTTAAATCACTGCGTTTCTCCTCTGGCAACAATTCAAGAAACCGTCACGCCGAATATTTCACCGGTTGCCACGAGTAATTCAGTCCGGAAGCATCGTACTGCGCCAACCGAAATAGCACCTGGCAACTTCCATCCTTCCTCTCTTTTACTTCTTCTTCTTCTTCTTCTTCTTCTTCTTCTTCTTCTTCTTCTTCTTCTTCTTCTTCTTCTTCTTCTTCTTCTTCTTCTACACTTCCTGTTCCTCTTTTTCTTCTTCCATTTTTATTTCTTACGTTATTTATTCTTTCACATTTTCTCGTTTCTTATTTCCTTGTATCTTTCACTATGTTATTATTATTCTTTTGTTTATTTCTCTTCTTTCATCATTTCTGTCCCCCCTTTACTCGTTTCTCTTCTGTTTCCACCGCTCTGTTTTCTTTCGCCTCTTTATTTTTCTCTTCCATCTCATTTCATTCCATTTCTTATCCTTCTTTCCTTGTTTCTTCTTCTTACATCAATTATTCCTTCTCTATTCCTATTTCTTTTTGTTCTTCATATTGTTTTATTTTTCTTCTCTTCTTTTTCCGCTGCCGTCGCTGCTATTCTTTTCTCTCCCCCTTTTCTATTTCAATTGCTCCGCTTCCCTTGTTCCCTTCTGTTTATTCCGCTTCCTTTTCTTCTGTTTCTTTCCCCTTTTTTCCTCCTCCTATTGTTGTCCTTTCTCTTCAAAGATCTCAGGCTTTTATACGGCTTGGTGTCACAGGATTATTCAAATCGAGGCTTTCAAGCGTAAACCGCATCCTTTTGGTATGCATTCCTTTCCGCCTTTAGCTTTGCGACTATAGTAGAACTCTATGTATCGGACTCCACTGGGAACAAACGGTACATACGATAGAACTCTGCTAATTCCCGCCACTAGCATAACCGACGTAATCGTGTTTCCCTGGCGTTAACAAAACTTTCAAAAGTTTCAACAACGCGTGTAACAAGCCGATAAAAATTTACCATGTCAAGTATTCGAACTCTTTTGCCTCTCACAGCGCTGTAACAACCAGCAGAAGCTCATTCAATCAGATACCAATCAAACCTATTTCTTCTCTATTTCTTCAGAAGAAGAGAAATTCTTTTCGATAAATGGAGCTCCATCGAGGTTTCGTTGGAAGAATCGGTCTTGTCGAGACACACTGAAACAATGTGTATGAATAATGGCGAATTAACAGAACCATGAATCAAAAGCCTCGATTTTCTTCTTTCTCTTCCTCTTCTCGCAACTCCGCCTCTTTTTCTCCTTCCTCTTCAATTTGTACTATCAATCCGTACCATCGCGTATCAGCGAGTCCTGTCACGTCTGAACGTCGTTGCACTGTTACAAATAACGTTTCTTTATCTACCTCTTCCTGATATTTCATGCTTTGGTTTTTCTCTTCTGTGAAATTTGTAGAACAACGAGCACGACGAAGAAGCGGAGGGAAGGAAGCAGAACACGAGGAGTCGATTGCCCGGAACACCCACGGCATCCTTTCGTCAAAAGGCTTCGCCAGTCTCGCCAGTCAGGTCCAGCACGCCGGAAGTGACACAGGTGGGTCGTTTTCATTCAGTCTCGTTTTGTGCACGCGCGCCAATTGACACGGTCACACGCTTTACTATTTCTGACGTCTCGCAACCTGAACTAGATTCGACGTTTCACTGTGCTTGTTTGAAGTTGTTTGTTCGATCGAGAAATTCGGCTTTCTCTGTCTGTTAAATGCAATCAGTCACGCAACAAAATAGAATATACAGTAACAGAAAGAAGCGAGAGGAAAATACGAAGCGGCCATGTTTCCAGCATCGAACAATCGAAAGATTAGTATTTTTTGGCCTTGAATGAAATTATAAACAAAAAGAGTAATATTTCATAGGTTTATCGTTAAGATGCAAACAAATTTAAATTGCTCGTCTTCTAGAAAATAAAAAAAAAGAAATTATACGAAAATTTGCAGCAGTGCACCGAGTTGCTGTTTATATAGCAACGTCGGTGGATGTTGAAGAGAATGTTTCAAGAGTTCGTTTCAAGTCAGTAGGAATTTTATACTAAAATATATTTCGCTACGTTTAATATATTTCGTCCTCGTACATCGTTTTAATTTTTTTATTTCCAGCAGTTGAGATGATTTAGCATTCTCCGATATTATTTAGTTTTCGAAGGAAAATTGATCTCCTTAGAATATCAGCGGGGCAATGAAAGAGATTTGTGGTAATGCCGCTCATTCAGTTGAATCCAATATCTGAAACTGTTTGGAATTTTCAAGTGTTCCTTTGTTGTTGGGTAGGCAATTAATCTATTCGAGAGGATATTCAACCAAAGAGACCCATTCTCAAACCAATTCGATCTAATTAGATCGACCCTAATAATTAGCTAATGGATCTTCCGATCGTGACAATCGTCACGTATTAACCCTGCCACGACCGCATAGCTAACCACCACTATATTGCCATTTCAGTGGAAAGCACGTCGCAAGTGTGCAATTGTGTCTGCTTAGAATTTAAATTCCTACTTGCATAAGGTATTTACCTTATAGTATTGCGCAACTTATTCGTTTCTTATTCAAATTACTTTAAACCATTGAGTTTAAGCAAAGTTTGACAGACAAGGGAACATCGTTGTTATACATCTGTAGCAAATGATTTGTAACTATTTAGTCAATGAACCTACTGCCTTGTAAATTAAAATGCAAAGAGAAATGACGACTACAAATATCATTTATCAAAATTCATCTCGCAATTTGCGATCGTTTATGCTATTTTCTTGTGACAAATAAATTTTATAGAAATAAATCGATTTTTTTTCAAATACTGAACAATTAAGTAATTGAAGTAAATTGAAGTAATGAAGTAATTGAAGTAATTAAGTAAACTGAGAAATCTATGAACAGCGACGTTGTTCAGTTTGTTTTCCAAGAATCTCATATATCGACTGTGAAATTATACAATTAGAAGAAAATAACATAAATTTTCAAGTATAAAAATAATTTGTATATGATAGCAGGATGAGGAGGATTCTATACGGCGAAGTATCCTAAGTTTGTGGAAGCTTGTTTCTAGATGTAAATGACGTTTATAGAGGAAGCCAAGTTTCAGTATTTCTACTGAAGATCAGATACATAAAGTTAGCATAATGGCTATTTGTATGAACAAATTTATTGTAAATAGTTTATTGGAGGCCGACTATTTATACACAGAAACCAGTCTGTGTAATATCACTACAATGGTTCTTTCAACGCAGAAGTAAATCTGCATAACATCAGCGTAGCAGTTGTCCGTAAACAGAATGCCACCACAGCGGTTAGGTGGTCGATTTATTAAAATCGATAATTCTAAGATTATAAATCCTAAGTTGAGACTTACAGTAATTCAAAAATGTATTTCAACTCAGAATTAATTATTTTCAATCGCATAAAAAGCATTCCAATAAAATCAAAATACCTTTCATCTTATCGATCTTTCGTAACGCAAATTGCAAATTAAGTATACCACAGAGTTTACAGTAATAATCATTCGAATACTTCTCTCAATCACTGCGTAGAAGCAAATTCACCAAGAAAACTCTATAGTAACGTTTCGCATTTGCGAAACACTTTTAGCTATACAGTGTTTGCGATTGTGAGCTGCTTGTAGCTAGCAAATGAAGTTCGTCAAAAAGTTTATTATGAAAACTACTCGAATACATCTCCGACTCGCTGTTGTACTAAAAATTTCCTTTCTGAAACTTCGAAACCATCTTCAGTGTGTTCTTATACATTTGCAGATAAATTGAACATTTTCAATTTCCACCGCTGCTTCATCCTTTTACAAAATTGATAAAGGATACAGTGTTGTTGCAAATAATTTCGATTTCGACTTTCGGTTGTCATTCTTTCCTCTACCAATTTTACCTATTTACATCTGCTAAAAAATAAATACTAGTTAAGAAAGAGCATACAATGGCAAAACAACATGGTTTCAACAGACTTCGATCAATACCTCATTAAAAATTAATAAAAGAAAGGCGACAGAATTTGTGAAATGACATAATAACATAGGCTTGGTCTCAGTCTGTGTTCAGTGCACACTAAAAAGACTGGAATAATTAGTGACAATACCGTTTCGTTTCAAAGCAATTTATACATGAAAACTTGTTTCAAAGGAGTAAGATGAGCGAGAAGGGGAAAAGCTCGAGCTATCCGAAACACTTTAAACGTTACAAAAAAAAAAAAAAAAAAAAAAAAAAAAAAAAAAAGACACATCGTAGTGCCATTTTACATGGAAACATGTTTGCGACTATAGATTGCAGTTTCCATCAAAAGCGAAATGGTTAATGAAAACACGGAGAAAAAGGCTGGTTGATTGTGATCGAGACACTCGGAATAAAAAAGCGCGGGAACAAGGGGCCACGTTCGATCCTGTCCAATGTAAATTAATTCGGTCAACGGAATCGATTGTGTTATAACTTGGGGCGACGAGGGAGCGCGTGAAAACGGGAGGATCCCGTCGTCAGTCTATTTCGCGATGCGTCCCGTTCGAAATGTTACGATAGAGAGCGCGCGCGCGCGCGCCTACCCGAGCTACCAATTTTAGACAATCTCTCTCTCTCCATCGTTCTCGCACGTTGTTTGATCGTTTCTTGGAATTAATATAACCGCCCGTTACGTATTCTCGTTCGTGATTCGATTGATCGGTGTTTGTAATTGACCGAACTGTAATTGATAGTGAATTCAAAGCTTGTTCTATAATAGTTCCTGATACACGGGTTGTTTGCAGCGTGGTGAGTTCCAAACGATCGGCAGACGCGTTTTCTCCGAGGTTTATTAAGCGTGCATTGTGGTTTGTTTGAAGAACGTTGATCGAGACCCTGAAAATTGTTCGTGAATATTCGAAAGCTCCGCCCTGCCGGCGATTATAGTTTTCGAAATTTTTCCGCGGCTTTAGGCACGCGCGATAGAAAGTTATTTTGGTGCAAATTGCTCTTTATTTCGCGGAGTTGCTCTGTTGTCTGGAATGAATTACCGTTTCGCGGTTTCCTCTAACGCTTTGTCATTTTTCTAAAATTTCACGATTTCAGTTTCGTTGGATCTATGGAAGGAAATATCGTCTACTCTTCCGTTTCATAGATGAAGACTTTGTACACGCTGTTTAAAATTGTAATTTCATTTTCGTTCTATTTCTGATGATAGTGGAAGGAGGTGCGAGAAGAAGGAATATTCTTGTGCGTCTCTTTGCATTTTTCTTTCTTCTTCGTTTTACAGGCAGGATTCGAAGACGGAGAGAAGCAAAGTAGCTCAAGATCAGATTTTAGGCGACAAAGTACAAGAGTTTCAGATGGCGCGGGATCCAGTTCGCGAAGGTAATTCAAGAGTTTCTTTTACAAACTTCTTTCTAACGTAGTCATTTCTTACAATTTGAAGTCGGAAATTTGACTCAAAATTTCTGATAGATTCTTTGCAAATTTTACGTTCTATTTTATGTTACGTTACGTTCTATTTAGTTGCCGACGAGAAGGTAGCGTTAACTGACGTTTAATGCAACTGACAATAAGCTCCACTTTCGGCTGACCTGCTATGTGTGGGAATATTGGCACGGGAGAGGATTATAGTCGTTTGAAAGTAAATTAACAATATGTAATGATTCATTCAAATCTTACTCGATTTCGATATTGACAATTGACTTATGACAGTTGACAGAATGACGGATATAAAATTCTTCGGTTGACAAAATGATAACTAACTCTTCGAATGGTAATTATTCGGTTGACGAATGGTAATTAATTAATAGTATTCGATAGACGAGCGGTAATTAATTATACTCGATAGACGAACGATAATAATTATTATTCTTACTTACTTCTTTGAGTCGCTACACTTATTTATATCTGTTGGAGATGAAGAACTGCCTTTTTATTTCTTTTGAAAATGTTTGGGAAGGTCCCCAACGTCTGTTTAACTGCCGACTTTGTTTATAATTTAAATTGTCTTAATATCGTTATAAAAGCATAATTAGGTAGATTTGAAAACGTAGTTAGATAAGTTTTCGCAAGATATAGCTTTTAGCGGCTTTAGCCGCTTTTCACTTCAAATACTGTAAATGTGGTTTCAAATAAACGTTTTAAATTACCTTGATTTGAAGGAAATTATTAATTCTACTTTCGCGCTACGAATCGTGCGGATCGCGGGACGTGACAATACTTTCGTCCAATTTTGCAAGTAATTCTTTTGAACTAAAATTTCCAATAAATTTCTTAAGGATTTCATTTTAACGTAAAATATGTTTAAAGAACTATAGCAGGACTCGTGACGATTAAAAATGTTCTTCTTCCTGCTCGATATCCTTTCTCGAACGAAAATGCCAGGATCGATTAAAAATTAAACAAAGCAATTGTTTGATTAAACTTTCAGATCCTCCATGAAAAAGTCTATTCGCAAGAAGGCGCCATCACCGCCTTCCAATCCAGGAATATTGCGAGAGGTGAGCGAAGAGAAAGAGGATAATGCATCGAAACCGGAAGAGCCTCCAAAACGGAAGTATTCGTCCGACGAGAGCTCTGAAGAGGACATACGTGAGCTGGAGGGTAACGTTTACACGAAAGGTGGCATGGAGGTCGGTGAACTTCGAGTATCTCGCAAATTTTTAGATATTTAAGAAGCTTTGGAGATTCAAATATTTAAATAATTGCCGTAGATTTCGAGAAAAAGTGCCGGAAACGTAAAACGTACCAAAGCAGAAATCGAAGCGGATCCAGAGACTGAAGATGAGTTCGGTTACACGAATAGTACGTAATTTATGTAAATTAACTTTTTTTTAATTTATGCATCAAATTTTTCTTTCTTCTTTATTTTCTATCTCCCCTCTTCTTAAACTTTTCTTTTTTCTCTTCCTTCGTCTCCCTTATCTTCTTTCTCGTTCTCTCTATTTTTCGTCCCTCTTCCCTTTGTCAGTATCACAGGAATCAGCAATATCATTATTTGCGTTACAGTGAAAGTTCAGAAAAAATATCATTCACTGGGGCACAAGGTGTTGCTAGTAAAGATAGAGAAAGACAGACGTGGTTTGGGTATCTCCTTGGCGGGACACAGAGATCGAAATCGGATGGCAGTGTTCGTTTGTGGCCTTAATCCAAAGGGAGCAGCTCACAAGACTGGAGAGATTTTGGTTGGCGACGAAATACTCGAGGTACGTTGCTTTACTTTTTTCTTCATCGTATCCTCGGTCATAAACTTGTTACCTTCGCTGTTAATACATATTTATACATAATAAATACATATTTAACATTAAGATTCATGAAGGATTTATTAATAAATTAATAAAATATTTGCATGATTATATACAAGATATTCTGATAGAATTAGAATAATAAAATTCCAATCAATATGTCGAATATTTTTTCAAATTGTCTACAAATTTAAGAACTAGTTCAGTTTATAAAGTAAAATAAGATTTTTTATAAAAGTTGAAGCGTAATTATAAAATATGCTCATAATTGTATAAAAGAATATTCTAACAAAATTAAAACAATACAATTATAGTCGTTTGTAATATATTTCTAATCTTCTAAAAGCTTAACAAGTGGTTTAATTCATGAACGAAAATACTATCAATTTTATCGTATGATACCGCTTGCAATTTTTCAACAGCTAAATATCGGTCATTCGAAAAAAGCATTTTGCAAATTTTCCGAAAGAAAAAAAGAACATTACCAGTAAGCTATGAATGAAATTTGGCAATTGGGCCGAGATCAGCTGGCATCAGCTGTTAATGGTTCAACAAGTGTTGCTTTGAGGAATTTTCGGCCGTCATCGTCAACGTATACAAACGGAATCGCGCTGGGTAGTGATAAATCGCAGCAAGACAAGTTGATGAATTTTTAGTCGAACGTATGTGTACTTGGCAAACGTTCAAACTCGATTATCTCAGAGACGAAGCCTCGAAACCTACATTTTCCGGGTGAATCACCTTACTCGGGATCATATCGCGAATTCCATTATGATTCATGCCATCTGGTTATTCTTATTTGATGGAGTAAACATTTTTAATAATATTTTCCATTTTGTTACTCTTGAATTATGTTTCTATGTAGGTAAATGGCCGAGTTCTGCAAGGACGATGTCACTTGAATGCGTCTGCCATGATTAAAGGAATGGCTGGCACGTATTTCAAAATCGTCGTTTTCAGGTACATACAGATTTTCTTCGTATTTCTGTGTTTTTTCATGCGTGTGATTTCAGTTATTTTGTAAATAAAACATTTCTAACTAAAAACTAGAAAAACAGAAAATTTTCCGTTGAGATTAATCAGGAAAATTATTCAAAAAAATTTGTAGGGCGAAAGAAGAATGTGAATTGCCATTGAAATTGTAATATTAATTCTTTGCAACGATATATGTTCTTCTCTCTTTTTTTTAAGCAAAAACAGGTTTGTCTATAGCAAAGACGATCTCAGCCAAAAATTATAAATTTATAAATCGATACATGAGTCAATGAATTTATTATTATCCGACTATGATTCGGTTATAACAAAATTAACCGAGTAATTTGATGCATAGGAGGAGCGCCGCGCTTGATGATCTCGCCGTTAAACCGATCGTTCAATTCCCTCCAACATTGGAAGATGTAAGTTCGATTTGAAAAATTTAGCTTTAAACGTGTTCACGAAAATTTTATTTTGTATTTTTATTTATTTAAAATTTCATTTTAAATTTACGCACGAATTCATTTAAATATTGCAGAATTAGATGTAGAATACAGGAATTTCCTTAAGGGGAAACATCGTTATAGAAATATTAAATTACAAAATTTCTCGAGAAATTTGAGGAACACCAAATTACAAAACTTTTCTTCAAACTTATAGGAATCTTAGATTCAAACATTTTTCAAGAAATTTACTCGATTATTATCTACGTAACAAACGTGTCGAGTCTATTTAGTCAAACTCAGAAAATTTACGTTAAGAAGCTACAAAAATATGCGTTATCCGTTAAAATTTGTTAATCACAGTTTCATTTAACAAAAATTATTTCATCCAAACGATAGATGTATTATTTTCCTCTTGCAGTCCGACATGTTCAGCCAATACAAAGGAGTTCGTAACATACCAGTGAAGAAGGCAAGTTCAACCAAATCCCAAAAATTACCACCGCACCAAAGATACCATTTTCATCAATACATTGAAATTTTCTAATATCTAGGGCCAGTACGGACTAGGTATAATGATCATCGAGGGAAAACACGCGGAAGTTGGACAAGGTATATTCATCTCAGACATTCAAGAAGGCAGTGCTGCAGAGCAGGTAATTGCATTCCTTTGTTAATTTTTAAACGATCGTTTCATGCATTGTATCACATATTGAATGAATAATAATTGTATATTCGCTACTGTAATTACAATTGAATATATTAGTATGCGAATACAACTTGTCAAGTTCGCACGTGTCATTCTCATGTGATACATTTCGCGTGTTACAGGCTGGTTTGCAAGTGGGTGACATGATCCTCGCTGTCAACATGGACTGTTTGCTGGGCTCTACTTACGACGAGGTAATTATTATTTAATGCATCGTCCAATGGAGATGTATTCACACGTTTTGTATTATTCGTTTTGTATTACGAGTGTTCTTCACTTGCGACATATATACAGACGTGTTTAGAGAAAGATGCAGTTAAAAGTATAGTCCAAAGTTTGCTAGACCTTAAAATCGCTTAAGTGTTTGTCATAGAATTTACCATTTTGTTTATCTCGCGATTGTTGATCACGTTCGATCGAATAAATACGATTTCGTCAGTGTTAAATTTTCAAGAATTCTATAGCAAATAATAAACGCGAGATTGTTAATGGTAAATTAAAAAATTGGAAGGGATTCTGTGATGTACTTCGATGATTTAACAGCGAATGCTAATTAAACAATGTCGGATTGAAATCCCCGAATAAAAACGCAATTCACATTCAAATTACACTTCTTGCATTTTTCACAGGCCACGAGTCTTTTAAAAAAAGCAGAAGGCGTTGTAACGCTTACAGTATGCAATCCTAATCAAAGCAAAGTCGCGAAGGAAGAAGAAGATAAGGCGAAGGGCATTATTCCTGAACCTGAACGTAATTATTTATGTGAAATTATTTTCATAATTAACATAGATTTAATATAAGGCTAATTTAAGATCATGTTTATAGCGCCAAAGGAGCCGGAGAAACCACCAGAACCAGAAGCACCGCAAGATCCAAAAGATTGCAAGATTGTGGCTGGCAGAGATACGACGATAGAATTCCAGAAAGACAAGGACAAAGGCATCGGCTTTATTATAGCTGGTGGTTCCGACACGCCATTGGTAAACTTCATTTTCTTTCTTTTTTTTTTTTTTTTTAATAAAAATTCTAATATTTCAACTAATATTCTGATTCTCAATTGGTACCATTGAATCATACGTGGTCACTATTAACTTCTATAGTTTAAATTGGAATTGCATTAACTTAGTTTATTCTAATTTTAATCTTTTAACCATTTAGAAGAATTTAATTCTCAAATAATTTATTTGAACTTACGAACGAAAAGAGTTTTGTGCGGAATATTATTTCCTCGATTTTATTTCAGAAAGGAGTGTTCATCGTCGAAGTATTTCCAGACGGAGCAGCCCATAAAGATGGACGGCTGCAAGCTGGAGATCAGATACTCGAAATGTGTAGTCAAAGTTTCAAGGAGATGGAACATGATAACGCTCATGCTGCCGTATTAAAAGCTTCGGGAACTGTACGTCTTCTTCTTTTTCCATTGTACAGAACACGTCCTTATAAACTTGAGAATTTCCAATGACTTCTTTTTAGCTTAATCTTATTTAATTTTTAACGTGTCCAATAATGAAACATTTATACGTTTTTGAACGTAGATCATAATGGTGGTGCATCGACACGAGAAAGGTGAAGAGGAAATCGACGTTGAATTGCAGAAGAAGTCGGGCAAAGGAGCTGGTCTCTGTTTGACAGGATACAAGAGTGGAAAAGGAGCATATGTATCAGACTTGGTATGCTTCCTTATACGAAATCATTACACAATTGCGAACTATAGATCCACTGTCTGAAAGTGAGGTTTCTAAGAGATGTTAACAAAGCGAAATTAAAAATAGAGCAACTTATAAGGTACATTTATGCGTCTTTGGAATTAACAATTTGTCAGTCAACTGTAATTTTACTTTCACGATCGTACATAATTAAATCAACGAGAGAAATAAAAAGAATGCGAGTATCCTAATCCAATTTATCGTAAAATGCTGTGGATTATCCATCTTTTTCTCTTGTTATTTATTGAAACATGTTCGGTGGAAGCTTTATTTTTCCTTCATGGAGCTATACTATCTATTTATAGTCGGTGAAAAAAAATATATATATAATATTAAATGACCCATTTTGCTTTTTAATTGCTTTAATTAATTATTTTTGGAAAATTATAGTTCGAAATTATAATTCAATTGTATTGTTCGCTTAGTTACCCGGTGGTAGCGCTTTGGAAAGCGGGAAAATTTGCAAAGGCGATCGAGTGGTGGCAGTCGGTGGCCAAGACGTCCGCGAAGCTCCAGTAGAAGACATCGCAGTTCACGTGAAAGTTTCCAACCCGGTGCAATTGAAACTGGCTAGGTTCAAGTCCGCTAAACAATGACAGGTAAATTTTTCATAAATTGCTAACTAACGGTTTTTCGACATGAATAAATTAATAACTGTTGATACAAAATGTGAAAATTAGTACATTAAAATTATATTAAATTCCATTTGAGAAAACCACATGTCACTTTCGTATCATCTCTATGCGTCTATTTACGGGAAATGTAATTTACATCAAATTACACGAACATTATATCTGAACATTTTTCTTTTTTTTTTTTTTTTTGGTACAGCAAGTACTTTATCAGTAATTCACATTTATACGTTAAAATCGGTCACTCTGTATTACCAATTTCATCCATTTTACAAGAAAAAATTCGTATCACGTAACAAAATCCAAAAAGTATCCCTAAAATGTTAACCAAAGAAATGATTTAACAATGTGTCCAGGGTTCTGCAGGCGGAACTCAGAAAGCAAGAGTTCGGGCGGCAATCCCCTCCAGACACCATGGATTCTAGTGTGATATAACTGACTATACCAAAGTAACTATAAATACCGTTTACCGTATAAGTAACGCTAATTCTAGAAGAACAAGTGAAACCAAAGGAAATGCGATCTATAAATGCAGTTACGTATGTACGTTGTAACTGTATACACGATTCGAATATTTCGGATCTTGTCTAGTTAAATGATAATCCAGGCCCAGACGCTTCGAGCGTCTTACACGCGATTTTATAGAACACGCTCTGACTCGATTACCAAATATCGATGCGTTTGCGCGATTATTATCGACGATTCGAAAAAGAATTCCGTCTGCCGCGGCTGAACATCCGGCGAGTAGTTAACACGAATATTTCGCGACACCCGTTATATACACTTATTAGAATTAACGACACAGAAGAGTATTTATGCAGTTAGAGCGATACTATATATTGTAATAGCCACGTGGACGTATATCACGGTGAAACGTTTGGCAAGAGGGGTGGAAACTCGCGAAAAATATATCATATTCGAAATAATTTGATCGATTTTCCAAAATAAGATAAGATAATTCTACAAAATTCCTTTCTCTCGACGCTCTACTTTTTATCGATTTTATTACCGGAGAAGTAGGATGCGAAGATAATTTATGGAGAATTCATTTCGATCGATATAATCGACATAATCGTACAGCCTCGTAGACGAGGGTTCCAGAAGGAAGATGTATTCTCGATGGAGATGGAAATTCGAGAAGAAGAGAATACAATAATATTTGATATATAAATTAAGACGAATGTAAACGAAGCTGTATGAAGTAACTTGATAGAATTGAACGAAAGTTTTGTAGATGGAAGGAATATTCTTCTTCGAGGTTCTTTATCGATATTATTCGTATTTATAGCAATACTGAAAGAATTTGTCTTTTCGAAACAGATAGAAGGTCCAGAGAGAAACGCAGGAAAATTACATTGGAGAAAGCGAAAAGTGAGAAAAATCGATCGATTTGTTTTCAGGAAGTTTCTCCCTCTTCCCAAGGGATTCCAACCGTGTCTTCATACGAACAGAGATATCTCGCTTGTACGTTTCGTATCACTTACGTTTAAGTTAGGCGACTTAGAGACTTAGGGTAGCGCACGATCGCGCACGACAAACCACGCGAGTTTCGAACACTTTCGGGGCTGCTCGTAAAAGAAAAGAAAAACGCGAAAAATGAACATCTAAAAATTCATCAAAAAATACAGAATAAAAGAGAAAAACAAGTTCCAACTCCCATCGAGTGATCGGCGTTCGATATAACAAAGAACCTTAATTTAACTCTCGAAAAAGAGAAAGAGAAATTGATAGGTTCGATGAAACGAACGCGATCGAGCTTCGTTGCATTTTTACGATGTGGCAATTTTTTCCAAGAAAAAGGCGAAGGAATTTAAAAGAGACGACGATGGACTTGTTGAGAAACTAGCTTGTTGATCGCGTATAGTTCAATTTATCCTATTATCCTAGTCGTTAGCGTAGATCTTCGAAGGCGTAAGCAAAGGAAAGCTGGAAAATTTCAGCGAAGTATTACGTCGGAGTACGGAGAAAGATGGTTCAGGAAAAAGTATGACGAGACACTTGCTCGCGATTGCCGGTTTCGCGTGAATATTTCCGCTCGAATTTCATTTCAGGTCACGAATATCGAACTTGACACGATTCGATTTCGTATCGAATTCGATGTTTCAGCTTCTGGTTTGATTCGAGTGGCGTAGAATTTTACTTGCCTCGTACAGCACGCGAACTTTTAGTGTTAGTTGCGCCAAAGTGTATGTATAGATAGGGTGATTCGTTTTTGAACGATGAACGAACGACAAGAGAAATTGAACATAATTGGACACGCTCTTAGGGAATTGGATTAGCACTGTTAGCGAAATTTTGGAAATTACAAATTATTTGATTATCCTAAATGACGTCAAATTATGAAACTGTAGAAGGGTAGAATATGATCTATAGCAAGCGATTTATCGTTAAATTGTTGCGCAAGAGGGTCCAAGCGATGGAATATTCAGTAAAATAGAGAAACTAAATCTTTAATTTAATAGGTTTTTTAATAAGTTCAACCGATAATGAAGATAAATTCGACGAGATTTAATTTAACGAAGTACAAAAATACCTAAGAAAGTAAATATTCAGTCCAGTTCTTCCTTCATTTAAGAAATTTACATTTCAAATCTTTTACATACTACGTTTTTCTTACTATTCCAAGATTCTAAAACTTTGAAAAACTTCACTATAATTTCTAATAAAAGCGTAATTAAATACTCGTCCAAATTTTCTTCCAATAGTTTAATAAATTATCTCGATGTTCAATTGTACCGTGCGCTCGACTTCATCTTTTGAGGTGGGCGGAATCCATTTGAAACGGACCACCCTGTAGATATATAACTGTCAGCGTATGCACTGTAAAAGCTAGCTGTGTTCGTTGCTTTTGATTTCGATACACTACATCGAATTGAGATATCGAGGCCACGTTCTAGTAAGGTAGTCAATGAAATAGTAAAAACTCGTGGGAACGTTGGATCGTACGCTGCGCGAATTGTTGCTCGTAAATGACGAATACCTATTTATATATGCATACATGTGTACGTGAATGCGTATATTCCGACACTGTCGGTTAAGAAGTTTTACGTAAATGGATTGTAATTTATTGAACATCCCATCCGGTTTCCCAAGATTATTTTCTTCGCTTTGTTTGGCGGTGTTATGGTAATCGTTCTTCGTGACTGATACATTCTCATAATAATCTGCATATTATAGAGTTAGCAAAAGCGATATTATGTGCGCTAAAATCGAGAACCTCGAAGCTTGAAGATATAGAAATCTGAGAACTTCCGAATCCGCAAGTCGAGAAGATTGAAAATTTCATTTCAGGATTTCACGAGTGAAAAGTTTAAAAGAGGAGCGATGATTACAAAATTTGAGTGATTTGAAAAATAAAAAGATCCCAACGTTATAAGATTCTAAAGTCTGACATCCTGGGAATTTCAAGTTAGAAATTTTTTAATTGACGAAATAGAAACTATCAACTACTCTACATTTCTATCGAGTTTCTGTCGATTCGTAGTTCGCGACTAAATTGAAGACTCTCGAATTTCGCGTAACAATCGACGATTCTAGACTTCTGGCCAATCAGTGTCGGTATACGCGCCTAGGCTCATAATCGCAATCGCTTTTCTTATCGACACGGATCGAAATCAAAGGTAATTCGCAAGGATAACCGTTGCACCAAGCATTCGTGATCGTTCGTTCTGTTGGTACGTTGCAAAACGACGTCATGCCACGATGGCGAGGCATCGATTGTAAAAAAAAAAAAAAAAAAGAAAAGAGAAATAACAGAAGACAAGAACAAAAAGAGATGGTGTAACCGTTATGAAAAAAGCGTGAACGTATCTGTTGTCGACGATCGAACGAAAGAGAAAAAGAGAGTGTGTGTGAGAGAAAGAAAGGAAGAAAGTAAAAGAGCACGAGAATGAGAGAGATTAGAGAAGCTTAATGCTAATTATAATATATTTGCAGATTAAATAGATTCGGGATACTAATTAGTATCCCGAAACGCCTTCGAAATTCGGGGAGCAATACAATCGAGCCACTTTTACAGTCAACGACTCGAATTATTAATTATTATGATTATTCTCGCCATTATTACCGTCATTATAAATTATTGTCACGGTTATTATGATTACTAATATTATTACGACGAGATTATTCTAATTCCTGTTATCGCATACACCGATCATTGTAGCGCGGCACTCTTATCGATGGTCACGAGGAGGAAACATAACAAAACAAACAAAAATAAAACAAAAAAAAAAAAGAAAGGACGTAAGAAATCCGATTATTATAGAACGCGAACAAGCAGATCGAGATCTATTAAAATGCATTGATTGCAAAAGTTGCAGTATAAGCGTTGTTCGTTGATGTCGCGCTTGTGCGCGCGTTCAAATCTCCTTAATCTTCGCAGATCCACCAGAACAAGGTAAGTAAACGGACAATGATACGACATACCGTATAAAAAGATTTACCAATGAAATCATTTAAATTTCTTATTTTCAAGTAAATTTATGTTTGTAATTCATCGGAATTGCAATAATTAATATTTTAATCCGATTGCAAGTCAAATCACATTGTTTTAACACTAAACCTAGCGATGACTAAAGTAGATATAAGACAGATAAAAGTTGTAGCAAAATTGAAGAAACCAGAATAAAAAAAAAAAGAAGAAGAAGAAAACGTAAAAAACGAACGAGCATTTATTACTATTTGACGAAAGATCGATTAAATTTGCAGAAATGCATCGTTGTAAATCTACAATATTTCTATGAAAAATTACGAATTAGTAACCGTAGTAGCTCTAGCTATACTTAACCTAATTAAATCGCGTCAAACGAAATCCGAACTCGTACGAACGTCACTGCCCGTTTTACTATCGAAGGCCCATTTCATCGGTGCTCTTCTTTCACAAGTGTGCGCGCTTGCCTTCTAAGTGGACCAAAGAAATCGTTTATTGGCCTCAAAAGTGGGTTACCGGCACGGGGCTTCACAAAGTGCACGATTAATTAACCATAAAAAAACAAACGCATTACGATTTCCATGCTTACTAAGCATCTTGTACTCACTGACAAACTTCACAAATATCAAGCAATTTGTTGATTAAACATCGAATTATCGAGATATATACTATAAGTATCTAGAAGTTTCAGTACGAAGTATAACGAGCACTTTCTTTTGTATACTTTCCATTACGTCCTTCTAATTTCGAAGATATCTTATCTAAAAAAAAAAAAAAAAAAAAAAAAAAAAAAAAAATAAAAAAAAAAAAAAAAAAAATAAAAAAAAAAAAAAAAAAAAAAAAATACAAAATATTCTGTTTATTACGACGTTACATAATTGCATTTTTATCCTGTAATTGTAAAATGTTCTATTTTCTCTTTGCGACAGTGAAACGATATAATTATTTTCTTATCTCCCGACCATGGAATAGAAAATTTATAATGCTTTTTTAAATTTTATACAATTCGTACTGTATCGATTACAATATAATTTTACTTTCGATCTCATTATACACACGTCTACACAATCTCGATCCTTTTTTCGATTTTCAAGTTTGTACGCGACGAACACGGCAGAGATAATTCTTAACGAATCCATAAGATGATTGCAAAGCCATCGATTTAAAAGTTGCCAATATCTTTACATCGCTCCAACGCAATGTCCTGCGTGGAAAGAAAACGGAATATTCATCGGCAAATATTACACAACGTCCACCGAATCTCACAATAAAAACTCGCATAATCACGAAAATACGCACTTCCCCTTGGCATAATCCCAACCACACGATAACATCTATCGCAACACGCGTTTCCTCTATTTTAAAACTGAGCCACCTTTACGAAACTCCATTTCCCCTTCCGCCAATCCGCGATCGCTCCTCTTCATCTTTGCCGTTTCGTTTCCGTGCGCAGGCAACGCGATCGCGATTCCAACGAGACATCGATTCGAGATGTCGAAAGTGCGCGTTTCCGTGTCGAAACGGGACGACACGGATCGGTTGGCCGTTTCACGCGGCATTTTTCGCGACGTCGAATCCTCGCGAGGTTGAACTTGACTCGAAGCGACTGGCGACTGGGAACAGGGAAAGGAGAAAAGCCGAGGAGCCAATTCGTGGCCGGCGATCGACGATTATCGCGCCGTAAAAAATGTCAGATCCGTCTACGTGCGTGTACGAACGTTGATTTCACTGAATCAAGACATTTTTTCAGTCTCAGTGGCACGTATCACTGGCGAGAGGTTTCGTTTGGAAAGATCGATGACAGGCTGATTCATGATTGACGGTCGAGATTCGAAAGTGTTGCGAACTGGCTGCGGATGTTCATGTATTTACATTATTCGCGTGTTTTACATATGTTCCATTTACGTAGGAAATTTAACCCATTAACGCGTTGAATAGCATGTTGGTCGTTAGTCGCCTTAACGCATGTTCTTAATTGATTAAAACGAGATAAAAATTTCCTGGACCAAAAGATTCTCAGCAGCGTGAACGGCTTGGATAACGTCGTTAAATAAAGTACGCGGATATAGCGTAACACTTTGTAAAAGTTAAATGTTATAGTAACATATTTCCATGTATTGCTGCACCCAAGGAAAGATATATAAAATTTCTTCTCAAACTTTAGTTTATTAAACGTAAGTATCGATGTATGTGACGTAATATAATTAGTATTATTCTATTATCGTCTCTATTCCTGAAACAGAAGAGGACAAAGTAACCAAAGGGTCGGTTGAAAATTCTTGTTGAGCCTGGAAATCACCGATCGTTGCAAAGAACGAAATCTGATGGATCGTAGTTTCGGTTTTTGCAAAATCATCACCTCGTGTTTCCTTAGAAATGATCGATCGAACGGTTTCCCTCTTCCTTCGACTTCTCACGCGGAAGAAAGGGGATTTGTTGCGAAAATTGGGACAATCGATCAGAATCACGCAACCGATGTTTTGCACTGCCTCACCAGGTGATTATGGCAGGGAATAATCGACGACTCGATCGTTGAAGAAACATGTTCGTGCGATAGGCGCGTAAATTTGGCGATGTTCGACGCGAGATCGACGTGAAAGCTACGTTTCTTTTGGATTATTCTCTTACTTCAAGAGCGGAGAGATTAAGTGCGACTAGATAAACCGATTATCCGCAGGAGAAACGAGCAGCGAATCCTTTGGTCTTCGACCTCAATTAACTGGCTTTAAAGTGTGTTGCATTATAATTCTTCGAATGAGTTGCTTTCTTATGAGTTGCAAACTTCTTGTTAAATGTTACGATCGACAATCCAATAATTACTTCAACAAGGTCAATTATCGATCGACGGACAATCTTTCAGGTGTTTCGCGGACAATCTCAAAGCTCCAGAGCAAACAGGGTATTATAAACGATCGTGATAAACGATGTACAGTTTGTACAAGATCTTTCAAAGAATGGCAAACTTAAAGAATACTTTACATGCACATATAAATTACCCCGTGTGACGTACATGATCAAGAAACTAATTTCGTATGCAAAGATGAATTAGGTAGAAAGGTTCTTGCAACGAACTTCGTTCTCGACGATACAAATTTTGAAATTCATCCCTTGTACCTACAAGTTGATTAAGCTTCCATGCGAAAACTTTTAAATTGGAAAGGATTTGTTGTTCGTAGCTGACTTTCAGAGATTCCAAAAATTCTTCGTGTCTTTGTCATAATCCTCGAGCAAATATTTTTTGTTTCGTTAGTAGAATATTTTTCAACCCGGTTGCTTTCAGGCTGCAGAAAGTCTGAATTCTAATTAAAGGTTGAAGGACTCTTGGCGAAACTTCAGGGTCCAGTCAAATATTTGTATCGCAATACGCGGGTTAGACCAGCTGACTTTTGCATTTAATAAACGTTGCATTCCTTACGAAAATTTCAGAGTTGAGCGTATAAACGTCTGTATGATAATGTTAAATTATGTGACTAATAAGTCAGTCTACTTTTCTCTATAGCTTATTTTCTTTAAGATAGCTTGTTCCAGATAATATCACGATTCTATCAACTATTTTTGCTAAGTTGAGTGTAAAAACACGTTGTATGTAATTTATTACTTGGACTTGAAACTCGAGAAATTTTACGAAAATTACCTCGTTAAAGAAATTATCCTATTTTACATCTGTAGTTTATCGATAATAGCATTTTATCAAATACTCAACGATAGTATTAACGATAGTAAAATGTGTTTGTGTAAATAAAGAGAAGCGTTTTGCACTTGAGGAAGTGAAACGCGATGTAAGGTTCAGCTTTAAGGCTTGTTCTTGTCTCTAACCTGAAACTAACGGTGATACTCTGAAACTAAACAGAATATATTGTACAATATACAATAATTCGTTTCCTCCTGTATAATATTCTTGCATCAGAAAACCATTAAAATTATAAAACAACTGATAGTCAGTCGTTTGCAATTGCCAGCGAAAGCTTCCGGCCACAGTTGAAATTCCAGTTTAATTTAAATTATACGCTAATTAATTATCGCAAAAATCTTGCCAATATACTTATATAATAGGTATTTGCTTTCAAAAACCTGTTATATCAACAACATAGAATTTTTATAGCGTAACCGGGAACTCCTGATAGTTATAGTACATTCTTCAAATCTATTTTCAAATTTAATTATTTATGAGAACAATAATTAATTCTGATTATATGACAATATAAATAAGGCCGTGCCTTTGGTTTTTATACAGACTACGATAATAGTTCATTGAACCAACAACAAGTAATATACCATCGATCATGTTCTATTTTTTCTTGCCAATGGATACAATTTCCAACATATTTTCACTAACAAAGACGACGATCTAATTCTGCATAAAAGTTTGTTGCAAGAAATGACAAATATAAATATAAGAAATTATAAAAAAATTATAAATATAAATATTAACAAATATAAAAGGAGCAATATACGTGTGCCCTGTATATCATTTTTACCACTTTACTGTCTGTCAGGAATGCGAACGATCTCGCGACACAATCATTTCCATTCTTTCCAACAAGAAAATTTGCAAAATCTGTGCCTAAGTAGCAACTAAGTTGCTGTTAAAAGGGATTCAAATATAGTATACAAATAACCAAGAAATCGCATACGATATCAAACACCTGCTCTCGCTTCGAATCTCTAAAAGCGTTAAACGTCGAAAGTGCATGGTCGAGTGATAAATGATGAAAGTGTCAAAACGAGCAGAAATGCGTTTTTTGTTTCTATTAGAAATCTTCACTTCCGACATTTAAAGTACATCGTTCGCCGTTACAACTCGTCGATTATAAGCCAAACTCGTTTCTTAAAATGAGGAAAGAACGACAGATAGAAGAACAAAGTGTGGGATAGAATAAATGAGATATTCATCGGCAGCATATAAACGGAGTAGTCATTCAACTGTTTAGAAGCGTGGACGACTTTAGCGAAACGCGTGGTGAACTACTTCTTCGCTACGCGGCCGTACATTCGCATTCCAAACTTTCTTAAGCAATTATGTCATAACTCGTGCCCCCCTTTTTCCCATTTCCCATATGCCGGTCGCTCGTCTACGACATCCTCCACTTCCTCTTTCTTCAGCGTTGCGTTCGTCCTTCTCGCTCTACACGCAGCAAAACTTACCGCGAATCTTGTAAGTTCGCGGCCACAGTCCTCGATGCACACGATCGATTCACGAAACCAATTCGCGGTATACTGTGTGCTCTGGCTGTTACCGTATACCGGGTGTTTTCTGAAAGTTTCGCTTATTCCAATCGGCCAAATTTCGATGCAATACATTCAGTTGAAATAAAAGTATAAACGCGAGGAATTTAAGAGTAAGGTTTTTTACTAATAAATACGTTAAAACGTTGAAAATAATCTCTGCTTGTCACGTGCGAGTGTTGTGTGTGACTCGCCTGAATAAGATCGCTGACATTCTATCTATTGTCAATCGACATTTCTAAGTTGATCGTGCTCACCGTGTATAGAAGCATTCTATCGTTTATACGTAACGTTGAGAACATGCTCCAACCTGCATAGTTTACGATGTTCACCTTGTAGATTTTAGGTAGTTGCTGTCTATTGACGACGTCTTGGATTGCAAGTTGCAACGAGTTGAATTCTACGTGTAAATGAGGGGACGGGTTAGTAGAATAGACACGAAGCGATCGAAAGAAGACGATCAAGTTGGATTTGTCGATCGATGTGATTTTAACAATAGTGCGCTGTCGGTTTTATCGAGGAAAGCCACGCCTCGCAAGAGTCACAGGTACGACAAGCAGAGATTGTTTTATTCGAAAATTCACTAGAAAGTAGAAAAATAGATGTTTAAATTCGAAGAATTTTCAAACAAGGTTTTATACGTGAACGCACTGAAAAGTTGAAAATAATCTTTGCTTTTTCTGTATTATATCAATTGATCTCGGTCTTATCTGATACGCGATGCTCTTTGATAGTCGCTTTGCTATTTTAATAAGTTTCGGAATTTAATATCGCATTTGTACTATGAAAATGTTAGTTTTTTAAGATAAAATGTGAAATTTGATAAAACAAAGTATTGGGTTGTCGGAAAAGTGTTTTTCTTTTACATACACGTCTTTTACGATAACGCATCTTTATACAAACATGAAATCTAATCTGTCGAACGTTGTGATCTTCAATCTTGATAGAATAAAATAGATCGTACGTAATTCGATAAAATAATATAAAATGGAAAATGTTGTACATCCACTATTTCCTTATAAAACGAAAGAAACTTTTCGAATGACCTAATACGTCACCTTGTCACTAGCTTGAAAATGATTACGCAGATGCGTACACGCACAAAACACAGTCACACGCGAAAAAAGGCTCGTAACGAACAAAAGTAAGTGTTAATTTCAGCTAATTTAAATTATTGTCATTTAAAGTGAGTCTAAGTGGAAAGTTTGAAGAAAATCGGGCGAGCGAGTGTGCGATAAAAATTGCTCGCAATACTTGACGGCTTCAAACGTATCAAATTTAGTAAAACCTGGTAAAAATATTAGGCGAGCGGAAAATAGATGTTCTTGCAACGAAATAGGTTATTTATTTATTGTCTAATAACGCGATGCATTAGCAAAATTCGTCCGTGGACTGTGACGCGAACTGAACTGTTCGTTGTTCGCTTACGAATTACAGATCGTTGAACTTTTCACTATTTTCTATATTCCTTCGAGAAACTTCTGTTTGTTGGAAAATTTTTTACGTGAACCACATTTTTAGTAAAATATAATTTTATTTTTTAGAAAAATAGAGCAACTTTCACTTAATTTTTAAGAACAAGTAATCGGTAAGCAAATAGGGACAAAGGACTTTTTACTTAATCTGTGTAGTCAATTGAGAAGAAAATCCGTAACGCGGTGCTCTGATTCATTGAATAACTGTTTCTACATACCGGGTGTTACAGAAACTTGATTTGAGAGAAAATATAAGACAATTGGGATCTTTAAAATGTATCGATAAAAGGAATGTTTCAAAAAATTGTTATTGCCTTGTTATTAACACGGTTCATCACACGATATGTTTCGTAAGTGTCGTATATTTTGTAGTAGGTTTAACAAACTGATCAATCAATGTTGTTAGTTACAATGAAACATACTTTTTCTTTCCGAATAAATCGAATTGCATAAGTGGCTGAAATTTGACTCCATTAGACACTAAAAATGTCAAATATCAAAGCAGATATTTTACCAATTATCGAAGCAGACGGTTAAATATCTAGAACGCGCATAATTAATTTTCATCGAATCATTTGATATTCGAGGTAGCACGCAGAATATCACCGAACGAAATGGAATAGCGTGCAACGGATAGTGAATCTCACTGAATGCAAGTATGTGGGACGATTTTTATTGACGTGTACAATGCTCGATCAAGAAAGTATTCGGCGATTATGTGTGCTAAGTTTTACTCCTCCAGATGGAAAGTATACTTGGCACAGATTTAATTTCGACGTGGATATCGAACGCGTAACTTGGACAGCCGAATACGATTAGCTTTTGTTCCAATTGAACATTTTATCGAGCTTATAGCAGAAATTAAATATTTTACAGATAATTTTCAAAATACAATAAACAAGTTTTTGCTAACGTCGAAGAGAAGTTTAACAAAAATTTGTTCTGCTGTACATTTTTGATAACATAATATACCGCATGTTTTATATGCGAAAAGTACATGTACCGTACCTTTCTTTCGCATCATTTTTTTACGCAGTTACTGACATTTACAAATTTTTATTCCAAATTTATTCACATTGCGATGAACATATTGCGATCAAGCGTACAAATTCAAAATGAGGAATGTGAATTTGAACTCTTGCAGACCACTTACTAAATTAGCTAATTTAATTCAACTCTTGGAGGTTACCTACTAAATTAGGTAACTTAACCTAAAGTCTGATAACTTACATAAGTTAACCTGAGCTCTCGTAGCACGAATTGAAGGTTATTCTAACATTGTGACAAGTTGAGATATTATAATTAGACGAAATCTGTACTACTCTCGCAAATTGCGTAATAATTTAATCAAATATTCACTGTGTTTTATCGTATACATTAGGTTGTCCGAAATGTTTCTTTCGTTTTATAAGGAAATAATAGACGCACAATGTTTTTTGTTTTATATTAGTTTATTGAATTATGCACGAATATAATAATAGAAATAAAACGAAATGAATCACACCTAATTCAATAAAATAATATAAAATAGAAACTGTTGTTCATCTATTATCACCTTATGGAACGAAATAGACTTTACGGACAACCTAATATATTATTTTTAATTATTTCTCTACGAAGCCGCGGTACAAAAAATATTTCAAAGAATTTCTAATTATTGTTCTTAACATTTCCTCTGTTCGCTATATTATACGACGTATTCCAGCATATAACGTGAAACGCTAGGAAATTTATTTATGAGAAGTCAGAATTCCGACCTTCATACTCCAACAAAAAGATATTTCAGAGGCGAAGCTACATGATTACCACCTCACCGTATCACATGTTTATCCAGCGTGCAACTTTCGTTTTTCCAGCGAACGAGTACATCGTTGGCCACAACAATTTCATCGTAATTAACTGCGGAATAACAGATTTTCCTAACGAAGAAAATTTCTTCCTTATCTGTATATGTCGATATGAATCGTATCAATCTATAACAAATCTATAACAGATTTATCGGTGCCGCGTGAATCGGACAATGCGGATAACATACATAATCAAGGTATAATTAAAAAGCTATAATTAAAACGTATAAGGTTCCTTAATGACTCTTTTTAATAAGTAGGTCGATTGTTATCCGTGCGCAAAAAGGTGGATTGAGCAACGAAGAAAAAGAAGAGACAAAAAAAAGGGAACATGGGAGAGATACGCCAAAGAGAAAAATTACGTTAATTATGTGTACTCGAAGAGTCCATTGCTGGCAAATTAATTAAGTAATTTTTGTTTAACACTTTGGTTGCTTTTTATCTAACGTGGATCACCGGTAATTCACGTACAAATATCAAAGACAGCACTCTAACAATGAGGCTTTTTCTCCCATAAAGAAAATTAGACTACGTTTACCTTTCTAAGAAATTAACTTGTCTTCGTTAAGCTTTCATTCGAAGACTGTAAAAAAGGATTAAATTATCTCTACGTCTTTGAGGAAGATCGAAAACAATTTGCATTTGCCAATATCCTCGGTGATCGTTATCGTTTCATATAAAATATCGTACGTGATCGAAAACAACTTAACTACAATGAATTCACAGCTTTCAGGACTAAACGTATATTCACATTTGCAATGATTACAAGCAATTTAATTCAACCACAATGCCAATGCTCAAACTATTCCATTTTAAGAACGTAAATTTCCAATTGCAGGCCTAAAGAAATAATATAGAAAAATCGTATCGTATTCACGTTGCAAACACTTCAAAGGACGCTTAATTAAAACAGATTCACCATGTCCAAAGTATTCAATCCAACAAATTCGAAAGATTAATGCCCTCTTCCGTTTCCAACAACATTATTGAAAAAAGATTACATCATACTTATCTACTAACTAATCCAACTAAAGTTAATTTCCATTTATTAATTTCCTCCGTGATCATTCACAACCGTTACGCATGGTCAGACTCAATGCACGATGGTATTTTCGTAATAGGAGCCGTAATAGTCGACCGCTCTTTCCTGTCCAACTGCTAATTATGTCAGCCCGTTCGCTGCCTCTCGGCATCCAGTAAAACAGGAAGAGAGGTTGCGATGGAAAGATGGCAAAAACGCGAACCAGTTCGATCGGAAATTCGTTTCTTTCGCGACTGTCGAACGGAACACGTCGCTGGGAACAAGAAATGCCAGCGAAGAATTATTTTCCATGGGCGTGTATCAATTAAAGAATGCAAGATGATTTAAATGATGCATTTAATTCATTAGGTCGGGAATTTTCACCGCGCGTCTTTTTATGGCAACGTTAACTCGTTAACTGGGTCGCCTTTTAACGAGAAACTTCTTTTGTCGCGGAATGAAAAATTAGTTAACGCGAATATATTTAAAATTTCGTCGCTTTGAGTAGTTTCAACCGGGAGCATTGTACAACGTTCGTTTGTAATTTCTCCGCACGTGGAATTAGGAACGAACGAGATGAATTAAGAAACGCGATTTAGCCGCGGTCGGTCACTTTTAATTCTCGCGAAACGAAGTACCATACAATTTTATGCGCAGTTCCTTTAATTGTAGAAATTAATGAATATGTAATGGTAGAAGTGAGGTAGAAAACGAATAAATATGAATCGGTGTTATGTGGTCGAGTATTACACTGTTACTAATAATTACTAGACTGCGAATGATTATCACAAATTTATGACAAATTGAAATGCGCAGCAACGTAAAGGATATGCATAAAATGAAAAAGTATAGAGGATGTGTGAGGTAAGTTACTATAATCGTTATTATTGTGTGTATGTAATTATAATTAGAGACTGGATTAAGGGCGTTTCGTAATAATTAATCCCTCCGTTGTTCGAGTTTTATCATTTGACGTTACGAAGCATCAGGATATTCGGCCAACTATTGGTTTGGCAACTAAGTGATTGCGGATTTTGTCATTAGGTGGTAATCACTTAGTTGCCAAGCCAATATTTCATAAATGTAGAACTGCTGAATAAAGTAAGTAGTTCCGTGTCAGCGTTTGGATAATTTAAGATCAATTTGTATGAAGAAACGATTCATTTTTATAGATTTCATCATTGATGATCAATTCACTATTTGCTACGGAATTCAACATTTACGATTAATTGAATGAGAATGTTTAATGTTTATAGAATTCAAGAGAGGCAATTAACTGATTAATTGACTAAAAATGATGAATTTGTAGGAAATCCAAGGCTGATATTTTTTTCTCTTAACTTTCACAAAATAATGAATCAAGAGATATGTTACAATAGAAAGTGCTGTAAAAACACGATTATTAACAATACATTATTTATAGTAAACAGAGTAAGAAATATATAATAATATTTAGAATAAACCTAATCGTCTAATAATTACTTTTCTATTATATGAAATGCACAAGAGACGAAATGTATTTTGACGAAATAAGGCACTGGTTTGACATCGTGAAAATATTGAATTGTGTAACAAAGTAAACAAAAAGTGGAACTACGTATATATGTGTTACAGCCCTAGTCTTATCTCGAGCGCGGTAAAATTCAATACAGAGAGCAATACAATACAATACAATACAATAAAATTCAATACACTATAATGTGTTAGAACAAGATCACCACCTTCACCCTTGGGTGTCGGAAGACGTCTCTGACACGTGATTGTACACTTAGGCATAGGAAACTCATGACACGCTGGAGACGTTATTTAACGCCAAGAGTTGAGGTAACTTTCTTTACTAGTAAAACCTATTTCAACTTTAAAATTACGCGAATTATTCTATTTCGATCGTAATGTATTATCATATGGAGGCTCGGATGAAATTAAATATGGAATTTAAGTGAAATTAAAATGTAACTATCAGATAGTGATAATTAGAATCAAAGAAATATAAAGATAGTAATATTTTTCGACTATGACGTATACATGAAAATGCATTATATTCACATTATATTATATCGGGTATTATTTGCATAAATTATATTTCTGTGAATAATACGAAGCCGAGTAGAAGAGAAAAATGTCGATTATTTAGTGCTGTCTAGTCCGCAATTAGCCATGTTCAAGTATACTTCTGACTTTAAATTTTCAAACTCGATTTTCTCATAAACTAAGCCTCAAATAAACAAATTTTATTCCATATCTTGTTCTTATTTTTCATAAAGAATCACCTGGTGCTCGCCCTGCATATTCGATGTCAGATAACTCTAGTCATTCTTTACCGACAAAAGGAATTTTTTTTTATTAATTCCTTACGAGATTTAAACAATTTACACGTTATTGTTTGTACTTAACTGTGAGAATTTAACAATATTTGAGCCACTCGATCACATGGTATACCGAGAAAAGAACGTTTAAAGAAATAGGAATTTCATAATGTACGTGTATGATCTTTATCGCTGAGTGTTTGTCCGAGGACTTAGTGGAGTAAAAAAAGGGAAGAATGAAAACAAATTGTGAGTCCATGGCCATAATGATAAGCACGTCAGCAATGAATGCCCCAACAGACAACCGCTGACAGGCCACTGCACAAGAACGGAAGCCCTCGGCGGCGTCTTATCGACGCAAGAAGCGTACCTGACCCTCGTCACGCCGATGCCACGCGACAAATCGACGAAACGGTCCCTCCAGCCTCGAAACACAACAATCATCCAACTTTCCATGACAGCTGGAAAGCCCGTGCCGGCGATTCGAAGCGGCACGAGGTCTCCGTTTTCGTGGCAAGTAATAGTGAAGTCGATTCACGGAATAAGAAGGGTCAGCCGAAGCCTACTTTCTTCCTCTTTCTCGTCCCGAAGAGGGGAACGTCGAACGTTCAGCAGAGGCTGGCCCGTCGTAAGTCAGTTCGCGCCAGTCTGACGGACCCTCTCGACGAATCCCGATGGGCCTTCGTCGATCCTTCAACACGAGTCGCGTTTCCACGAAAATTTCACGCTCAACTTGACGAGTTCGAAGAAATATCGAAGCCCTGATCGACCAATGTTTTAAGTTTTCTTCAGTTTCTTTCAAGTTCTCTTTCATTTTCTTCGGTTTTCCGCTCTTTCTCCTTTGGATATTAAACACGGTGAAAAATTGTCGCGATTTTTTCTTGCTGAAACCGAGGCCCTTGTGTGTTGACAAGAGGAAAGTCTGACCAGTTCGCCGGAAGTGGACCTCGAGTAAGCTTCCAACGGAGTAAGTATCCTTTGCGTCGAACGTTCCATCGAATTCAGGATAAGGTTTCGTGTATGGAGGATTAATCGTGCAGGGAAGTGAAACTCTATTTTCAGGGAAAGTTTCGATCAATTAATCTAATGGGAAACGTTAAGGTGAAAATTTTGGGTTTAGGGATGGGAGTGGAGGAAGTTCGAGATCGATGATTCGAGGAACTCGGTTGATTTGGATTTTACAATTGGTTGGTCCAGTCTTTGGTAATTAATTCGTTGGTGAAGTTGACGAAGTTTTAATTGTATTATTAAAATCAAATTTCGAAGTGTTTAAAGGGGATGTCTTGAAATAATTCGAACGGATATGAGGCAAGGTGTAGTTTGGAACAGTGATTTTAATTTGCAATCATTTCAATTTGTTTGTTATATTCCAATACACAGTTTTACGAAACACAACTAGATAAATAGAAATTAGTTTCGTATCTTTTTCTTTCACATTTTCAACTTCATAGAATAAAGACGTGGAATATTATCGTTTTTACTTATCCGTTAATTTCGTTTCTTCCAATGACTTTTACGTAATTAGAGGCACGAATCGCGTAAAGTAAATTCTTGCTGGAATATCAAATTCACGAACGAATCACCAGTGCAATAAACTTTGAACTACCTGTGCAGCGTGAGCTAAATACTGAATGAACCAAATTGAAACATCATACCCGCTGTTAAATATCGCATGGCGCTCGTAAATATGGCCAAGTTCTTCCATATTCCAATATCCGCGTTCGTGTGATAATTTGCGCGCCCAAGTGGCTGAGAAATTTCGGCTGGCGGAAAATTCAATTAAACGAGGAATTTTAGATTTCGCCGGAGTAAACAGAGTGTCCACGAATGGATGAAATTCCCATTTCTTTATTCAGCTTCTCGGTTATCGCTGGATTAATAATATTCTTGACTTTTTTAATTAATTATTTACAATCTCATCGGTCACTATAGCAAGTTATTGGTAACTCAGTTGAATGACGAGCTGAGTTTTATAATTAAATTATATATTGTTAATAGCATTATACGTTCACCAACAGGCTGCTACTCGTTATTATTGTATTTTACGAACATAACGAACATAATTTGGAGATTTTATATATTTCTACGTACTCTATGCATTGTGCTCATTTTTTGAGAAATTTCTCATAAATACGTAAAAATCTGCAATATATGTTTACGCTGATTATAACTTCTGACAATCATAATTCAGTATTACTTTAACAATTTATTGGCATAAATCAGCTCCGATTAAAACGTGTTTCTTAATTTTATGAACCACGAAAAACGAACCGTAGAAATTTAGAAATTTTCTACAAGTAGAAGAAGAAAACTATTTAAATTGGCGCGTTAAAACCATCAACGATCTATTATATTATAATGCAATCGAATAATTCTCACATTCCTGTCGTCTCCACGAGTTTCATTCGAACCAATCGATTAACTCCACCGTCCCTGTTACGTTCTCCGAGCTGGGCAAAAGAAATTGAAAGTCTCGTTTTGCCAATCAATTTCGTCCATTACGAAAGCTAATACCAACGACGACAGAAAGAACGTAAAATCGTTGGTTCTCCTCGTAAAATCACGGCAATCTCATTTATATCGGCTGGTAATAAGCCTGCCGAAGGAGCAATCGTGTTCCATCAATTCGTCGTGCTGGCGAGAATGTTGAAACACTTTCAGAACGGACCAACGTCCGCGGAAACCGGAGAATATTCACGTTTCTAGCGCTCTAGCCTCGAGATCTAACACACTTCCACGGTGTTTTCTCTTCGACGCGATTAAGAAAAATAGCTCAACGTCGTGGAACTGGATCGACGCGCGATTCCTTCGCTTCTCGATCCTCGATATTGGAATTTACACTCTTCTTTTTTTTTCTTTTTTCTCTTTTTACGTTCCCTCGTGGGACGATCTTTCGTCTTCGTTTACACAGTATTGGAAGCGTGTTTCTCCTTTTTTAAATGGGAAAATAATGGTCGATGGAGAACAGCGATCGGTTATTTTTAAATGAAAAATGCTTGCTTAAAGATTTTTCAGTGCATCGACACTGGTATAGTGACACTAATGACGCGGAAATTATCTCTTATTATTGCTATCGATAAAGAATGACAAATGGTAGAGAGATATTGTATGAACAAATGTATGAATATTCACGGTCTTTTTATTCCGAGAACAAATCTTTTGGTTTAAAGGAATTTCACTGTAGAAATGTGATAGGATTGTTAGCGAATCGTAGCGTAAAAATTGTTCTAGTGCGAAGGATTAATGTACGAGGACGTGATAATTCATCGAAGGTCCTTTTTCGAGAAATTGTACAACACTGTGGGGAATATAAATCGCATATAAATACTAATATTCTTCAAAGCAAAAATTAGAAAGCATTGCTAGCAATAAGAAAGTGTAGAAAATATGACACGAGAACGGTGATACGAAGTGCGTTGGGAAAACAAGGCTCGAGGGATATGTGTACGTATGTAAATCAGGAAATTGCTACGGGGAAATCCTGTCTACCGTCCAGCGACTTGTCACATATTCCTATTGCCAACTTCATTAAAATATAGAAATACATTATGTAACACAACTATTACCGATACAATTACGTAACATAATATAGTATATTTCAAACGTGTATTTGTAAATTTCTGCATTTGTATCTGTATCGCAATATTTTAATATTTTAATATTTCTATATTTTTAAATGTTTATAATTTTACATTTCTGCCTGTTCACATCACTGCATTTCTCTGTTTATACATTCACGCGTACAATGTGATTAAATATTTTTGCTTTTACATCTTTGTATCTCCATGTTATAACAGATACATAAAATCAATTCGATAACTATAAAACATACTTACGTATCTTAAATAAATCATCAAAAATCTTTTTTCGAAGATTCTCTCGTATCTGCCTCGCTAATCGCCACCGCGATTTAAATAGCCATAGAAATTCAAATTCCGCGAATGATAAATTCTCAAACGAAGCGCAACAACGTGGTTGCCCGCGATTTATCAAAGTTCACGGTATTTCTGACACTACGATTCACCCATTACCAACGCACTTTGTTATCCACCGGCATTCAATCTGTTACAGAAACTTGATTTGAAAAAGAAAATATAAGACAATCGAGTTCTTTAAAATGTATCGATAAAAAGAATGTTTCAAAAAATTGTTATTGCCTTGTTATTAACATGATTCATCACACGATATGTTTCATAAGTGTCGTATATTTTGTAGTAAGTTTAACAAACTGGCCAATCAATGAAATTGTAACTAACAGAATACATTTTTATTTTCTGCTTTCAACAAACAAATTTTCATATACTTTTCCTAATTTCTTCCCAAATAATCTAAGAGAAGAAACTATATTTTTTCTGGTTTCTTTTATATGGAAATAATTTAAAATACTCCAATTTTCAATTATTCACAGAAGATCAGTGATATACATGTAATCTGTACGTTTTATCATACACATACTTTTTCTTTCCGAATAAATCGAATTGCATAAGTGGCTGAAATTTGACTCCATTAGACAATAAAAATGTCAAATATCAAAGCAGATATTCTAACAAACAGACGGTTAAATATCTAGAACGCGCATAATTAATTTTCATCGAATCGTTTGATATTCGAGGTAGCACGCAGAATATCACCGAACGAAATGGAATAGCGTGCAACGGATAGTGAGTCTCACTGAATGCAAATATGTGAGACGATTTTTATTGACGTGTACAATGCCTGATCAAGAAAGTATTCGGCGATTATGTGTGCTAAGTTTTACTCCTCCAGATGGAAAGTATACTTGGCACAGATTTAATTTCGACGTGGATATCGAATGCGTAACTTGGACAGCCGAATACGATTAGCTTTTGTTCCAATTGAATATTTGCCCGCGATTTATCAAAGTTCACGGTGCTCTGACACCACGATTCACCCATTAACAACGCAGCCTGTTATCCATCGGCATTCAATCTGCAAACTGGCTTCAAATCGTCTCACGAAATGCCAGTTCTCGTGCGATAAATTCAAATCTAACGCGATACAGATCGGACATGGGGCTCTCTGATCGCTGTTACGTTGAAAGCAGCATGTTGGAAACGATAGCGGGGCAAAAATTGCCGCAAAAGCATCGGACACGTACGCCGGACATTACAAATTGCACGATGGTAGCCTATAAATGTCTTCGAGATCGCCACCAGGGCTTTCTACGTTCCTCGTGAGTGGCTGCAAAGTGCAATAGAAGCGGAACCGTGGCAGAAACGCGTTATATATGACGATACTTCGCGACAAGTGGCCCCGCAAAATTACGTCGTTGGATTTCGGAACAATTGTAAGTGAGAGCAAGTGGAATCGTAAGCTTCACCACCGAACCATGCTTTCCGCCTGTTTGAAGAATTGCCAAGCAATCGAGAGCGCGCGTAAAGGATCTGTAACGGTATATTCTCTTCAATTTTGATCGAGTATGAACCGTCGAGGTTAACCCTCAACTACGGATGTCCGATTTTTCCAGCAAATCGGCAATTCGTGCGCGCCAGTAACTTTATTACGCGAGAAACGTACGAAATACTTTCGTATTTCGTTAATCGTGTCGTTGATTCTACGTAACGAGTTTCTTGTTCTTTCTTCTTTTTTTTTCAAATTGCTCATACACAGAATTACATTGAGATTCGACGTATCAAATATTAGATTATTTTAACGAACAGTTCCTGATTGATACGTCAAGTGGATGAAGAAGCGATTACGTAGAAAACTGTGCATTCATTGGGCACGTTATTAATCGTGGCAATTGTCCAATGATATTCGGTATCGAAATACAATTTAGACAGGACAAGATTGGACGCGATGCAAGGAATCCAATATAAAAATCGAATGAAAGGTGTTTCAAATAAAAACGAGATACAATTCCATATGAAATCGTACCTTTCTTACTTGCGATGCAGATATCAGAGAATTGTTTATACCTTTGTACCTGTCAGTTCGTTGAATCAAATGGAAAACTTGCCAAATGAAATAGTAAAAATTCGACTCGCGCCATATATCAGGTTGTCCGAAAAGTTCCTTTCGTTTTGTAAGGAAATCATAGACGCGCAATGTTTTTTATTTTACATTAGTTTATTGAATTATGCACGAACATGATAATAGAAATATAACGAAATGGCTCATACCTAATTCAATAAAATAATATAAAACAGAAATTGTCGTTTATCTCTTATCACCTTATGAAACGAAAGAAACTTTCCGGACAACCTAACCTATACTTGGGTACAAATACGTAAAAATACAAGTCGAACGAGACCAACGACGTGTATCGCAATCGAAAAAAGAAACCGCCACTTCGATATTTACAGAGATTGCATAAATCGAGGCTATTTATTATCGAGGCAACGGAAGAAAAGTAGTAAAGATAAAACAAGGCGGAAGTTGGACGAACGAATTCACGGGTTGAGGCTGTTGTTCCATAATATTACAGTTTACATCGTAAATAACACATGGCGACCGGAAGGCCTGTTCTCCGTTTTGCTTCGTATGGTCATCTAGGTTGCATCCGACCAGCGTGTTATACATTTCACCTTCTTGCTTGTCGTCGCGTGCCGCTACGCGACGTGAAACCATTTATTCGATATTATAACGTGTTATGATTTACATATACTGGCTGATAAAAATATTCAGATAATCTTCGGTTCTCGTTTTTGTAAAACAGCACACTGAACGTTATTATTTTCGAATCGAAGATTTTTATAAAATCTGTCCGACAAAGGAGCAATTTATTCGTCCGAATTTCTTATAAATTTCAATACAGTCCAATTATGTTCTTGTTAAATCTGCGATCTCTTGAGCCAACGAGGATTGTGGCGGATTTCCTATTCCTTTTGAAGATTATCAAGCTAACGTTATTCATTGCCCTCAACTTCTTCAGTTGTTAAATCTCCGCGAGATCCTTCAGATTTGCACAGACTTTCCTCCCATCGCGTACGTAATATAGCGAATTCGTATTGCATTTGTCTGGATTTTCTTTCTCTATTTTTTTTTTTTTTTTTTTTTTTTTTGGTATTAGCATCTTTAGCTTCGAGAATTCGAATTAAAAAATTTTACAAAGTATGCGACTCGATGTATGCTTCCGATTATCGTCGTTACCTGGATTTTTGTTTTTTTTTTTTTTTTTTTTTTTTTTTTTTTTTTTTTTTTTTTTTTTTTTTTTTTTTTTTTTTTTTTTTTTTTTTTTTTTTCTTTTTTTTTTTTTTTTTTTTTTTTTTTTTTTGGTATTAGCATCTTTAGCTTCGAGAATTCGAATTAAAAAATTTTACAAAGTATGCGACTCGATGTATGCTTCCGATTATCGTCGTTACCTGGATTAATAAAGGTGACGTATTTAGAGGGATGCATGTTTCAGGTACAGTGCTTTACGTTTGTCTCTCACTTCTTAAAAAATGTTTCTACCGAGCTAATATAAGAAACGGGAGAAAAAGAAGACGAAATATTAAAATATAATTATAGATCTCTGAAATATTTGAATTTAACTGTGCAGAGGCCGCGATCGTAAAAATTCCCTCAAATATCATGGCGTATCTGAGAGGTGCAGCGACTTCGAATCTATTATTTTTGCGATTATTTTTGCGGAAAGACTGTAATATAACATAATACGAAATATAATACGAAAGGTCTTTGATTGTTCTAAAATTAATACAAAATATAGCGTATAGATAGATCCAGGTATATAAATTTAATTACTAGTTGAAATATGAAGAACGAACTTGAAAAGAATTATAAAGCTCGACAATATTTAGAATTATTTTTTACATGTATCCGGCAGGTAAAGTGGAGAGTTGAAAATAACAGCAAAACTGAAACTTACGTTAAAATGGTGGATTTTCTTCCAACATTCTATTAAATACATATACGTAATCCGAGCTAAGCTGCACAGTTGCAAAGAGCTTAGACCTTCGTCTTTTTATTTTCTTTGCTACACTAGAGAAACGCTTGCAAAATCTCGTACTGACATCGTAGGAATATGCATTAATAAACATAATTAGAAAATTATATATGTGGGCTCTTCACTCACAGATTCCATCGTAGATAACATTCTTCCGTGTAATACGGATATTGACCTTGACTAATTAATTGATTATAAACGAGTTACGAAGGAACACGATGCTTCAATTTTTAATTAAAGACGTACGACTCGTGAGTGGAAACAATCGCTCCATTATATAACATCACGAAGAATACATTATTAATAACGGTAATAGCATAATCGTCTGGCGTATTAAAGGCGCATACTCATGACAAAACCTGGTGCGATTATGTTCGCGCAATTGTGAACGAATAAGTAAGGATGATTGTGGGAAACGATAACTGGCCGAATGGAATTAATCGTGGGAATAAAGGCTGTAATATAATTTCATCTAATTTGGCTTTCACTCGTAGGAAAATGGCGAAGATTATTGCAGTAAGAATTTTCTTCAACGACAATAAGAATCTCCTTCGTAACAGTCTTCGTAAGTTTTATCGTGCACTTTTCAATAGCCTCAGAATATCTTTCAATGGATTAAAATAAATGGTTTCGAAGGGAAAAATAATAAATTTATTGATTTAATCTTTGAAATATGTCTGGGCTGGTCGAAGACAACGTGAAAAGAATGAAAGATGTTGACGTCCTTTTCAATAGCGAGGAAGACGCGAATTGATAAGGAGAGCTTCAGTAAATCATATCACGAATTTCATTCGATCAATTCTGTAGAAGTTTCATGCAAAGGATAACAAGCATATAGATTGGCTGACAAAAATATAGCAACATTCTTAGAAATTATTTAGCTATATACAGGGTGGTTGGTAGCTGGTGGTACAAGCGGAAAGGGGGTGATCGAAAATAGAGAATAAAAATTTTTCTTTTTTTTAATTTTTCCATCGAGACAACGATCTACAGTGAGATTATAACGAGACGTGATAAAGTGCACGCGTACCGAGCGAAAATTCAAAGTCGATTTTCTCGAAAACAAAGCCTCAAACGAAAAATTTTTATTCTATATTTTCGACTTCTTTTTTACCGTAGAATCACTCCCTTTCCGCTTGTACCACCAGTTACCAACCACCCTCTATATTATGCAAAACATTTAGAAATCTCGTTAACACTGTAACAAGACACCACTATCGTAATTACATGGTCAAATCTGAGACAAATTTTACGATGTATCATAGAAACTAAAATATATTTGTTGAAGGCATATACTTCGCAGAGATCACCAAAGCTTTTGAACAGTCAATTCACTATACTAATTATTCACCATATTAATCAGCCGCAATATTTAATGAAATTATCCTTAGCACTAATTGTATGTTTAAAAATACTGTTCATTCTGTACATTAATTTTTCATTAAGTATACCTTGCAACAAGTGTCTTGTAATTTTATTGTTCTTTTTATGTAAATAAAACAGAATTGCAATTTATGTAAATTTGATTATTCTTACAACCACGATGGTTAGATCTCGTTACAATGTTAACGAAATTTGAAAAGGTGTCATACAATTAACGTAATATATTCATAAGAATTTTTTAACCACTGTAAATCCACCGCTTCGCAATCCTTTTCGCAAGAAATTCAATCTTCACGAACAAACTAGATTATTTAATAATTCTCTTTCCCCGAGATTCTTCGCCCTTAAACTTCCTGCCAATGTTTTTTGCAACCAACGATTCTTGATAATTTCAAGTTCACAAATACTTAAAATATTCCTATATCATACTGCGAGACAATTTCAAATCGAACAAGTTCAAATCCTAATTTCTACGTTTCTAAAACCAAGAAATATAATTTCTTTCTAAATTTCTCCAAAGATTCCAAATCCTTCCAAACTTCCATCTTCCATTAAATTTCTCGAAAAATAAAAAGAAAAGAAAGAGAAGTATGTAATGACAAACTATCGACGATTCGAACAATCCTTTCCTTCTAGAAAATTTTCAAAAAATTCCAAACTTCTCTTCTCTTCGATCAAAAGGAACAATCCGAATTTTATATTAAATTTTTCAAAGCATTAAACAAAAATCTATAAAATCATCGAATCAGCCTGTTTTTTCGATACCAAACAGATCTCGTTAACCTCGAGGGCAGCCGCCATCAGATCCACCGCTGGCAAACAAATCGGAAACGGCAGCCTTTGAATCCATGTGAACCCACCGGAACCGGTGAAACCGTTCGCGTTATTATTAACGCATCGATGGATGCTGTTCATTCGGAATATACGAATGGTTGCAATCGATAGGTTAGCATCCAGTTGTATCACTGCTCGAGTTTGTGTTCTGCTATGTCACAGTTTATGACAATTTTATTTGTCCTATTGGCAAAAGTTTAGCGTGTCAGATATCGTGAAAAATTAAAGAGACTCGATAAAAGTTCGATTTGACGAATTTCACGGGGAAAACGTAGATACGTATGTCGTTGATTCTTAGACAGATCGATTTCCGATTATGGTTTACACACGGTGACTAAAAAGAGTATTAACACGCTGTTGGATTTGTAACACGGTAGCATAATAAATCTCGTAACATATCTTAGTGCGTATCTTTATACGACGACGAGATTCGAATACTATGAAGATGAAAGTTGATGATTTCGAAGCTCTCGAGTGTCAGCATTTAAAATTTCAATGTTCTCGAATTTTAGAGCTCCGTGTTCCGAAATTTTATGGTTCTGAAAGTGGAGATTTCGAAAGAAGCTTTCAACAGCTAAGATCTTGAACTTTAAAGCTCTCAAATTCTTAGATTTAGAGTCTTACAGCTATTGAATTGTAAAGTTTGCAGCTAAAATGAGACGCTCGAGGCTTTCAAGATCGAAGATTTTGAATTCTAAAGCAGTCAAACTCTACGATTTATAGTCGAAGTAGCATCCGAACGTTGCCCATCCTATATCCTACCAATCTGTCGAATATGCAATAAAAGAAAAAGATTTGTAATTTTACAAATCCAGAATTGTAAAGCTTACAATGACTGCAAAAAGGTTTTGCGCCTCGTTGTATTTATTATAGCATTTACACATTAATTACTAATTAGATTAATTAGATTCAAATACACATTTCGTATCATTTGGTAATATTTTTATGCAACTACAAAAATTTGATATTCCGTATAAAAAAAAAAAAAAAATGTGAAATGTAGAACGCGATGAAAAGATAATCTTCGTTAGAAGATAAGAGACGAAATCCGATTTCTTGAAACTCGGAATGATATACTTGTTTGAATTAACTAGCACAGCTAGTTTCACAAAAGTGAGTCAATCGAGACGGAACGAATGTGTACACGATTTGCGTATTATCAGTTAGTAGAGGCCAGAAAGAAAGAAAACTTCCATTCTAAATAGCTATGTATCATCTTTTGATGACAGGCGTCGGCATTTCAATGACCGATACGGTATTCAATTTGATGAATTTCACGGAGAAACGTAGATAGAATGGAAGCAGGAATCGAGTTTCACCGACGTGACTTATTGGTGAATGGAACTGAAGCTTGAATGGCGTATTGCGAATTCATTGATGATATCTTCTTAAATGGATCTGTTGAGAGATAGTAGGTTAGTGGGCACTGGATCTTGCGATCATTGAACAAGTCTGATCGATGTATTCCGTTGACTAGTTCTTATTTGAGATTCTGTTTTATTGGATGAATATCAGATATAATTCTTTTCATGTGGAGATAGAATATGTAGATACAATTGAACTGAATTTTATTGTATAATGCATAGTGTTCCAGTGATGCCTGTCATTAGCATAGTGTAACAAACAAGTGAATGATTTTGTCTGTGAACAAATAAATGTAATTAGGAATTATAAAAATCGTATATGTATAAATATAGAATAAAATAATTATATTTATAAGTTCATTCACTGCAAGATCGCATAAATAAGGGAAAGTTTTAAAATAAGATTGAAAAACTTTGTTCGTAACGCCACATCTCTCTGTACTTTTCAATCATTTTGCTGTTGCGTCAACACTATGGCATTAATCAACGTATGCGTCTGCCGAAAGAGAGAAATTCAATTAAAAGATTACACGCACTTTGACATCTTTTTCATTTACATTCCACGCAGATTACTGCCGCTGTTACCTCATAAATCTATTCCAATGGAATTAACACGGAAAGGTGCTGATATCTTGGATCTAGATATTCAATTAACAGTCGATTATCTATTTAGGTGAAAGCAACAAGTCTCGAAGGATGGATCCGTTAGCTCCAACCTTGGCTACAAATACGATTATCGTTCATCTAGATTACACGGTTTCGTTCTTTGCATTAAAATAAAAGAGAATAAATAAGTACTAGACGAATGTCAGGTGAAATTAATCGATCGACAGGAACATTATTAACATTTCTCAATAATGAATATTTAACAGTCGATTACACCATCTGAAGGCCTTAGTTATCCAAGAACAACGTTTGACACAAATTTGACGAGTTAACAAATTGTAAAATTAGCAAATTTCACAGCACCATAAAATACGGTTCCTCCGTTTATTAAAAATATATTTAATTCTAATGAAAATTAAGTATATTAAATATACAGAATTAAAGATACGAATTTCAAATGAGATATCAATGTCGTTTATACGCGCAAAATCCTACGGAAAAGAAATTCGTGTTAAACCAAACTATTAAATAGCATTTCGTGATACTTGCAACAAATTTCCATTACTTTCTTCAAAAACACCTAGAGAAGAAGAGAAGCATTCTGTTAAATTGTCTTAAAAAACCGAGCACGCGAGGTAGAATCAATTAAAAGTCACCTGAAACCGGCGACCTACCGATCTTTATCTCTGTCACTTCTTCTCCGCGCCGAAGGAAACGAATCTTTCCAACTTTCCAGGTTGATATCCTCCAACATCAACGTTCCTCGTAGATTTAAGAGTCACGTGAAAAGAAGGGAATGACGATTTTAACGAATTTTGAATTTAACGCTTTTTCGTATGCTGTTGCGTGCGTTCGAATTTTCTGGATTTTAGAGCAATTGCGAGAAATCAGTGTACGAGGAAAAATGGGTACTTTTTACTTTTACACTTTAACGTGTTACATATTAGATAATATAATTAGCATGTAACTAAGGTAATAGGTAAAAGTCGGAGACGGTGTGGAGTAAAACGAAGAATAAAATGATGTTTCACTTTGATTTATGAGAAAATACGAAGTTGTGACATTATGTAGGTTGGTACGTAATCGATGACACAATTGCGTATGAGGCTATTGTATGAGAAAAAAAATAAGGCAAAGGTATAAAACAAACTTTGCTTTTTGTGAAGCTTCGGTTCCGAGAAAATCGAGTTTGAAAGTTTGACAAGTAGTACTCAAACTTGGGTAATTCTGGACTGAACAGGAGTAAATAGCCGACAGAAGTTGAACTACGTGTAAAAATAGGTGAAAAGTGTAGAATACAATTTTTTCGCAAGATGCTTCGTTTTCGTTTAATCGAGCCAGTAGTCAACTGAACATATTCAAACTTTATTTGCTTGAAAATGAAGCTCCCGATCGAAATTATTGCTGCACATTTCTCACTTATTTTCGCGTGTAGAATAATCTACTGTCATTTATACTGATAATCCCATTACCTCGTCGATATTTAGCTAAGTTTAAGTATACTGATAAATTTTCAAACTCAACTTTCTCAAAATGTCATGCCGCTTCTTGACATTCCTATTCACAGTGACAGACAAATTTGCTTTGATTTCTATTTTTATTCCGTAAATGTTTATTCCGCAATATGTTTATAATTCCATCAGTTTTGGATCAGAGGCCTTATTTTTTTTATACGGTACTGGCTCATCTTCGGTTGTTTTGTGATGCTACAAGTAGAAGATTCTACTTCTGTCGCGAATAGTGGCGTAACTTGTATTAAATGAGCCGAATAATATCGTTGGAACGACTCGCGAAGATTTCTTCGTAAATTTTAAAAAACCTCCGCTATAAACATTTACATTGTGTCACTTGTGCCGGCATCGATGCCAAGCAGAAATACAAACAAATTCTATTCCACATTTTCGACTTACGTCTTCACGTAGAACCACCCTGTATCCATTGTACCGCCAGTTACGAAGCATCCTGTATATTCAGAAATAAATTTTTATTTTCCGAGAAATGTTAAAAACTAGACAGTCTCCCTTTTTCCACCGACTATTCGCCTTTTTCCAAGAATGAAGAAAAAGAATCACCTCTATCGACGAACGTTTCAACGTCCCCTTAAAATACTTGGCACGTGATCGCCGAAAAAAGAAGAGAAAAAAAGGAAGAAAGAAAGGAGAGTGAAGGAGAAAACCGTGTTCGGATAAGAAAAAGAGGGGGTGATTAAATTGGAATTGACGAAAGATAGAAAGGGATCGTTCCACGTGCGATATTTCTATCCAGCGACGTTCGTTACGTTCGATCCCAAATGAACTCGCGACGGTGATTTTCGATTGCTTAATTAGACCAGGGCGAATTCATGGAAAATTCGCCGCACAATCGAATTTCACTCGAAGCTCGTCAGCAAGTAGGTCGACGCACGCTGCGAATTTTCATCCCTCTCTCTCTCTCACCGCCTCTCTCTCTCTCTCTCTCTCTCTCTCTCGCACGTTCGATAAGCGAATCCCGTGGCCATTTCCATCGAGAAGCTCGAGGATGCCTGTTCCTGTTATCGAGCAAGTTCACGCTGACATTCATAGGCATATCACGAAAATACCAGTCTCGTTTGTTTCTCGCGGTCCATTGCGCACCCTTTGCCCGTGCCACCTATCGATGTGTACTCGATAATGGCAGCAATGATTCGTGGATTTGTGTACTCCGGAATTCGAATGGAAATCAATTGTTACGATACGCGTATTATTCTGTCTGTTAACTCAGAGGTTTGTCAAAGTTTCCAATGGGAGATTTGAAATGTAAGAGTTTCGCGTTCACGGAGAGTGAGAATATTTACGTGTTTCTGACGCTTGGGTGGCAGAAGAAACGTGGATATTCGATGGTTCGAGAGTTTGCAAGGTAAAGACAGTTTAAAGACTGAAGCTTTTAAGGGATTGGGCAGATAGGGAATTTAGAAATTTGTAAGTTAGAAAATCGTTCGTAGGGGTATCGGAAGCGAAATGCGAAGATACTTTTAACCTGGGATGGCTTGATAACATATTGATATATTTGGAAATTGTTCTTTTCTAAAAAGAAATGAGAAATGTGATTTATGGCGGTTTGCGCGTACGGTAGCTTAGAAAAATATTCGAAGAATGTCAGAAGCTTTTTATGTATTCATATATTATACAAAATATTCTGAAATTTCATTAGCATCATAACGAGACGCGACTGACATGATTGTATTAATAAAATTTGAACTCGATCTTAAGATATATATAGAAGATATTTATTGCTAACTTGTATTTGGCACAAAATTAGCATACATGAATAATCAGCTCAAGTATACGATGGATGTCGAATATGGTCTCGTTGCATGTACTGACTTATTAATATTCCAGACAAATGGCTGTTTAAATATTTTTCCGATCTCTGCAAAATATACAGTACATAAGTCACTGGGCGCTTAGTTAAATTTAGATGCCAAAAATTTCCTTATTATGAAAGGGCCTACATTATGAAATAAAGATAGCATTTATTAATTGTTTATAATTTAAAGAATATATCAATCAAATTCTACGTCAAAAATTTTAACAAAACATCTCATATTTTCTTTTTGTATCCTTGTATCGATTATTTTCTTAAAATATTTCTGCTGCAATCGTCTTTCAACTTTCATCTAACAATTGCTATGACTGGACTTTCGACTTTGGACACTGTTACCTTATTTTTCTATCTATTGTGAACCTACATAACAAAAATAATAAACAATAAATAGATGCCAATGAATACAAGCCGTTTCCAAACTGTACATATTTCAATTTCACATCATAATTTCGGATATTACCGCAAAGTTGCTATACATCACAGAATTAAACAACCAAGTCAATCCAGAAAATTGCATTCATGTTGCATTGTTCTGATAACAACGAGTACCTGTCCGCTGATTTATGTCCATGGATGTGCGTGTAACTTCTATTGTATATACATTTTCAGAATCGTTAAAAATTCCACTAACATAATCTCGATAGCTGGCTATCGTCACAGTGCCAATGAAATCCCAAAATGTCTCATATAACACACGCAATACGTTCAGGAAAAAGTGCACTTTCGTGAGCCACTGTTCATGATCGCGAAAGATATTAAACGTGTTAGTGTGTTTGATAAAGAGAGTCAATTATATTAAAATCACTGTCAGTACAAGTATAGAAATAGTATATTTCGGTCGTAATCGTCACTCGCTGAATGTTGCCATTCGACTCGCTATTCGACTAGCTATTGGGTTGGCAACTAAGTGGTTGCGGATTTTGTCATTAGATGGTACTGACAAAAGCCGCAATGACTTAGTTGCCAACCCAATATTCGACTATATGACTGTCCTAGAGAGCACGTTCGTCTATTTCTATCGACAAATGTTATTAAAAAAACTGCAAATGTAACTCCGGTTGACGATTACAAATAACAGCAATAATAGTTTGACCAGAGTTCGTTTATCTTTAAGACAAGCAAACCAAAAGAACGTTGGTATGTAACATGGCATAGTAATGTGAGTTTCATCCGATTCAAATCTTCCGTACTCATGTGCTACTACATAAAAAAGACTCGTTTCTGATATTTAAACGCATATCGAGGTAGAAAATCTTGAAGCTATCAAAACTTTCCCTTGCCCTACTATCCTAAACCGAATACAAGAAGAACTGTTATTCGCGCAATAGCCACATCATCGTGGCGGCAAAGCAGCGAATTTGCTCAAGTTTCCACGAGTGTTCCATTCATTCCACTCAGACGCGCGACGAAAACGCTCGCCGAGTTCCTGTGTCCTCGTAATAATTAAAAAAGTCGCGAATAAAGCTTCTCCACGAGACGTGGAAACGCCTCGAAACGCAACTCGTTCGCGGCCTGGAACGTTCGCCTCGTTCTCGTCTCGTCTCGTGCTCGTTAACGCGCGTACATGCACGCTCGTGCGTTTTTTCTCGCCGTTGCTCGCTCCCTTCTTCAGCTTCTCTCTTACTCTCTTTTTCCATTTCGTCTGGTGGAAATAACGCGGACGAAGCGATGCTTAGCAACTGCAACCGCGAAAGCAGGAGCGCGGTCGAGCGGAGAAATTGTTTCTGTTTGGACGTTGCGAAAGAAGGTCTGTTCTTTCTTCGTGCAACTTCGTTTTGAAGCACTCGTCGAACTTGGCACTTTCTTTTTAGCTTTAGACAGGTCGACATTGATTTTCCACATTTTTGAAATTTCAATGCTAGAGAAATTTTATCGATGATTGTATAATATATTAGATGATCTCATAAATTCGTTCTGTCTTTCCATCGTGCAAAATTAGAAAAATTAGAACAAAATTTGAAACATATCGATAAATACAATGAAATATAAAAAATGCCAAAATTCGATATTCCCTCTTTTTCTTTAAAGGTTGTTCGTGTGTCTGAGCGTGGACAGGAGATGAAGTGTTTTGACTGGAAGTTATTTTTAAAAACGATTTGACAATGGAGGTTCTTCTCTAAAAATTGAGTATTCAATTTTTACTCATTTTTTTATTCTTGTCCAAAATTTTTAATCTCGCGGTGTTCCCAGATTACACGTGTAGTTGCTACAAGGACCATTCACGCGCACCTTTAATTTCCAATGAAGCGCTTTTTATCAGACTCTACATTTCATTTTCATTGCATGAAATGCTACTGTGAATATACAGTAAATACGGAATAATTTAATTTTGTGAATCTACACGAACTAACTCGTTACACAAACAAATCGTACGTGAAACCGTACGTACAGTGCCTCTTGTTAATTTGCCACGAATTTTAAGAAACAAAATTCGCTAGGTGTGATCAAAATTCAGTTTAACAGGATCAACCGCGAAACCGAAAAACTTGTTAGAGCGTAAGTAACCCTGTTTACTCAATTTTGAAAAATTGAAACTTCGTCTAGATGTAATCACAGGACGTTTGTGGGAAACAGATTTTGTTAAATAGCGGGACGAGACACGTTATAAATTGTAAATGGAAATTACACGTCCATATAACGAAAATACGGATTCATTTGCGGCGAACTGGAAGTTGAAACGTTGTTCGAGCATTGTTTAAAATTATAAATGTCAACGTGGTGATTAAACGCAGCGATATTTCAAAAACGAAATACAGACATGATAAAGCTGTTATGCTGTTGCGATTAAGGATCAAAATGAATTTGTACATTTTTACAAACTGCGAGAAATACGGTGGAAACATTTTGATCTGAACCGCAAGAGAGGAGAATTTATTATTCAATTTCGGGGAAACAGTTTCTCCGCAATTAAGTCCTATTTACGCTATAATCTACGTTTCTAAAATATACAATTTACCGCCTTGAACCAAATTACAGTGGAGCTTGCCTTGTCCGAACATCCATTATTCTAAAACTCTATTATCCGAATATAATATTTCCCAGTAACGGATGCCTTTTTCCGCTTCAAATATGTACACATTTTAGTGTTCATATATAACGTGATCTTTCCTTTATTCGGTTGGCTGAATTCTGATCGCGAGATATTAGCGTGAAACTAATAGCGTTCTAACTATCGAGACAAGATACGATACAATGGAAAGACTCGAAAGTGATGTAAGTGCAACAGAATTAGCGAAAGTATATGGTGTTGGAAGAGCCACAGTCGGGAATATTAAAAAACGATGTATTTACGTCAAATCTCTAATTTATTTAGCTATTCTGCACGTCGTACAGTCAATTAATTGCTATGGCATTTCGCAGGCTGACGAGTCGATAAATGTTTGTCGAGATAACTGAACTGTTATTAGAAATGACACACACGTCGCTTCTAACACATTCAATGATTTATTGAGCTATTAATTTGCGCTTTATTTGGTTAACAAAATAACTGAAGCACGTAGATACCTTTCGTGTCAACGATAGTAGAGAAGCCTTAGATACATTGCCTAGCGTTACGATGTAACGAAATGGTTTTGTTGCGATAAAGACGATAATAACGACGAGTTTGCACAAATGAAAGCAGCAAACGAAAGTGGTAGTGAACAGGTGGCTTCTCACACCGAATCATTCGAGGCATTCGAAGAAGTGTTTCTATGGCTCGAATTATAAAAGGAATGCAACACTATGAGGTTACGTATGTTGAAAGAATTATGTGACTTAACAGCTAAAAAAATACCGAGTCTATAAATATTTAAAAAAAGCATCAATTGATCTTAATCTACGTTCGAATAAATGAAATTTCATATCAGAAAAGTGATTGTTTCGTTATCCGAAAATTACATTGTGTATGTCTCTCTGTTGGTGCGAATAAGAAAGACTCTACGGTACGTTGAAAAATGCTTCAAATTATCGACGCATCTCTATGATCTTTTGTCGCCAGAAGGGTCTTGTTAAATTAAAGAGCCGAAGTTTCTTTCAAAGCATCGCCGTAATACCGTGAATAGGCATCGGTTAAAAATGCACGCAGGAAGACTAATCGGGTGTGCGGTGTTTGACGAGCAAGCTAAAAATCGTCATAACTTTCCCTTCGTTTAACGACGTGTATTGCTTTTCATTCAATGGGCGACCTAAAGGCGATAGACAAGGCAACAGTTTGCTGCATTAAGCTATGCATATTAAGATCCACGCGTACTTTCGTGGCTGTTAGGAGCGAATTATAACGACCCAGATTCGCTAACAAGGAAAATGGGCGCATTGCTCAAAGTAATTGAACGATCTCGTGCCTGGAATATGAGCCAAATACTCTGCTTTTCCAAATATCAGGATTGAAACACGTGCTTGGAAATTTAATTACGTAAAATCGTTATTTAATAGCTAGTTGGATTATTATGAATACAGTATAAAATATTAAGGTACTTCGTTAGCAAGGGGAAAATACGCGCATTAATTAGTTTCGTAAATTTATTAGAATGTTTAGAGTTACGTTAGCTGGAGCTGTGTAATAACATATTAATTACTTTATACGGTATGGTAATGTTAATTGTCACGAGCAGGAATATCACGCGCGATTATTAATTGAAACATTTTGTCAAATGACGGCAATAATTAAATTGATCTGTTAGTTGAAATAATTGATAAAATATTAATTACCCATTCACTTCTGAAACCATACCACTGAATTATTTATTGTCATTTTAATATACTACTATATCCGTATCGAATAATTTATTAATAATTATTTGTGTGGTAAATTGAAATAAAAATCGGTAATCAAATATTAAAATGTTACCATTGAAGCCAATGATATTAATTTTAGCAATGGTAATCTGATATATATCATTACACATAAAACATGTATTTTAACGATAAGTACATTCAAGATAAATAACACGTATATGACACCAAAATAATATTTTAAAAAATTTATGAAATTTATTAACACTTTTATCTATTTAAGCAAATCAGAAACTCCGAACATTTTAATAGTCGCAAGAAGCAATCGTTGCCTATTTATCTAAAAATATCCAAACTCAGAAGAAATCTGATTGCGCAATTAAATGGGATATTTCGACCCGAGATATGAAATACCGTTGAAAGAGCCGCTTTAAAATAATATCCTCTCATATCCATTTCTTTCGTCTTCCGCTTTCTGTTAAACCCGTTATAAATTTTCCAAACGCCGGCTAAATCTATTTATCTTCAACCCGCGACGAGGACTCGAAATATCTTCTGGATATTCTCCACTTGCAGGTGCTCGATGCAAGTGCCACAGGAAACTTCGGTATCCAGGGATTATGGAAGGTTTTCAATTAAACTATCCACCTTGGGATCATATAAAACGAACACCGAAAATCCATGTATTTACGCCAAGTTTCTAATTTATTTAGCTATTCTACGCGTCGTACAGTCAATTAATTGCTATGGCATTTCGCAGGCTGACGAGTCGATAAATGTTTGTCGAGATAACTGAACTGGTGTTATTAGAAATGACACACACGTCGCTCTTAATGCATTCAATGATTTATTGAGCTACTGATTTGCGCTTTATTTGGTTAACAGAATGCTCGATAATTATTTAGTTGTTTATTTAGATGTCATCGATTTATTTATGAACCTCACGCGTAATAACAGCGATCAATTTTCATGATATTCTGCAGCTCAAAGGACGGATAATGTAATTTACTATTCAAATAAATTACTTATTTATTATTCAAGTATTATTATTAAAAATAAAATAACTTGTTTATTATTCAAATAAATTACACATTTATTATTAGCATGAACTATTTTATCTTCCTGAGTGCACAGTAGAATTTCTAAAGTCCTTTAGCGTAATAGAATTTGACATAAGGTATTTTTGGTATCGCAGTGTAACGTGAATCGGAGATTTCAATTTTTATTTTTGATTTTTTCATTGTTGGATTTAAAAAATACTTTTATAGTAAAACTTGGTTTTCTTCGACTTTCAAAGAATAAAACTCTCACTTAATTTCCTTGATGTTTTTAGCGTTTGTTAAATATAGCATATAGAAAACTCTAGGCAGTCGAGTAATTTCTCAGAAAAACAAGTAGCCAAATGTTAATTGAATAGCTGCATTTTTGAAGCGAGTTGGCCGACGTGTAGATTTTATTTTGACAGATTTCCAGCGCGAATTACAAAGTTTCTGGACAGCCAGCGTAACAAAAATTGGACACGTTACGTTCAAGTTTTACAAAAGGGGTTGAGAACAGTCTCTGAAGCGATAAATTAACGCGAATTTAGTTTGTAACTAAAATTACTCCTCTCTGATTTAATATAGACATGTACGTGTTTGAAACATTTTTTAGCATAATAATGTATTAAAATATTTCTAAGCTATGAATCGTAATTAATGGAACATTCAACAAACGAATAGTAATTTTTACATCGAAGTAAATTTTATAACAGGTTAAAAAGATGTTTTACATACTTTTATAAACTCTTATAATAAATTCCAGTTTAGAATCTCAAATTAACTGATTTTCACTTATACGAGTAAGTTAATTCTTTATTCGCTACATTCGCTGAAACATCATAACGATATATTGCGAAACAGTCAGTAAATTGAAAAAGATAGCCAGATGAAAGTTTGAAATCCGATCGAGAACCAGTTTGCATCAAAGTTTGCAAAGAAATATTGGATTCTGTTTTAATGATCAGGCCTATATCACGTGATCTACGAATAAGATTCCAAGTTTACATAGAAAGAAATCGAATAAAATTTGCATACACAACCGCAACAGATTCCGCGATCATGAGACGTGCGCATATTTCTCAACCGATCCCGAGAAAAGCAAACGACACGCGTGAATCGCGCTGCAACACGAGTGATGTTGCATCGTGCAATATGAATCACGTAGAGAAATCCACTAATTAAAACCATCGAAAGAGTTGTTGTAATTATCCTGACAAACATAGCGGCTACTTGCCATAGCAGGATTAATTAACGTACGAAGGAAGATACATATTTATTTATCTGGCGAAACGTACGAACGATCGATGACCAGCCTAATTAAACGAAACTTCATCAGGTGCAAACACGATCAACGTGAAATTTTATTTATATAAAAGTCTGACGAATCCATTGTATAAATTGTTTCTCATCTTATTTGGGTAATAAAAGCGTCATTTATGTCAATAGATAACAATGACATTTGAACAGTGGAAAATATCAGAAACCTTACCTTCATTTCAATGCTGTAATATTGCTAATTATTATGCTAATTATAGTAAAGCAAATGCAAATATATTTTTGCATTTTTCAGGATAAGTTACATAGTTAACGTTTAATTTTTGTATTGTTCCGAGCATCCAAAAAATCAGAGAAAATTCTGAAATGTTTATCTTTACTACATTATCAGTATTAATTTTTGAGTCAAACGTTTAATAGATTCTTTAATAAAAAATAGTAATTTTCTTCGAAGAAATTTACGAGCGCGCTCCGGATGTAAACGACCCAGGTTATCTATGGAAGGCTAAGTAAGAAGATAGAAACAAGAAATTTTGCAATCGTTGATTATAACTAACGAGATGGTATATTCTTTTAAAGCGAACACCGTGTAAAATCATGCAAAGAACCTTTTAACGTGATATATAGTAACATAATATATACTATGCAATATCAGATGTACAAATGAATAACCTAAATTTTTCAGCGAAACTCGAAGCTCATTTAAGTTCAGTCAAAGTATTGATCGTTGCTTTCTATAACTTGAAGCCATCTATTAGGCAAGTGGTGAATTCCATCACGGAAAATGTTGTCTTTAAACGTGATCCAATCGTCAGGGCACTGGCAAAGGAGAACGTTCAGTGAAATTGCCGAGTGAAAACTCTAGACCACACGCTGTTTCTGCGACAAAAGATATTACAACGAGTCTTGTTTGCGACGTCTTGCAGCAGCCAGTTTATTCGTTACATATTGCTCCTTCGTATTACTATTTGTTCCAATCGATGCAATACTCACTTGGAATCAGTGGATCAGATACAAAAACGACTCGACGGTTGAATCTCGTCTAGAAACACAGAATTTTTCCATTTTCCATAACAGAATTCATCGCTTGTCTCGTAGATGGTTTAAAAGTTACAAAAAGCATGGGCGAATGTGTTTATTGAGCAACTTGCTATACTTTTTTTAAAATGAATTTTAAGTTTCACGGAAAAATGTGGATTATCTATTTGCACATCTAACAGTATAACGTTACACGTGTAGAATTTAAAGAACAAAATTGCAAAGAGAAATCTCTCGAAGAAATTACGTGCGATCCTTTAAAACGAACACTCTGTATATCAGAAGCATACATCGATCGTACAACATCAAGAAAACAGGATGCAGCTATTTTCGACGTAAGTTCCGCTCGTACTTTCTTCACGAGTGAAAGATTTCGTGCAGGCGCGTAGAAAACCGAAGGATCGTGGTCGAAGACGATTAATTGCAGCATGTCCCCCACGGACCATGACACGTCCAGGTGAAACGTGAACAGCGTGTCTAGCAGTGAGGCGTACGAACGAGGGTCTCGATGAATACCGAGCACGAATATTCTATTTACACTTTCTTGAATATGAACGATACGGAACACGGGCATCTGAAAATGTCTTACGCGCCTTTCATACATCTGGGTCATGAAAGTGGTATCTTCGAAATCGAAATTGTCCTAAATAGTATCGATAACTTTTTCGTCGATCGAAATCGACGACGTACTGTCATAGTTATGCAAATTAATCGTTGAATTGTAAGGCGTTGCGCTTTGTGTTATTTCGTATGAATAGATTGCTTAGGCGTTTACGAGAAACTTAAACGCGTAAACGTGTGTAGGATAGGGAAAAATGTACAGAAATTTAAGGAGGATACGCAAAAGGATGGATACATAGAAAATATCCGGCACGAACTATTCGTTGTAATCTTTAGGGGACGCAACGAATCGTTGTTTAAGTTCTGTTTCTTCAGTTGCGCTTATCAAAATGTGAATTGGTAGAAATATTATTAATATTGTAAAATTTGGAAAGCTTTAGTTTCTTATGGAATGTGAAATTCGCTGTGAAGGCGAAATAATTGCTAGAGACTGATCGATTTTATTTTACGATATTTATGAAAATTCCTATTTTTTCCTCGGTTTTACCTCAAGAAAGACTCGTAGCTTAACGTGATTGAACAGAAATATTTATAGTTGTCAAAGTTCACGACACGAACTGAATGGACGTCTAACATTTTCGAGTCTACTGCATACGTACGAATCTACGAGCAACTTTGCTACTAAAATTAGAATTCAAAGCGACATTGGACGATTTATAACTAATTAAGGTCTCGTCTTCTCTTGTTCAATAGCAATTACCACGTTATAACCTTGTACGTAGAACCGACTAACTCAGCGCATGGACCGCAGCTCTTGAATATAAATATACACGCTGCTGAAGTATCATTAATTACAGGAAAAACTATCGATAACAATTATCTGACTGGAAACTGACGTAACCATACTACGCAATAAAATAATGAAAATCCAGTTATTATATTAAAATCTTCGCGTCGTGGAAACATTGAATCTGTTTCTGATCAACGTTTCTGATCAAAGGTACCTTGATGATTCAGGTGCTTGAGCTCGCGCAACGACAAAATCTAAAAATGACGCTACAAAGGGTCGACACAGCTGTTAAAAGACTTGTAACGAAATCTATCGTTAAAAAAGAGGCGCTAACGGATCCCTGATGAACGCCGTGTTGCATCCTGTTTCGTCAGCAACAGCGGCGATCGTTCGAACGCGCTCAGATACCCATCGACCATTATTTCTCGTGTCTCGCGTTGTAAATTGAGAGAAACGCGACTCGATCGCCGGTTTCCCGCGCGATGACGACACCAGATATCTTCTTCGACGAGGACTGCGCCGCATGGTGTGAGTGTTTTGCGGTCAATGGGGTGTGAGACGTGTTCTTATTAGGCGCCAAGTGGACTGCAATCTCGCAGTAATTCGATTGGAGACCGCCGAGCGTGGATGAAAAGTACGTTTCAGACGTGTTGCAGGAATTTTCAGCTACCTCGATCGCCGAGACGCTCCGTGTCCTACTTTCTTTCAGTTCGAACACCTAATGAGTTCGTAATCCGAATTGTAAATTATTATATTAATTCTTATAGGTATTTATGCACATGAATTTTCATTAAGATTTCCCTTTTTCTGGTTTTACTTGTGTAAATGAAATTTCCAATTTGCAGATTCCGAGCGTAACGCAGTATTTTCTTCTTACGTGTGCAACGATATCTTTCAAATAATTTTTCCTTTTTTTTTTTGGTTCATTCAATTTGATAGCTTCGTTTGTATATTGTGTCTTTTCTTGAACGTTCGTGACGATTTTTTAAAAAATATAAAGCTCGTATAAGCTCGTTTCCTTTTCCGTTTATTTTTGACTCGTTCGGTTGGTAGATTCATGTGGACGATAAGTTGTATTTTAAATATCTGTTTCCTTCAAATTTAGTCATTTCCGTAATAAAAATTTAGAAATAGTATTTCTTTTTTTTTTTATTAATAAAAATAATTGGAAGTGTCATGGAGTGATTGTATTTAATTGCTGTTATATTCGCTATGGGAGCAAGCATTTCCTGCATTCTGGTTTGTATTGTTCTTACTCTTGGTTTAAGTGTAAGTATAATTCTATATCTATGTATATTCATATAACCGGAATGCAAAATTACATTCGGTAAATCGAGTGCTCAACAAGATTTCATTTAGATAAGTGGAGTTCTACCAGCGAGTTTTACTAACAATTATTGGAAAAATTGCGCTGATCAGACGAAGATGAGATATATAGAGTGCTTTCTTTAAATTTAAATACTTTATTACCTTCGATTATGTAAATGAAAACTATGTAAATAGGATAATTGAAATGCTTTCGAGGCTCGGTTGAATACTTTGCATATTTGTATTAATTTGTAACATCAGATTGTTTATTAATTATACCAAACTTGCGTGTAGTTGTTAATTATCGACTGTCTAATGGAATATTTGAAACAATTATAATAGATAATACAGGTTGATTAATATTAATCTCTCAAATAATGTCATTAAGCTATTCAGAATAAATTCTATGAATAAGTATAATATATAAAACAACAAAAACTGTTATTTCAAATAAAAGTCATTGATCGAGAAACCCAAAATATTCTACGAGCAATAATTTTAATAAAAGTAAGTTTCAAATTTGTAATTTAGACGCGTTGCACAAGGCAATGCAATACATAAAATTAGCCGTAAAAGTACGTTCAGACCTTCGCTTTCAACTCGTGCCACTGTTCTCAACAGAACAACGTTTCTTCTTTAATTATGTTTGCTCCTGCCTGTTTCTAGAAACAGCGCGCACACTCGTAAAGGCAACGCCACTTCCTTCGAGCGTGTAAGAGCTTGGAAAAAATTTAGTCACGTTCCAGGTGGTAGGGGAAAGTTAAATCATAGATCGTTGTACATCGACTTGAAATTAATTGCAAACCTTTCGTTCTTGATCGTTTTAATTATCTCGTTACCCTAGTTGGATGGAATTGATTCAATTTGCCACGCTCGTTTCTTCTTTTCGCGTATTTGTTTCGCCATCCAAAAATAAGCTTCGACAATTTATTTTACTGTTAACCGACACGAGACCTAATCATGGAAAACGATTAAACACGTGGAGTAAAAAGTATAGTAAGTCAGGTATAATTCATGTAATATATAATTTATACGCGACCATATATAATTTATAGAATTCGTATATAATTTATGTACACTGTACATCGCAATTATAACAGCACGTTGATAATTTAATATTTATAATTAGTTTATTCCATCACATCTAAAACTATCATTCGTAGGATAATATAATTAGATCTGTGCTATATACAAAAAGACATTCTAAGAATTTGAAGATCGTTTTCATTCAAGGACGTCCTGGAATCGACCATATTTGTACTTGTGTTTAACTACACTTTTACTTCAGTATTTTCTCTTTCTTTTTATGGTATTGCTCGTTGTTCCTGCAATTATTTCTTTTGATAGCCTTGCACTATGAAAGCCGATAGCCTTTCCATTCGCAGAAACTTCTAGTTTTAGGAATTATTTAACTTAATCGCGTTAATCGCAATTAATTAATCGTTTCCTGAAAAATATTAATACAATGCATAATGTTTTTCTGATCTGTTCGTTATACTATCTATCGGTGTACACGTAAGTTCCACGGTGTATTAACTTCATCGTTTCCCATTTCACTTAACGTCGAGCATGACTAATGGCTATTAGTTACTCGTGTTATAATCGCTGTTTATCCGAATTGCGGAAATCTGCTATAATATTGGCAAAGCACGAATTATTTGTATTTCTAAAAGAAACATAAATAAATGAAATAGATAAAATAAGATAAAATGTCCAACAAGGGGAATATCATTTTTCCGACCGAGCGTCTACTTGTTTCCATGAAAATAGATTTTGAAAGCGTACGCAGCTCGCGTGTGATTTTAATCTGCCGTTTTATGGATCATGGAACTCGCTAGAAGTTTCTACCGTTTTTATAACGTAAAGAGTGCAAGGTTGAAAATGTAAGAAAATTCTCTGCTAATGTTCGACTTCTTTCTTGTTAATTGGAGAACCGTTAACAATATCGTTATATCAAGATTGCCTTCCTCTCCTGAATAATTGGAGTTTCTAATTTTTCAAGTATTTTTAAGATTCCTTTAATTACGAACTTTCTGCATCATACGTGTGAAAACAGTAATAAAATTCGTCACTGACTTATTGTATTTTTCATATTAAAATTTCTTACTTTCGTAGCGCTCTGTACATTTCCAATCATTGATATTGCTGAAACGCTAAAATTTCATGCTTGAAGAAAGAAGAAATTTGATTACAATATTTTAATGTCAATATATGTGTAATTTTTTATATTTATTTGACACATTATAGAGAAATACTAAAGTAGAATGGTAAATGGAAATATCACTCGAATCAAATATTTTATGTTTATTAAAATATCCTTAAAATCTCAGATTACATATTCGTAGGTGAATAATTTATTCGCATTGAACGTTAATTTAATGATCATAAAAGGAGAAAGGATAGTAAATTAAGTTATTTTGCGAACGAAATATTCCATTTTTAAAACATCTTGCAAATCTTAGATTAAGCACTAGCATCAGTGATACATTCACATATGAATAATTCATTCATATCGAGTATTCATACATTTTCAATGTTCAATCTGAATATCGAGTACCACGGCGTTCGAACACGAAATGATAAAAACATTTTAGATATACTAATCTTCGAATAACTTAATTTGTTTCAGAATTTACTAGAGAAATGGTAAAAAAATGAATAAAAAAAAATTACGAGATCGAAGGAAACATCGCGTATTTTAAAAATTTTGGCTCACCGAAACCAGACGAATACGTAGCGAGAATACGAACAAATGAGAAATACTTGGCAGTGGTCATTACGGGAAGATTTATCGAGAGGGTAAAGACTATGATCGAAATAGAAAAAGAAAAGTTCGAACATTCAGGTAGCAGACATTGCACAGCACCTAACTTTTACATCTAAATCTTCCGGCGAAACCCATAACCGAACTTTTTCCGTCTATCTATTTTCATTCCACCTATAGCTCCAATATCATCCATCTTCAGTACGATTTACTATATCTTTTTCGTCTTACGGTATTAGCTTTTGTTAATTAATTCTAAGTTGTAATCGTAAATCAAATAACTTTTGGTATACTTATATAATAAAGTTTATAATAATGATAAATTTAAACTCGAAGGAATAACAATTACGCGTATCTTTTCTGTCGATCGCTGGATATTTGCTAGCATGAATAAATAATATTTGTTTGTGAAGTTCAATCTAGAAATTCCGGATATAGAAATTTTTTACGGATGTGTTTTAAGTAAATAACATTTCAGAAAGTTGAAACTGCCCGCTTTCTGATATTTTTTACACTCATTGTGGTTGAAATATTTTCAACTTTTAAAATGTAAAATTTCCTCAATTATTGAAAGCTGTTGAAAAAGTAATTAGGGTAATTCCAAAATTCTAAAAGAGCGTCTTCTTCTCTTCGCGCTACTGATTATAGGTCACAACTGAGAATATTAACATTGGGTGAACAAACTTCTTTCCTTCTGACGAGTAGAAATATATCCTCGTAGAAAATTATGGCTATCGAATTGTCTGTGTAAACGTACCATCGAATGTTGTACTATTTCTCACGCCATTAACAATGCGTGTCAATAGTCCGTTTCCAAATATGAGTCCACTTTTGCGATTCTTTAGACATAAAATCGTAAATTTATATAAACGAACTTTACGAACCTACGAGCGCAATTTTAGAGCTTACGTGGCAAAGAGAGTTTTTAACCTAGAAATGTATATATATATTAACATAGACAACGTAAACGCAAGTCTATCGCTTCGCGTTTTTCCTTATCTTTCATACATTAAATCTGAAAAATTAAAGTTAAAATATCCGCTATATAGGTTAATACTTTTCTCTGGAGTATAACGAGTTCCATCGACCAACGTATTAAAAGATATATAATTCCATCTAAAAAGAAGAAGAAACATGTGTCACCATCGTACGATCTCTACGCGTCAGTTTGCAAAAAATTTACTTGCGTCAGATCGTAGCCCTCTCGAAACCATTCACTTCTTATCTGAACAGTTTTTCCATACAACACACAGTGTACGAGTAAGTTGTATTTAAAACCGGTCACCCCGTATATATGTATTTTCGAATCGATGGTAGATATTACGGAATATTCGAAACCTGTCATTTTCCCGTAAAAGAGAAGAAATATTCCGGTGGCTGGTGTCTGGTTGGAAAGACCGCTTTTGGAAAAGCCGGGACCGTGGGTCAACGCACGATAACATTCAGGCCGGGCCGGTTTTCAACGAATCACGTCCACGATCTGGCAAAATGGTCGCGCTCTGATTCTATCGGCCTTTCGCTTTCCATTTGCGTGCAACGGGCCAGATAGATTTACGCATTAATTGTCAATTACTGGCCGTACGAACTACATGAGATCGTTACTTAACACGAGACGAGAACGATCAACACGACTAGAACAGATTGGACCGTGTATCAGTGTTATACAGGGTGAGAGCCGAACAAATAGTTCGGCGAAATATGCTGCGGGCTAAAATATCGTTTGGAAATAATCGATTAATATGCAACTTTAGACGAATGTTAGGTTTCTTCGTATTGTGGCGAGATTTATATGATTGGGGTTAGAGTACATAATCGTCGTACTGGATATTATGGAAAGGAATAATCTTTCGAAGCGATTGAGATAATTTTGAAAGTCTCGATGCATTCAAATGCTTTTTTTTTTATATTTTTTAACGAGATTTATTTTGCAGTGGTTGTCGTGCTTGATTGTATGTTAGGACGAGTGATCATATTGTTGGACGATGCGGGAAAAGCTGTCAATTGTATGATACGCGTATTTGTTTCTGTCATTCGCAAATATGTATATCGCAACAATCTTGAAGTACACCCTGTATACGCAAAATGTAACAAGCTTACGTTTCTACGATTTGTTACACTTGAAACGTCACTAGAGCAGCATGGAACGCTTACAAACTACAAGATCGACTGGTTTCGGGTCAAACTTCTGCACCTCGTTTTTCAGCTAACCTTTTTATGTCGAAACTAAATTCAACTTACTGCAAGCTTCCGCGTGCCATTAATAAAACACCAAACAACTCGTTATATATTCAGCAATCGAAAAATGAAATGCCAGACTTGCAGTACGACAAGTTACGTAACAATTAGATCACAAATCGCTCTAACTATACATATACATGTAACGAAATGCATCGTGATAAATTGAAGAAAGAAACAAAAAAGAATAAGAAGAAAGGTTTTAGAAGAATTGATGGATAATTTAAGAACGAAAAGATCAATCGACTTATTAAATACTTTTTTAATAGGAATGAAGGTGTCAAAGGATTGTGAAGTAATTTGAGAAGAAAATATTAATTCAAAATAGGTAAAACAAGTTCGACAAGGGCTATGTGTATCTCAGAATGTAGAAAACCTGTTAAAACATCTTCCAAAGGTCTGTTGAATAATTCGAGAGGAAAAGATTAATGCAGGAATATTGGCAAATTAAAAAAAAATGTATCTCAAGAGATAGCATGTCGAAGATGGAATTAAAAAGATCAAATAATTTCAAATGAAAAATTAATTAACCATTATTAATGGATCAGATAAAAACTTAAAAAGCAGCTAAAGAAATTTTTAAGTGGCTAAGAGAATTGTTAAATAATTCGACGAGAAAATATAAATCCAGATGATTAGCTAATTAGATAGACTGTATGTTTCAAAATGTAACGCGTTAATTCGCGATTTACTGCTGAACGAACGCATTCGCGAATCAATTGATGCAGAGAACAGCATGAGATTCACGATGAAAAATGATTCCTCCGTATCTCACGGGTTTCTCACGGGAAACGCTCTTTCGTTGCACGCATTCACAAACTCGAGCAGCTTGTGTTCAGGCTAGAACGTCGGCTAACTAATAGGCCACGTATCGCGTGACGCAACATTCAGGCTGAAAACTGCCTGTTTCTCAAGACCTTACGCGGATCAACTCTTTCGAGCTGCTGTTGCAACAATGACGAGAAGCGTTCGATGTCTTACTGCAGATATACCGCTATGGAATTCGTTCACTTTGCTGCAGAACGAACGTAACGATGTGGTAACGAGTTCTATGTGTAAATTGTCAAAACTGCGGTGGCCTTATTCCGTTAGGTGACGTCAGCTAACTCTCTGAAGGACGAATGCTTCTTGGTCAGTAAAACAAAAAAGCTATTTCTTCATGGCAGTTTTAACTTTATTGCTTCAGGGTTGCAGCCAGAACATTGTACAGTTGAGAATTGTTAATTTGCGCGCTTTAATATATTTTTGATGCTATTTTTATTCTTGATGATTTAATATAAATTGTGCGAAAATTATTATGTTTTCCTCTGACTTTAATAGACTCCTCATATTGTTCGGTAGATTTATTCTTCTCCTCATAGCAACGTAATTTATCGATAATAGAGAATATACGATAGATAATAATGAATTACCAGGAATTAATTTGAATTTAATGGATTAATTGTATTACTATGAATTAATAGACACGATGAATTGGAACGAATTTTTAAAACCGCACAAAGTACCTCTTAAGTTCTTAAGTATTGTATTTACTGTAAACTTTACGATGCACTATAAACAGTGGACATAAAAAGTATTCCTTTTTTTATCATCTTTGCATTCCAGTGTTGCAATACGCATGCATAGTAGAAAGCAGAGTAGGCGTTTTAGATGTTACTGCAGATGTTTATCTACCTTGCTGACTGTCAAGGTAAAGTTTCTCAAATTAAACGTACATACTAAATGAGTTAGAAATTACCATGTTTCTCAAGACCTCAAACCACAACAAGAGAAGAATTGAAGTCATGTGCCTTTTATGAGTCACACCTAAACTATTTCAGTCTGCTTGAAGCAAAACAGAAATTTACCCAGAAATGGGAACAGTGACGATAGAGAAGGAAAGTAATGACGAGTAAGTAATCAGTTAAACCTGTGACTTTGAGAACAACGTACGAAATTACGCGTAATAAGTAGCTCGTTTAAGTCTGGTTTCGAGGTAACGAAACGACGAGGTCGGAATTTTCCTGGAAATTAGATACTTTCACCTTAACGTACGCCACGAAATAGGTCCCGCGGTAAAATAATATAAACCGCCCCGTTACGGAAAAGTGAAAGCATGCGAATTACGAGGACCATGAGAGCCGCGTATCGCGCTAGGAAATTTCGCGCGGGAACCATTGAACCAGCTTTCAATGAACGAAAATCGTTGAAAGGGGTTTGGGGAAATTGTACCGACTTTACTGCGAATAGAAAGTGAAAATAGTATACTTGGTGGTGCACACTGATGTTGCTTAATGTTAGAAATTAAAGAAATTGTAGCTACAAAGAGCGATCTTCTTACTCCTAGCAATTTAAGTAAAGAAAGAAAAATGTGTAACGATGGGATTCTATTTTAACATTAGAATTATCAAATCCATGACAATGACATGTTTTATATCTTTTACTCTTGCAATTACATATCTTTAGTGAAATTGGAATTAACATTGACTTTTATTGCGATAAAAATCTACTTCTACACATCGTACAGTTATATACTATATCGAGTAAGTTATATGTATAGATATTTATTTTAGTTACATCATATTAATTAGAATCATTTGTGTGTAGCGTAAATTTCTGATAGACATAAATCGGTAGTTATAGTATTGAACATGTTACATACTTACAATACATTTTATCATCTCTTATCAACTAACTATAAATATATCTTCAATTTTTAGCCAAAGATAAAATGTGCAATGTTATATAATAAAAATAAGAATGTAAGAGAAGCTCGATTACCGATTGTTAGCCAAGTAACATGCTCAATTATTAATCGACCATAGAACGTACGATATTCTATGATAAAAGCAATACTCCGGAGAAAGTGGTAAATGTTCTGAACGTTTGTGTCGAAGTTGGAACATAGAATAACGATAGATATTCTAAAGCTAATTCCCAGGCATGGAATACAAAATGCCTGCCATATAGGCTTATCTCATTCGAAAGTACAGTTAACGCTAAGAAACGAAGGAGTACTTCCTGTAATCGACACGAGTTATGGTGCATTTACAATTTTTTTTATCGAACCCTTTTATCTTCCTTTCTAATGCGAGACTACGAAAGCATTCGAAAATGTTAGCTAATCCGTACGTCGTGTAGAAAGTTAATGAAGATAATTAAAAGTATCCGTTTATTGCGGAGGAACTCGAGATTCGCGAGATTCGTAGTCGACAGATCGCGGTACACGAACCTCGACACGCATTCTCGTCGTTTATCTGTTTTCTTGTTTTACCATTGCTCTCTCGCCTCTGTATCTAATTCGATCGCATTGCCGCGAAGTTGCATCGAAGTTAAAACAACCCTTTTCGACGAAGCTTTGTTAACGTTTAGACTGACGTAACGCGGAAACGAAGAGAAGTCGAAATTGAGAACTCAACATTATTTGTAAATTGTTGTTTGTACGAATTCAGAGTAAAACTACGGGTTTCAAGTTTAAGCAGGATTTCGATCAGAAATTGAAAAATGCAATTTGTTTATCTGCTATTCGTTCAATGTTATATTAATTGCGCAGGAGCGCACGGAACTCCTCGAAACGAGAGTAAAGAGATAACAGTAACGAGATACAAGGATACCTAAGTGTAATTTTTTTTGAATCAACGAAAATGCAAATATTTTTATTGATCCAGAATTGATTATTGATATTCTACTATGAAACACTTCGACTGTTCTAAACAAAGTAGCTACAATAATTTTCTATAAATTCAACGTTCTTATCGTCTTAAAGACAGTCTCACATAAAAGAAATTAACGAACCCAAGAATCAAGCAAGTGACGTAATTCTGGACCACGTTATCGTAACCGTGATATCAATTTAAGGTCGCATTTCCTATCGAAACTAAGATTCTCACTTAACAAAAAGCAAAATTTTCGGTCACCTTACCAACGTATCAATTTCTATAGAATCTAACACAAGTCTATTTTTCTGGATTTTCTAAATATCTTGAAATAATCCAGTATGACGATTCTATATAAATTTCACATTTCAAACAATTAAAAAGATAATATAAATTCGAGAGAGAGAGAGAGAGGGAAAGAGAGAGAGAGAGAGAAAGAGAGAGAACATCGAACAATAATCGTGCGATAGACGATAAGACGTCTGTGGATGTGTATTTACGATCTTTAACATGCGACACGAAATTACGCGCACACATTGCTGTACGGGAATTCAATACTCTTGTTGCGAATTATCGCGAGAAACTATCACCTTTTTCCCAATAATGTCGTACACATAATCGTACAACGAAACACGAGTTTCGCGGCGTGTAATTCGCAGATACGAAACACCGATAGAAAGTACCGTAATTCTTGCGTTAAATATCTGGCAGATGTTTGATAAACACATATGTAGTTGTAATTTAAAAGAAAAGAAAACAGATTAAACTACGAAATTGAGAAATTGGGAAATAAAAGGTAAAATTTTGCTTCTTTTCCTCTAATTGTATGAATTAGTATTACATAAGAAACTTACGTTTACTTTAAAATATCGTTCTACAAAAGGGAATTTTTATTTCTTAATTGGTTAGTGTTATTCAGAAAATTATCAAAACCAGTGTCAGCGTGAAATACAAGCTGATGATAAATTACTGCAATTTAAGAAATTTATTTCAAATTAATATCAATATTAGGTGTTAATAGCAGAACGTTCAATTGATAATTAATTAATTAATTTCAGGCTATTTTATCGTATTTTATACTCCTCGTTTTATATAGCAGAGGCTATTAAGTGCTTTTGTCGCTTGAAACATAACATACAAAATAAGATATTCTGAAATTAAATAATTTAACGCAACCTGTTGTGGCCACCTGTGACCCAGTGGCACCAGTTTAGTACACACCTGACGCCACAATTATAAAACTACGAAAAAATACTTTATTTTCACTTTGAAACTTAACTAGCGAAACTCAATTAATGAAATTTAACAATAAATAGGATTTCCCTCTGAAGAAAAATTCTATTGTATATTTTCCACTTATTGTCTCACGCAGATTCATCCTGCACCCTATTGCGCCATCACTTACCCCATAACTCTCATGGCATACCATATACAATACTCAAAATTTGAAGAAAGCAATCTCTCAAATGTTTCCTACCTTGTCAGATACTTTTAAAACCACAATTTATGGTTATAATTGTAAAATACGTAAAGCCATAATTATGGGTATAAAAGACTCCAAAATTTATCAAAACTGTTTCTGTACTTTATTATACTAACGTGGCAGTTTCTGTATTATTCGTAGCAACGTTACAACACGAACTTAACCATTATCGTAGCAAAAATTCCGGTGAGAGGTGCTCGAGATCCTTTTTTCAGAGACTAAATCCTTCGTTGCAGTTAAGCGCGTAGCAAACTCGTTATGAACTCGTTCCCATGTATTTTCCAGGCTTTGTTGCCCTTCACTATTTACCTCCTATCTCGTGAACACTCCCCTTTAATTCTTCCCTCGCCGTCTTCTAATCACGAACGCGAAATGAGACTTGGAGCAGCGCTTTTGTGTACCGCATTCGGATCTCGGACATTACCGACATGCTAAACAGAACTTAATCTGAACATTTCGAAAGCACTTTCATGTGCATTGCGCAACAAAGTAATTAGAACGAAGACGGGAAGATGTGGGTTTTGAAACTTTAGAAGTAGAATCTCAGTGAAACTTCATGCATAGTGGTGTGAAAATGTTTTCGGAATTTTTCTTCATCTTCCAACATATACAAAGAAATAAGAAACATTCAGACATGTAGAGGGTTTCTTCATCGACACGATTCTACTAATTGTTAAGTACTAGATATATCTCGTCGTAAAATGTACTCTGCTCCTCATCAACTTCGAGAAGAATATCAGATAAAGCATAATTCCTATTTTTTATTTATAAATTTAAAGTCGTGTCAACGTAGAAGGCTATTAGCGACCACTGACTGAATGAAATAAACATTACAGGTACTTGTTACATAAACATATATGTAAAGCATAATGGTTCGTTAACAATGTGTGGGACACTTTATGGAAATCATATAACGTATTAGCGGATAGCTCTCAATCAGTTCTATTTGACCTTTGATGCACGCTGATTCTTTACTATACAGTGCATGTATAAAATAAATCGGTCTTATTGTTGTTATTGAGAAAATACGAAATATACCTAACCTGATGAAAAACAGAAAAAAATACGAATATAATATTTAGTAATTTCTCAAAAAGAAAAAAATGACGAAACATTACAATTTATCATAGGTATGTTATTATATTATATTATATATATTATTATATACCTTGGGGAGATCTACAGCTCATGGTATATATATATAGTATGTATGTATCTTTATTTATTATAACACGAAGAGAAGTTCTGGAAACTTGTTCACACCACTGTATGTATTTATTGCTGAAAGCAACAAACTGTAGATACTATAAACAGTATAGATAGTTATCCTGAAATTAGGGTAATTTGATGATTGAATTTTTTCGAACGATTTTCTCTTTTATACCTTTAATTATAATTTGAAAAGGACATTTACAATAAATTTTATTTAATTTATATTCAAATATCTCATATTTAAATATGACATAAATCACTTTCAATCTGGTACGTTTTGTGGATATGGTGAATCCCCCCGCCCCCCAATTTCAAGGTAAATTTCCATGTCAGAATACTTGAAATAGCTTAAAAAAATAAAAAAGTCTGTCAGTTCAATTTCTATAGAAATATTCCACGTTTAAAAGCAACATAAATCACTTTCGACTTTACTTTAGAAATATACTAAATTCTTCAATTGTAAGACCTGTGCGTATTTCTGCATAAATCATTTCTAATCTTTGCGAATACTGTAAATTCTTCGATCTAAAAATAAGTTCTGCCATATTAAATTACTTTGGAGTCCTAAATATCTTAAACAAATGCGATTTAATAACATATGTATAAATATTTCATGTTTAAAAGTAACATAAACTAGTGTTCGAGCCTGGCATTACAAATGTAATAAATTTTTATATCAAATTATTACGAAGAATAATAATAATCTCAAGACCTTTGAAACAGAAAACCTTTTCTTCTTTACGAATATTCTTACAAAAATATATCGGTACTATCCTAACTTTATTATTTCCGAATTTAACAATACGTTTTTCAAAGGTATTACTGCAATATATGTATACTTTTTATTCAGATAATTTAATCCACAAATTTTCATTCTCACACTTCACGTAGAGTTACAAAAAAGCTTTTTTTCTTCTTTATATTGAAACCAAGCCAAAAGCTATGAAGCCAGAATCCACGTTTAACGTATCGTTAAGAGGCGAGTCCCAAGAGTGCAGACAAGCGTAACGAAGCACAAAATTATTTTTGTAGTTGTTCAGTTTAGAGGACAATATGAATTTATAGAGTTACAGATTTATAACTTAAGAATTTTACATCATAAATACATATATTTCGATCTACCAACAGTTACTAACCATTAATTGGATTGTCACCAAACGTCAATGCATCGATGTATGATACTATCGAATTTGGAAAATTTATTAAAATTTTAAAGTTCACCCAATATTCGTTTCATTTCAATTTTTCGATTGTGTAACTTCTCCATTTTCTTATTTTTTTCCTTACCTGAAAGCGTTACAATAATTTTACGAAATTTGTCAACGTGACGATATTTCCAAAGAAATATCGTGATGCGTGTATGTACCATAGAAATGAGATACATTGAATTAGGCGTTCCATTAAAAGTTTCGTCAAGATAACAGGAAAATACGAGTATTTTTCCCGACTTCTCTTCAGTATGAGAAATATTTCTCTTGGCGAAAAAACATTTTTTGGGAATCGAACGGAAAGTCATATTCCAAAATATGATGAAAACTTTTATGGCACGTTTCCTCTATTCCCTTCAAAATTCAGTTGAAAATTTCACGATGAAAACTTTCGACTCTGAATGCAATATATTTTAAAATGAATTAAAAATTACATTCATATTATTAACCTAAGTCAACAATTATTAATAAGTGCACGATGGAATAATTTGATAAAACCAGGAAATATTTTTTATAGTATCATCATCTAGACATGGTTAAATACTAATTGATTGTTAATAAATTTATTCCAATATTCATTATCATGCAACTGCAGTTACGATATATAATACTAAGGCAAATTAAATTTTCTCATCTGTCATGAATATCCATTATTATTGTTATTATGTGTATCGTATACACGGTATATATATGTAATTTTTTATATTAGCATAATATAATATGACTATATAATGATTGATTACATCTATAATTAATTATAAGCAAACATGTATTGTTAAAATATTATAATAAAACACCCGCATATAGAATAGGCCGTGCCAATAATATAGATATTACTATGTGACGTCATTATAAACTAGTATTTGTTTCGTAATACAAAATCAATATACGCTGCTAGAAAGTTCTTTGAACATGTAATTAATTAATCATGATATGATGTATATTGTAATATTGTTATCTTTACTCTAGTTTACTGTATCAAATTGAACAATCATTTTTAAACAATAATTTTTACCAATTTTAATTCGTTATCTACAGAATGTAATTGTACATACAAATTACACTTACACCCTGAGACTAAAAAAGATTTGAAGAAAGCCATCAGAAAATTTTGCACTGCATGTTCCAGTAAAATCTATCGGAAACTGCAGTAAAGCTCCAAAAAGTGATAAAGGTGAATTCCATGACAATTAGTTCATACACGTCCAAAGCCATTTAATCAGCCATTCAATTTTCGCTTATTACTATTCCACCCGAGTACTTGTCTCAATAAGCGCTCAATAATACACACATACACACGCTCAATAATTTACAACAAAATGCTCAATTTATCTCAACAAGAAGCAGCGAGGCTTCATAATGATAAATGTACACTGTATTTCTACCAATTTCCATACATTCGAACCTCTTTAATCACTCACTTGAAATTTCCCAATATTATCATTGTCCCGACTTTTCTCTCAGTTTAAAAAAAGGAAAAAAAATGTATCTAGCAACATTGTTGAGAAATTGTATCTATCCTACATCAAAATTTCGTATATGGAGAACTGAAAACTGAGAATTCGAGAATTTGCGTTTTGCCATATACCTGATATACCTGGTTTCATGCAAATTCGTATTTCACTGAACAATTAAAGAAGTGAAACCTACATGGATACAGATTCGTTTCACATTCTAAATATTATAATACCTAATTTGTTTTGAATATCTTCAACATATTTACATATTATGACACACGCGTTCGATGCGTTTCTCCACATCCGCAATTCCCATAAATACCTACAAATTGACGATCTAATTCGCGGAACGTTTGAGTTCAAAGGAAGAGAAACTGAAGCTGCCTCGGTCCAATTACACGAAACGACCAGTAAAACTGAACTCTAAATTAGATATTCACCAAACGCGCAGTTGGAACATTTCTTTCTGTGATACTCTCATTCGGTGCAGTGGACCGTCCAGCTACGTGATCCGACCGGTTATTTCGCGCGTTGCAATTGCAGCTGGTAACCTGTGGGTAATTCAAATAACGCGCGCAATTGCACGGACGGAAGCCGTTCGGAAAGTTGGCCGGAGAGGTTGCACCGAGCCCCAGGGGCAGGCTAATGCTGGTAATTAATTCAACTGGGGAATCTGTGTGAAATTTAAATGCACCTGCTCTATTGATTTTCCGATTTGACGGCAATTTTCACCGCGTAGGGGGCAGCACCTGATCACCCCCATAAAACTCGCGCAGACGCGAAAACGCGTGCATAGGCTGGCTGCGAACATTCGATTCGTTATTCGACGATATTTCAGCCACAAAAAAGAAAGAAAACTCGAACGTTGATAAGCGGCGGAAGAGTAGAAACGCAATTGCGTAATGGCCGCAGCCATTGTTTGCCCAGTACTTGAGCGAAAACGTAACTTTCGGATAGAACAGACACCCGATATGGGATGCATCAGGCAAAGTAGATTTTTCGGCCCTCTTACGTGGAAAATTTGTATCTGCCAAAAAGTGAAGTATTTCGGTTTATCTTTTCGCCTATTAATAGAATTAATAGAACGTTTGATTAAATGCAGGCGCTCGATGCACATAGGCACACAAGGCAAAAGTTTTGTCTTTTTTTTAATTGTGATGCAAGGGAAATGTTTAATGCTAACGTTGGAAAGTGAAATTATAGTAGAATTTTGATTTATATAGAATTAACTTGTTTACTTAGCAAGAATATTAGTTACTCGGTTATTTTAATTGTTTATTTGCCAGATTAAATGTATCTCGTATAGGCTGCACCAGGAAATGATGCTTCCTTTTCTTCTTTATGCAGATGAACAGGAAAATTACATTGTGATATTTACTTTATATCTATTTACTTATTATTGTAGAATTTTGAAACATTTATGCTACTGATAATGGTATGAAATTTTAACGAACATTTAATTAAATACAAACAGTAGACATAGAGAGCACCAGACAAAGATGTTTCCGATTTTTAGTTCTGATGCGTAGGAAGTTCGTAGCACGGGAAAAAGTGAAATGTTCATTTTATTTGGTTGTTTATCGTAGCAGAGATTTATATTATTTGTTGAAATGAAACTTTAATTAGCACTCGAGTAAATGCAGTCGCCTCATGTGGAACGCACGTGGAAAATTGTTTCTCCCTTCTTAGTGCAAATTTCTGCGTGGGTGTCTAACTACCGAAGAATTAAATATTCATTTCATTCGTTTGTTTGTTACGGTAGAATTCTATAGAAATAAATATGTATTTATTGCAGCTGTATTTATTAATTGCTACTCGATTGCGTGAATTCCACATAAAGTTTACTGATACGTAGGCAAATTCTACTATTTTAATTTAAAATCTATCAACTGATTGATTCGGTTGAACACAACCGGTTGACATATACACGTGCACCTATATGAAATGTTACATTAACTCGTTTAGGAAACAGAGCTGTTAACTGTCTCGTCTGGAATGTGTCTTAAGAACGCTGATTAGAAATACTACGTCCATTAGAAGCCAGTTCTACAAACACTTTTCACTTGCCCTCCGCGTGAAAAGTGTACCAGTACTTACGCCATAGTTCGGGCCTAGAAAATTAATGAGAGAAAGTCGAGTTTTTCGAAGCGATTAATTCATTCCTCATACTCACGCCCTTGGAACTTTCCTGTACAATCAGCGACTGCTAGTTGATCGTATACTGCTGGTAAATAAGTTAATTGATCTATTCCTAACAGTCCGTTACGAATAAATCGATGAATAGCGGTTGCCATTACCGTAATGTTGACAAATTAACGAACTTACGACTCGTTGGCTGTTAAACTCGTTAAAATTTAACTGCCCTTAAAATGTTCCTGAAATTTTCATTAATCATTTGTAACTTCATTGCAGTAGTTATATTATAGTATAACTGGACTTGTAACTCAATAATTTGCATAACTGAATAACTGAGTGACTCAACTTGACTGGAATTATCATTAAAATTTATTTCAATAATTCGTTAAGCGGAGGACCTGTTGACATTACGATTTTTCTAGTAGTAAATCGACGATTACAATTTTCTGTTGGACACTATATTAAATACGAACTGATAAAATATTTACATTTACATAAACTGGATAATTTCCGTTTAGCGATTCTCCATCCGAGGAATGAAAATTGAAGTTGAATTAAATTATACCCTAAATATAACACTTTTCTAGAATTGGAGTGGAACAATCCACGCTAGAAATATGGCTCGACGTTATAAGGTTAGAGGTTAACTTTGCTCAAGCAGGAAACACGTGAATTCTAGTTCATGGATTAAAATAGTGAGAAAATTGAAAAATATCAGAAGAAATATTCTCCGACCTACAATTTCCTTCCATCGATTAATTTCTAATAAATATCAGCTGCGAAGAACTTCGGTAATTTTCTTCAATAAGTCTGCTAATTACCAACGATCGTTCGTTTCCGATTTCGTGCACAAATGAAAATTGGAAAGGTGGAAATTGAAAATTACAATTACACTCTGCCTAGTTTCATTCGACTATAATCCCTAGCCCATCGATAATAGTAAGAACAAGAGAATTGCAAAATATTCGAGAGCATACAATGACCGAAAATTTGTCGATCATTTGTCAACCAACATGATCGCTTAATAAGTTCGATTTCACGGAGGAATGACAGCTCGTTACATTAAACGCGCATTTCGCAAAATTAGGAACATCGAGTGATCGAACGGTTGCTTCAACTCCGCAGACATGAATTTTAAAACACACGTTTCTCAAAATAATCAGAAAATTTCTAGCTGTCGGAGAAAATATTCTTCGAACAAGAATTTCTTGCGCTCGAATCTCAAACTTCCAAGAAACTGAAATCGCTAGAAGTTTCAATAACTTGCCCAAGACAACGAGTGCCCTCTACATCGACGATCGTTGGAAACTCGTTCGTTTCCGGTTTCACACGAGGATGGAAGCTCGTGCAGCATCAAGTGGAAATTTCTGGATATTACGACCAGCCCGTAAAAACAAAGTACAGTGAAATTCTTCCGTCTTCTCGCGAGTTTCACTGTTACCTTGATTCAAAGAGAAATGACAAAATAGCAGCGGAAACAGCCGCGATAGATGCAACAACGGCTTTCTATACTTCCTTTCTCTGCATCACGCTACACTTTTCCTGTCCTCGTATTCCGACAATCGAGAGCTATACTCGTTATACCCGATATACTTTGATCTCTACTTTCGTAATCGAGCAATTTGCGATATAACGAGAACGACGTGAATTTGCCTAACGATCGAACATCTTTTTTCTTTCGCAGAACGCTCGTGTAAATGGTCCCATGGTCTGTCACGATGCGGTCGACACTAACGTTGAATTGTAAGTAGATCAAACTTGGACGCGTTTCGAAAACGTATTCGAAAAATGAATATAACCTGATTAGAAATTAATTTTGATATTAGACACGAGCTTATCGTTTGATTCGACTAGATGTTATTTGAAAATAATTTCGAATTAATTTATTTGAATAAAATTATTCCTTGAAGCGATCTCGCTTCGAATTATTTCATTTAGTTATCAAGTTAAATAATTTTTCATTTTTATAATAATTATCTATTATGGTTTATTACTTCAAACTACTTATATTATAATTCACTATTTCATTATTATTCTTTATCTTTATTTTGTCCAAGCCTAACGTAAAGCCTTTCTTTGTCTTTTTTGTTCTATTTTAATGTATCTACTTCTTGGATTAATTGCTTACTTACGTTCTTTCTTCGTGAAATTTTTTAAAAATATAATTAACGTTTTCTCCATCTGCGTGATATACAAAATACTCACAGGTGTCCTCGCGATGGGCCTCTTTACCTGCATCGGCGCAATCACCGTATCGATAGACCGTTCCGATAACAAACCTGTAAGTAGATACCGTAATCGAGTTGCGGCAATTAATTGTTCTTGCGTGTGCGCAGGCATCGTTGCCTCGATTTGTTCATTTTTACCAGTATACGAATAAATTATGTTATTTAAACGAAGAAAGTACACACAGGAAGAGAACTTCTCTTTTTTATTAAAACACTTTTCATTTCTGTTGAGTTGATGAGAAATAATGTCGGTTTTTTATGAACTGGAAGTAACAGGATGAGTTTTATAAAAACTCTTTTGTTTCAAAGGTAAAGATCATCGTATGAAATTTTATAGTATCAATAAGCTTTATTGGTAAATTGAGTAAAACCTTTGTAATATTAAGTATTCTGATTTTTTTATTCATTAGATATAGAGTATCAACAATAATTTATAATTTCTATAAAATGTTTACGTTTACAAGCTATTAGTAGAAGGCATCAATCTTTCGACTGCACATAATGCAAGGGGAAGAACTTCTCCTTTTTCATGTGCAAGAACTGAGTTATGTAAACAGTGACCCTTTTTGTTGAAACTCCTAAAACGTTTAACTTCGAAACTGTTTTAATCTAATGCACACTGCACACGATCCATAACAGTCAAGTTATGTACACTAAACGACTCTTCGTTGGCTGCAAAGATGACGTAAATTTTTAGCTAATATTTATCCAATTTCTTTAATCGATTCTTTGCTTATACAAAAAATTGTTACAAAGAATCCTTCGTTGTAATATTAAGTCGGGTGCTGAATATTTAAAAAATTGATGTTATTCTCTTGTCGACTCAACGTTTTATCACTATGACAATCTATTCTATCACTATAACAGTTTATAAGACAAAGTTTAGTCATTAGTGTGTTTGAATGTCTAACGTGAAACATCAACTAAATTTACTTAAACACCAATACATCAATTAACCAATTTATAAAACAAAACTTCAATTCACAGGACATTCGATTAAGATAAAATAACACTACAATGGCTTTTACAAAATATCTAATTATCGTATCAAAAATTACAAACATTTTCGCGAAATATTCATGGAAACTAAACATAATTAGACTGAAATCGAACCGTGTACAATTGGCGAATGAGATACAGCGAAATTGTAAAATCATTTTGACGTTTAAATTAATTTATTTCAAATATTTGATAAACAATTTAATAAAAGCCTGAAAGATAGGTAATCAAAATGCCAGTTAAGACTGTAAGAACTATAGTAAAATTATATTATAGAATTCATGGATATTGACGTATCAAAATTGCTTTCTAACTAGCGATTTAACGCTAGTCACGTGGAGTTACTTGACTTCCACAAGATCTATTGTGACGGAGAAAATTTATCTCAATTACACCCTTGAGATAACTAAGCGGAGTAAGACGTTTGGAAACATGACGACCAAAACAGTCAATCATGATAGGAATTAATCTCAGCCTCGAACAGTCAATATCCGTAAATTCTACTATACAGGGTGTCAAAAGAATGTGATTATTGTTTTTAAACTACGTTGTGATCATTGACATTAACAAAAACCCAAAGCTTGTGAATAAGAACGAAAGAAATTGTTTCCTATTCTTGTTTCTCGATCTTATTCACAAAAAGTCATTCTTAAATTTTCCAATAATCATATTTACACGAATGATATTCAGATAACACATAAAGGCTCTATCATTCCATTTAACGCTTCACAACCTCGCTACATTTCATCCGCTAGTTAAATCCAATAAATCCAACACACTACTCCTCTAACTTCACTTCACAGCCACCAACGCGATCATCGATGATTGCAAACGGCTGGCGGCCGTTGACGAACGGCTACGAGGAGACGATCGGAACGAACGTTTCCCCATCCAGCAACCTCGAGCGGAATGGTCCTCTTCATCCAGTTCTAGGCAAGCTTCAAGAACACATGGCGGCTTCTGAAAAACTGAAACCTCAACGGAAGGGTAAACCATCTTCCTATCACGACTACAATCCGCCCAGTATACTAGGCAGCTTCACGGTTCTCGGTCATGCTGCCGCGAAAGCACGCGGCGAAGCTCAATCTAACCACAATCATCCTAATAAACATGTCGCTTCTGAGACGCGGGAGTACACGTTTCTGATACCTCCGCCGAAAGACGCGTACCGTTTCGACCTGGACCAACACCGGAAGCCCATTTTACGAGACAGCTCGACGTACTTGCGACAGCCACAATTTGGCCCGCCAGTGCATCAGCCTCCGGATCCAATAAAGGCTGCCACGTATTTTATTAAAGGATATACCTCCACCACGAATTCTCCGTCTTCACCATCTGCACCCACGAAAAATAGACATTACGCTGAACCTTACGTCCCTCAGTTGCTGCAACCACCCAGGTATCACGTGAAGCCCTTTGAATCTCTAAAGGTGTCCAACAACGCGAAGCCATATTTCCAACCACCTGGTACAGCGCCGGCCAACGATTTTGGAAAGGATAAACGACTATCAGATTACGATCACAGACAGAATCATGACAAGTATCCTGGACAGACTCACAACGATCACGTTATTAATCCAGCTAGTACAGGGAACTTTTTCAGCCAAGTGAACCATCCTTCCCATTCTTTCAAGACGTCGTTCGAGAGAGATCCTGCGTTCCTGGTTCACGAAAGCCACGAAATTAGTTACATCACTCCACCTTCTGTCTATAATCCGTTCAACTTTAGACCTTCGTTGCCTTACGAAACTCTACTTCCTCCTGATGTGTATTCATCTTCTACTCCCGCACCCACTACTCCTCGTACGCAGGAATCGAGTAAATTCCAACAACAAAACAGAGATGCTGTACAGGATTACAAGAGACCAAGTCAAAGTAATACGAGTAAGCAAATAGAGAGCGGAATACAAAGTGAACTGCTGCCGACAGCGGGTGTTGGTAATACCTACTATGTGTCAGAAGCTCAGGATCTAACTCCACCACCCTCTTCATGGCCAATTCCGAAGAACAAGTATCAAACGTCCGACATAAATGAGGTTCTACCTCGATTGAATCCTCCGTCAAAGTTCAACCAAGAGCCTATAGTGTCTAACCAGATCCCACAGGCACCAAAGGTAGTGTTCATCGGCCCTCAATCTCAGCAGCCACAGTTCCAGACTTCTGTTTTGCCGATCGATATTCGACCAGAAAGCGGAGAGACGGAATACGAGACTCCAGAGAGTATTTCACTGAAACATTTCAACGAACAACAATATTTGATCCAACAGCAACTGCTGCAAAGAGATCGGCAAAGATTGGCTGAACAGGAGAGGCAACAGCAATTGGAGATCGAGAAGCAACAGCAAGAGGAGTTGAAGAAGAGGCAAGAGGAATTGAGGCAGCTGTTGGAGCAGCAAAAGGAAGAGGAAGAGGCGAGGCTGGCTGTGGAATCCGCGAGGAATCAGACGCAGGAATTGGCGAAAGTCACGGAAGAACAATCGCCTTACGCGATCCAGTTGGCAGGATACGAGATCCCGAAGGTTACCACAGACCTGACCGCGGTGATTACCGAGCAGAGCAGCCTTGGCGAGCAGCCAAAAGTTCAACAGTCTCAGGTAGTATTTGTTCCCGTGGAAAGAGTGCTTTATAAAATATTTGGCTACTGCGGAACTCCCGGAAACCGACAGTTAATTCTCTACGGCATTACTTACGAGATTGGGGGACAGGTTGGGTATTGTTTGGACAAGAACAGCTTCGGGGAAATGCGCAATAAAGCAGGTTTCTTATATCGTAGGAAACTTTCGGAATTAATTTTATTGTGCTACGAAATACGGTTTCTCGTATAGTTCGTGCTAAAACCACTAGACATTTGTTTAGAGTTTTTCTTAGTTTGGAATTTGCTTGGGATGGAAGTAGGGTTTTTTGTATTAAAAAGTTATTTAATGATCTTTTTAATAGTTCTTTATTTAGGGAAGAGGGACTTTTAGAATTAATTAATGAACATTGTAATAAAGATTCTAAAATACTACGTTTCAAATGATTTAATGGAATTGAGTTTGAATCGAATAATAACAAAACTCTTGCCAAATACAATTAACTAATCGCAAGATCAATGCTACACATAAGTCTTAACCACGTTTCTCAAATTTTCTAACAAACTTTTAAAATTCCATTGCAGGTAACCCAGCCCGACTACGTGTTCTCGGAGCGCCCCACTGGCCAGGGCCAACAGTATCAGGATCATTCGCAGAATCAGCAAGAGCAAGTGAATTATCGAGAACAGCAGACTGATATACGGCCTCAAAGACCGCACAAGCCATCGCGCGAACACCATAGGCGACGAAAACCGAGTACCACGTCGTACGAGCCAACGCCAACGGAAGCTCCGATCCAAGTTCCAGAAACCTCTGCTCCGGTGACGTTGCACGTTGAGGAAGTGCCTATACAGACGACCACCAGAACCACGCCAGAAACTGTGACTCTGGCGACAGTGAGCACGCAGAAACCCAGGACTCGAAGACCAGGTTCTCCAATACGTCGAAGAAGACCAACGACCACTACTTCTGAACCTGTCACTGTACCATCTGCGGAGGACTTCCTGAAGTACGAAAAACAGGAAGAAGCGATACATCACATAGACGCTACAAAACGAAAACGAATCAAACCTACGCAATCTGCTTTTGAAGATACAATAGCCGAGAAGAAAGCTAATATCAGAAAACGGCCTGGTCATAGAAACAGGGTGAACCCAGGCGAACCCTTCGAAGCTGAGATCGTCACAGAGATCGTGCACACTCCTCTAAACACGTACAAGAATCCAACTGAATCCATTCAACCCTATAACGAATACACTACTCGTTTCGTGACCAATCAACCTAATCAACAATTCGATTATACGTCTCCAAAATTCGCGACAGTGGAGGATACTACGCAGACCATACCGCTAGAATATTACACTGAACCGACAAAGGCAAGACCAGAAGAAGATCCAAACAACGAAAGTTATAAACCGCAACAGGGTTTAGATGTGGCAACGAATATTCCCCTAGAGGATTTGTTTATCAAAACAGAGGGTAATTACTTCGATCGAGCGACGGTGTTATCCACCAGCGCAAGTATAAGTACAAGCCCAAGTACAAGCCCCAGCGTCACCACGATCGCCTCAACGACGACATCCACGGTGCAATCGAGCACGCAAGCGCCACCCTTAAGCTCCTCTACGAGCAGATCCCACAAGATCCGGCCGATCAGGTACGGGAACACGACCAGGCCACGCTTTAGCATCAAGGACTACAAGAGCCGGATGGATTACAAGAGCAGATTAGCTCAAATTTCGAGCACGGAGCCGTCTGCGACGCCAGCGCCACACACGAAGCAAAGAGGTTCTAGTCTGAAGAGTCAACAAAGTCAGCAGCAGAACATAGAAGGAGCAAGGGAGACGACAGGGAGATACAAGTACGTCTCGAGGGTAAACTATAGGACATCTTCGCCGAATCCTCCAGTGGTGAAAGATCAAGAGTTGGTGGCTGAAGATACAGCTTCTTCGACGACCGAAAGAACCAACCGTTTTGTGCCAAAGAGAAGACCCATCAACGGTAACGTGTACAGAAGCAGAATCTCAGGAACCACCAGTAGCCCCAATAGATCCCAGAATCATTACGAGAGTGACTCTCAGTCGAAGCCAAGCACAGTTAGAGCCGAGAACGTATTTTCTTCGTCGGTTCGACGACGACCTGTGATGAAAAGCAGACTGTCGACGCAGAGGGAGAGTTCGACCGTAGCGTACACGGATAGAAAAGAAACGGAAGCCACTGAAATGGCCGCGGAAGAAACCAGTTTCTATTCGTCGGTCACAACCACTGGCACCACCAAAGTGGCTGCTAACGAGATCCCTGTTGAAAAGGAAGAACCAGCTCCCACGAACGTTCCGATGAGATCGAACGTGGACGAAGAGGCGAACGAAGCGGAAGAAAGTGAAACTGGACTGAGTTTTCACCCTGAAAATGAGAAGCCTGTAGGACCGGTTCATACCAGTACTGACAAAAGTGTAGACGAAAGTCAACTGAAAGAAACTAGTATCACCGAACAACATTTTACGACGAAGACAGAGGAAACCACGATACCAAACGACAATAAAAGCACGGAAGCTACGACAGCGTTTGAAGTTCGCTCGGAAGAGGAAGAATTGTTTGCGAAAGCGTCGCAAAGCGTGGCGGACCTGACCAGTTCTGCTTCTGCTCTTTACGACAAACCTGGAATGTTCAAGGCCGTGTCCCCAGAAAGCAGAGTCATCACCTCGCACTTCAAAATCCCCACGGACGAGCCAACCCTCCCCATCGAGGCCTTCTTCCAGGAATTGTCGAAGAAGAGCTAAGTGAACACTTTAGAGCTTTTTATCCTTTCAAGAGATCTTTTTCGTAATCGAGAAGGTCGATGATGGTAGCTCTTTAGAATACCATTTTTAGAGGAACTTCGAGTGTTTCACAGTCTACAATACGTGATCGTGGACGTAACATTTCTTTGTGGAAATTAATCGAGGTATTAATTTGAGTTAAAAGGCGATTGAATGGTGATTTCTTTATTTAAGGAAGGTGATGGTGAGATTAATTTATTTAAGGAAAGAATGCTATATTAAGTATAACAAAAGATGAAAGTCACTCACTTAGACTTTCTAGATTTCTAGATTCATTCTTTTCGTAAAAAGCTTTTATATAGATCCAAGGTGTATCTAAAAAAATTAGCATGTTTGTAGTTAATGAGTTTCATTTTCTCGACAGAGATTCGTTATTCAGCATAACTTTATTCGACTCACATTTTTATAAACTCACACTGACCAATTAGAGGCTTCAATATTATTCTTATATAAATTTCTCGATGGAAATTCTATAAAAGATATATGGTTTATTATGAGACATAAATTTCGAAGAAAACATATTAATAGCTTTAATACATCGTATTCGAAAGATATGGTGATCATTATCTATTTTATACGTTCAAACTTTATCAAGCTCTATAATCGTTAATAGAGGAGTTTGGACTCTCTCTCTCTCTCTCTCTCTCTCTCTCTCTCTCTCTCTTTATTGGCCCATTAAAAGTCAACGATGTATGAATATAATATTTGTTTCAGAATATTTCTCAATTACTTTGCATTGCTGAATTGTGTCTTCCAAGAATGAATTTCAAGGACTTTCTTGATATCTTTCTCGTTTATATTTCTACCATCTCCTCTTCTTCTTTCTTTATTTTATACTTTCGATCTATATGTAATTCATTTTACGAGAAAGAATTAATTTTCGCAGAGACATCATGTCCACGATCTCCTTTACTTTCATACGTCATTTCTTGCATCGTGTAAAAGAAATTGGGAAAATGGAAAATACAAAGAACATTTATAGAAATGTTATCAAATCGTAAAAAATAAAAATCCTTCGTTTGAAAACTAACGGTTGGAAAATAACGATTCTTCTGCGGATGTAGAAAAAAAGAAACTAAAAAAGAAAAATTCTAAAGAATGCAATATATAGAATATTCACATAAATATTACTAGATCGATTTGTTTGATTCTGAATGAAAATAACGATTATTCTAAGAGTGAAATAAGTTGGACAAATTTGTGGGAATGCAATGCGTACAATATGCATAGAATATGCGTACAATATCGTTAGATCAATTTTATTAGATATCCTGTGATGAACATTCGTTTTACCATCGGATTAGTAACTTCGTGGAAAAAACATACCAAATGCACGTGCACTCGATTAGGTTTAATTAAAATTATCTTCACCCTAATCTAGATGTATAAATTATTTATTTAAAATCACACGCGCCACGTGACCATTGAATCTCGTTCGATTATCGCGCTGAAGCATCCCTTATTTTTAACGATGGCGTGCGATATGATATTGTTACTTAAGTAAGATGATAAAATAACGGATGCTAACGGGATGTTTCTGTAAATATCAGTAACTTAGAACGTCTATTCTTGTTCCAAGCTAATTCGATGCTCGACGCTGAATGTTATTTAACACCGTATATGTTACGTTATGGATACATTGACGCTGCTGAAAATAGCATTGGACCGTCCTTAATGTTCATAACAATGTTAATCTTAATAGATACATGAAATTATATTAAATTATATTATACGTATAATATTACAGAGGGGGATGTAATTTTCGGTATCGAAGTAAATGGAAAATAACGTAGTAGAATCAATATACAGAGATGTAAAAGAGGAAAGAGAAATTCTACGAATACAATAGAACATTGTTCGTGTGAAAAAAGAAATGCACCAAAGAAGAATTTAACGATCCTCTTTCGTCAATAAGTGGAATTCCATGCTTCGTACGGTACCATTCAATTCGTTTCTCCCTTAAACAATAGATTCAAGAAAATGATATTTCCTGCCGTATATTTTCCACTTACTTCGATCTGCCTTTCAAAAAATTATCCTCTTCTGCGTCGTAATAAAAATCGCGGCAAACAACGTCGATGTGTCCGTTTCTACGCGGAACAGTGAAATAACGAATAAGGTCGGTGTATCGTGTTATTTATATATTAATTAAGCAACTCCATGTGTACACTGTAAATATATTATATATATATACAATAAATATAGAGTACATAAAATATCTCGTTATTTACATTATACGTTTACGTCGTCGAGCGAGGGAATGCAACGTGTTAAGTCACAAGTCGAAACGTATCCAGATAACACGGCATTAATGTTCCAGATTCCATTCACAAATCCGTTTAACGATCCATTTATGAATATATCAGTCCGTTTCAATCGGTAACATGAGCAGCCATTGACGGTCGAGTAAAATACTAGTTTGAGTAAAAGCTCCCTTTCGCTATGTAATTAAGTAAATGAGGACACCTTTTAAAGTGTGGGGGTGAGGGGGTGAGGGATCACACGAAGCACAGCACGGTCGCCCATCACATTAATTTTCTATCACACTCTGACGAAGACAAAATAGTACTTTACCCGGCTACGTGCATACAATATACATATGTATCTTTATTATAATAAGCGTTTCTTCGCCACGAAGAGGAACGCGTTAATCGAATTATTATTTCCTTACATAGTCCGCATTGATTACATACGAATACTCATTAATAACGTATTACGTGTGTATATATATATATAATAGGTGTATAGGCCTACGAAGATTACTTTGATTGTACCTAATTTAGAATTATGCACAGGCCGTACATTACACATCGATTACGCGCGCAACGCGAGATACACTAGTCGACGTCGTCCGATGAATTTCGTTAATTAGTTGTCCGTGTAAAACTCCCATTTTCGTAATTGACAATTAGTTTTTTTTTCTTCTTTTTTCTTTATTTCGTTTCTTCCTAATTTGTTCAGTCATCCAAGGTACCCTTGTACAATATTCCATATACATATATACGATATATATATATTTATATATTTATATGTACACACATATATATATATGTATATATGTATATTATAGATAACAATGTATCAAACTATCAGACAAAGTAGGCACACGCATACCAATGTATTTACACACTGCCCGCGCAAGGATTTGCGCGAGCCAGAAGTGGACGTTGCAGCTAAACCTCCGGTATATGTATATGCACATCGATAAGTATTCACGCGCGAGTACAGTTCTCTATACACGATGCCAGATCAATGGGAGGAGGGGGGGGGAAGGATCGATGTATCTACGCGTATAGATCGCAGCAACAAATTGCTGCCAGAAGTTCGCAAGGGGAAGTAGAAACGACTATCAAACGGAAAAGCAAACCTGAGATTCGCGAATCTGGTCGTCTAACTTCGACTTTAATCGAGCCTAGAGCAAAAATTTGTGCGTCTGCAATTGAATATTTGTCTTGTTCCTGTTACACGATGCGACGCTGTCGTAAAGGATGTTGGTCTTTCGACAATTTAGCAATTTCGATTTTTATCCTTCTCGTTATAAAGATCTTTTAAATAACATCAACAGTTAAGTACAATTTAGGAATGAAGAAATAAAAAAATTTTTCAGTGAAAGGGAAACGATTATAATTTCACGACCTTCATTTTTTTTCGTCTTTCGGGTGTAAAAATGCGACCAAATAATAATGGACGCGTTGTTGACGTTATGGTGGTGACGTCAGTAGACAACAATGGGTTAAATTATGGCTTTAATTTTTACAATTCTTACAATGCCGAAATAAATGTCGAGTTCAATTCGCAAGAGGTTAATGTTTATTTTTAAGGAATTGTCAAATTCAACTATATATGAGAAAGAAACGACAAAGACAAAGGCGTCAGACGTGAAAATTTTTACTCTGGACTGTTTTCTTCAAACTAATGCGCATTACTAAGTTACTGTTTTGGTCTATAAACAGATTGGTCCTTGTACGAAACTACGCGGGGGTAGTTTGTGTCGCGAGTGCGACGATGAAACGCTCGACACACGCCTAGGAAACGATGCTACACGCTTATCGATGTACGACACAATCCGCTCGAGAGCTCGTTCTCTCACACTAAGATAATATATTTACTATGAAACCGCAGGCGAAGAATAATCCTTTCGGTCTTAGCAAAATTTAGGGCAGACACGGGCAACTGGTGTCTGTACGGGCAGAGGAATTTCTACTGTAACCTAGGGTAATACGATTTACGAGCACAGAAATCATGAATTCTAGGGAAATATAGATATTATAGATAGATATAGATATAGAAATATAGATATTAGGTAAAGTATATTTAAAGGGTTTGTAACACTCGTTACGAAGAATAACAAACTTTAATGAAGATTTTCTACACTCCATGTAAAAATTTATTGTTCTTTTTTACACTCTGTAGACAAACTGGATCATTTAAGCGTAATCTTTCTTTCTCTTATCTTACGGTTCTAGGCTTCAGAAAGATCTGCAAAAATTCTGTGATACTTATCGTATTACACAGTCCTTTCGATAAGTCAAGTGCTTGAAACTTTTCTCAATGGAAATAAAAATTCTGTTGGATCAAATGCAACGGTGAAATTTCGCTTGGATTATGAACGACCTAGTTTGCTTTGGAAGTTGTTACTATCCTTTAATGATTAAAGTTATTGCAATTTTATCAAAAAATTAAGCTATTTTAAGCGATAACTCAGATCTAATAAATGCGTCTGTACCCACAGTGTTATCATCAACGAACAGACACGAGTTGCCTATGTCTTTTTCGAAACACCAGGATTTTCCAAGCCCACTATCTTTCGTATTCCGTGAAGAATTTTTTAACGAATCGGTTTCACGTGTTCCGATTTGACAATCGGCAAACTATTATCGATTAAAATGAAGATAATACCAGAGAAATACTGAAAAAGTGGAATAGCATATGCACAATAGCATAATCAGGCTTCGATCTAGAGAAAAAAAAGAAGCTGCCTAATAAATTTGCAACTCAGGATTAATTTTCTTTTACATTAGTTTCTAATCGACATCTTCGATGGTGCTAACGTCGAAATTATATCAAAATACGAGGACCTTCTCCTAGTTTTGTTTACGCGTCATTACAAATTCTCACGTGTCTATGTACAACGAGAATACAAAATGGTAGCAATGTAACAATCAGAACGGTAGAATTTTTTTTTAAAAACGTACTAGAAAATGGAAGTTGCGCGATATACCGTGTGTGTGTATTGTATATATATAAATACGACGTTATTATGTATACATATAATTCACGGAAATACTTGTCTCCTATAAACCTGTTCTCCATTTGTAGACAGCGTTTTACGATATAACGTAACTAAAGCTGATATCAGGTTTCTGATGCGCTATGCTTAACTATCGTCAGTCCTTCGGCTCGGTCGCTGTTTTCTTCTTCTTCGTTTACTTAATTTACCATCTAAAATCTAAATCTAATTCCGTGCGTGTAGTTATTGACGCGAGCAATGATTCATTTCCTTTATTCTAAGCTTTTACGATGACAGCGTGTCATCAATGATTGGTTTTATTTGGAGGCAATGGGACCACAAATTAGCTTCAGATATGCCCTGAAGAAGTGAAATTCAACGTCTATGAAACGTCACACGAAACACATACGCGATTACTTCGAAAAGAAACCAATAATATGAGACGCATTTGTCGAATTCGACGTTATATTCGATAATAGAAATTGTGATAATGATTTTTGTAAAATGACAAATCCCTGAAGGAAATTTACTATATTTATAATAAGTTCGTTCTCCCGTTTGATTAAATTCATAAACTTCGAAGATTTCGGTGACGTGCAGATTTTTTCAAGAAAATCAACCTCTTCATTTAAACTTTAATTTGATACTTTACAAACAAGATTATTTAAAAAAAGAAAAGAGATTAGGACTTCCATATTCTTGTCTATCCTTTCTTCAAATGGAATTGAAAATTTCAGATGGAAAAGTTCTAGGATGAAGAGATTTCGAATACAATTTTCGATTAAAGTCGTGAAAAATTTCGAGTAGATGAGAATCTTTCGTGTAAAAGAAATCAATATATTTATTTACTATTATTATTATGGACTAAGATTTTGTCCCTCAACTTTCCAGCATTGCAAACGTATAAAAGGTTTTGATATCAGAACTGCAGAAACGAGAGAAGGATAATAAATAATAGAAAATTGCATAGGAGTGACAGACGTAATAAAAATGGCAGCGGTTGTTGGTGTGATTCGTATTCAGGAAGATGCTTTTAAAACGTCAAAGTTTCCAACTTTCAGTTCCTACGATATTAAGTTGAACTGCGGTGGAGGAAAGAGAAGAATTACTTTTTGGCGAAGTATGATACTGTAGGTTCGCAAATATCATGGAAAAGAAAAAATTCCTTCGTTAAATCTGCAGTAAGCGAAAAAGTCATTCTGAAGCGGTCGTAACGTCAAGAAAATTGATTTCGATATTTCGAATTATTTCAATAAAATTATAAGAACTTATTGTCCATAACGAAAATGTTATAAAATTACTCATGTATTTCTCGAAATAATTATAAATAATGCAATTCCATTAATTGGACTCGAAACAATAAAACACTGAATTGATTCGACTTAGTACACCTGAATATATTTTAATATTGAAGAAATTTTGTTGGAGATTAATTTTCCCTTCGAATTAAGAACTTGCGTATAACTTGTCTGTAGAAATAACGCGATTCGACTTCATACTGTTAATCCGAAGCATTTTAATCCACGACTAATAATCTACTTTCCTCGTCTTCATAACTTCAAGACAAAAGACAAGGAGGACGAAACAATAGATAGGACAATTAGCTGATTTCCAAGTGTTTTAATCTACTTATAGAGTTACTGTTATACAAGAGTACCTAATAAATTCAATTTGTTAGCCCTAGTAACTTATGTCTTGTAACTTGTAAACTTTTTCTAATAAGATTAGTTCAGTCGTGCAAGAAAGTCAAGAAAGTAAGGAAAAAGATCATAGCTCGCCACGAAAAACTCGGATAAAAAGAGCATGAAACACGAAGTAAGTGGAATGCACCAAGTTACCCGCCATACTTCGCCAGATGTTGCAGAATAGGTGATTTATGGTTTAAAAGTGTTAGAAAATTCATGTAATGAAAACTCAGTGAAGAATAACGTAGAATATCACATGACTGAAGTTACTCAGCAGCGCAAACGAAAGCTTTTATCTTAATGGAATATATAAATACTCGACAGGGTGGCGAAATGGGCTTCCAGATCTGTTTTCACGATCAATAAACGTATCAAGGCATTTCTTATTCACCTAACTGAACTTCACACGGTGATATCTCTATGTTTCCTTCTTCAATGCAATATTTATTCGAATATCTGGTTGTTTGTTCCCGTTTCGCTTCGTTCCGCCTTTCTTTTCCTATTATTCCTCTAAAACAATACATTTGTGCATTTTCTAAAAGATTTAAGTCCATTCAAATAATCAAAAACCTAGGAATCCTTTCTATTCTTTACACGCGATCGAAATAAAGCGAAAGACGACTTCCTATAATTCTAACTAATTCTTCGTTTCTGAGGTTGAAAATTTGTCAATTTGTTCAAAAGTTCGAACGAACTTATTACGTTTGTGAGATGTGTAATTGGATCTACTTTGGTAAGTAAAACAATTTTAGTGAAAATTCGCTCGGATGAATGTTATACGATTCAGAAGAAACCACGTGGTTTTCAATTTTGTATTATTATCAGTTTCTTAAAATTTCAAGATCGTCTACAATTTTTTTAGGTAGAAATCGAATTCTTTTGTGGAACTACTGGATAATATTAAAGAGGCAATTTAGCTGTGTGTATTAAAATGGTCATTAAAGGGGACTTTTAAAGTGCAATCAATAAGTGGTTCCTTTGAAAGTATACAGTATCCATCTGAACCAATTCTTACTAAACTTATTACTACATCGGAATATTTGTAGAAATTCATATTCTTGTGGACATAATTAAACAAAATAAAATGCAAATAGAAATGCTGCAATTAAATATTATACCGAGTACGTTATTTCGGTATATTGTGTATGTATGCATTGTAAATATTTACAATACATAATATTTACAGTATTACATACATGCACGATAATCATCACGTTAAATTTTCCATAAATACACAATGATTATTACATAGCAGTTATTATCCAAAAGACTCCAATTACATATTTCATGTAATTTATACTAAAATGTAGTATGAAAAAATTCCATTTAATTTAATAATTTAACAGCGTGTCAAAAAAGTTTGTCGATCTTCACAGAATCACTTAATTTCACGAAAGAAAAATTATTTCATTGCCTAAAGCAGACGGTCGTCTGAACAATTGTTAAAAATTGGAAAGAGATGATCGACGAGGCCGAAAGACTGACTCGTGATGTACTTCTAACACTTTCAAGCGGGCCCTTCTATTCTACGACCCTTTTTTTTAGAATTTCCATGTGTGGCTTCGGCGTTGGTCCACTTCAGTACGTTATTATCACTTTGTTTCTATTTTTTTTTTTCTTACTATTATGTTTTTCCTCTCGTTTCGTTTACCTCATTTTATTTCGGTCGCGTCGATCTACAATTGAAAAATCGAAGCTTAGCTTATCCGAGGATCGTATATCGTCGAAATCGAGCGCAATACGCGTGCAATGAAATGTCAACGTCGGAAATTACAGCCAGTTTGTCGGCTAATTTCGTTGATTTCACTCGTTAATCTCGCTTTACCGTAATGATCGTTGTGCCTGCTATCGCTAGAAATGTCTGAAGTACACTATCACTTCCCTAATTATACCGATCTCAGCGTTGTCTGGATTTCTGAGCTTGTTATACCTTAACTTACGATCGATTATCCTAATCGAATTTCGAGAGGAAATATCGAGCTGTAACGACGAAGCGCGTTAAAAACACTTGTACGTGGAAATAATTGCATTCTGAGCAATAGAATGCTTCGTTCTTAACCATAATTGAGATTTTCTTGCCCTGACTGATAAAACGTAACGACGAGAATTAAATTAACCCAAAGCTAATCTCGAAGAGGACCTAAATCGAACTCCACGAGAGAAACTAAATTTGTCGACGATTAAAAGATCAGAGATAGTACTTCTATATAACGCTTCAAACATTTTCAGAATAAATCTTCCCATAAAGAAATCTTTTATGAGATAATCGCAATTACATACGTTAAAATACACTCGAATTTACAACATTTCTGATCTTTTCACGTACAAGTGTCTTTTAATACGAAGAAAACCACTTCAAAGTACCTTTTTCGAAATAGATTTCTCTTAACTACCTTCAACGAAGATCGTATACATACACCATGAGGGAATATGAAAGGATTACTAAAGGCTAAAAAAAAAAAAAGAAAAAAATAGGGTAGAGGAAATTGTGCTAGGAGCACAAGTATTCAAGGGACAGTAATCTATGAAGATACATGGAAACTTGAGTATCCTCGGTTCCCGTGATACTTTCACGTAGCTTCAAGGAACATTGTTCATTTCTTGCCTGTGCCTCCATTCACTTTTTGCTTTGAAAAGCTCGGAAAGTCCGCCTTTTTTCTTCGCGCGACATATGACCGGAAAGAATCGCCATGAGAACGAAGAATCGCGTGTCGAGCTTCTTTCATTCGAACCAGACCGAATCTAACTTGCTTAGATTCAATTTACTATACTTTCCCTTCGTACCAAAGACTTGCCTTCCCTGTTCGCTCTACAAAAGTTATTTCCCCCGAGAATCTCTCTTTAAGCACCATTTTCTATCATACTGACGAAAATATCAATCCTTAACTAGTAGTATCATTGGATTAGGATAAGCACTTAATTTTAAGCTATTGTAATTTTACTTAACGTTTTATATTTTACGCGACGTTTATCGCGGATACAGAGTGGAAAATATTAAGTAAAATGTATACAGCTTAAAGTTAAACGTCCTAATCTAAATTTTCGTAGCGATCTGAGTCGAAGAGATACGAAACTTTGCTTATTTTTGAAGGAATCAGCTGTCAAGTGATCTAAGAAATAAAATAAGAGAAGAAGGGCGTATACGTATTCGCAGCTAAAAAGCTAACGAATAATTTTAATAAATCTAACGATGTTACTAAAAAACTAAATATAGTAAATATTTAAAGAAAATCTAGCTATGTCTAAAAATTATTTTCGAATAGAAATATTTCAATTACAAGTGAAACTTGTCACAGAAGAACGTAGGAATGCCTTCGGTAGTACGAGAAATCGATCGAAAGAGAGCCAGTGAAAATATTTCGCGAAATATTATTGGAACGAGAATTCTGGAACAACGGGGCAGTTGCATATATTGAACGCATTACAGCTGGAGAGTTCGCAATTAAATTTTCTATAGCGCCGATAACGTAGTAAATATTATTCTTTTCGTCGTGCCAGCGATACGAAATGCCAATCGTATAAAACGAAAGCGTGACTATTTTTGGAAAACTGAGAAAATCTAGGCAAAATACGGAAGAAAACGAGTTCTCTTCTTTCGCAGAAATTTTATTATTCTACAGAGTGACCCGTTTCAATCTGCGCCTCATGTGTGCCTATGTTTCGAAAAGTACGTGTGCCGTGTATCCTCTTTTTTTTTATCTTTCATTTCGTATTTTTGTATATTTTGTAGGAATAAAAATTGAATTTGTGAAGATTAAAGGAGGTCGAGGAGCACGCTAGAGTCACGCAGAGAAAAATCCGTAAATAGCCTCGTGCAGGATATTTAAGCGGGTTAAACTCTTTTTCCAGTCTGCCTCTTGAGATTATGGCTCGATTACTATATACGTTTCTTCAAAGATGCTTTTCGTCGAATTACCTGTAATTACTTCTTCAGATAACTCAGAAGTGTTTTATTAGTCTAATACTGGATAGAGTATGAAAGATCTGTGACCGAGTATAATACAAATCCTATTCATATTCTGCTTTTTAACATTTTTATAATTGAAAGACGCTCTCCTTCAAATCACATACTGATAATTATTTCTGAAAATATTTCAGGAATTTTGTTATTTCTATAGAATATAAAAATCACTTAAGGCTGTAGTTCAAATTTTATTGAAGACTTTCAATATCCTAATATTTTGCAAAACCTGTAAGAACTTCAAAGTAATTTCGTATTACTCAAAATATGATAGAAGAACAGTGAAAATATTGTTGCTTATTTTCATAAAGAATATGTTTACAATTAATTAATATTATTTATTTTTCTGATACTCTGTATTATCTCCTGTCCTCAATTTACATTACTTTTTTCTCAATATTCCAATTCCTCGCAAAGCTCATAGGAGCTCTGAAGCAATTTTGTGTTCCTTTAAATTCAACAGTAGAATATTAAAGAAGTTTGTCTTTCATTTCCATAAATTATTCAGTAAATGATATGTAATCCATAGAATTGTTTCATCAAAGTCTCAAATCTTACACTAAAAGTTTCACAAAAATTATATCATCGCCATGTTAATCACACTTCCAACCATCTAATAAAAATAAAAATTCTACAACCACTTTAAGAGAATCATAAGCAACTTTGAAATTTTTACTCCGGATTCGTCCATCGATTTTGCCCCATAAAATTCTAATGGCATCTGCCATCTCCTCGAATTCCTCCTTCAATATTCAATCCTTTATATCTGCGTACTTTCCAAACTACACATCTGCATTGATATTTTAAAACGGGACACTCCGTATGTTACGCCGGTCGAATTGAATAGCATAAATCTTAACACGTTTCCATAAAAATGTATGTACATCCATTATCTCGATTATCTATTATAGTCGAATCTATCGAATAAGCAACATCAACTGCTTTTTATCTGTTATAAAAACGGGCAGAAAAATTGCATTATTGCAATACTATTCAACAATCGTTTTAAAAAGGATTCAATTGCAATATTCCTGACGCCTGTACTTGCTATGTAATTTCTTCGAAACCATCGTATCCTCCTGAGACGATAATAATCCTATACATTGTGTTTGATTGGGGTTATTTAGAAAAGCTTATTTCAATGAAATTCCTAAATAAAAAGAATTTACGAAAACGGACATTTAATTTTTGTATATTAAACTGAACATATAACAAATAACATACAAAGAATTAGAAAAGAAAATTTTCATTAGAATGAAAATAGAGATTACAGGAGAAGAATTTAATATACGATCTATAGCTAACATTCTTATCTTTTCTTATGGGGTAGCGATATTAAAACAATAAGACAATTTTATTTACACATTTGCAAACGTGAATGAGTGAATGATATTTCATTTATTCTCTTGAATATTCTAAAAACTTCTTGTATCTAAAATAAAAAGTCCCGAGGAAGAGTTGAAGAGAAATCTAATGAAAAAATAGTTAAATAAAAAAATAGAATTATACCTAAAATTAGATCATCTATAATAGCAAAACTGTGTCATATTAACTAATCAAATACAAGTTTGATAAAATAAATATCGGCAAGATGGATAAGTAACAAGGGACATTTTCTTTTACCCCAACCATTACGGATATATTTCTTAACTTCCCCTCGACCCAAACACTATCTAATACGTTCTATATCAGTTTCCGTGAACAAAAACAGGACACCCTGTGCAAGCAATCCGCGTATAAGCACTCACGGCCGCACGATGAATCATCACGTGGATCATAATCGAGGCACGCGGCAGATTACAGCGAAATGGCGACGCTCGTTCGAGCGCTTAGTCAACGTTATACGTTGGCTGTGTCAAGTAGTGACAGGCCAACATTCGAAGAGTTTCAGGGCTAAAATTGCGATCGAATTTCACGGAGACAGCGGAACCAACGCGGCGGAAACCGCGCCTTGCCGTGGATCGCACGGCTTAGAATAGAACTTCCGGACAAAGCGATGAATTACGACGAAGGCCCGCCCTCCACGACGGGATTCTCTTTCAGGACCACGGTAACCGATCATTTTCTTTGGCTCAGACTCCATTTGTCGAGCCTGAAGACGTTTTCCCTACTTTCAAGAGAGGGTCGCGAACGATTCGATCTGAATGAAATCTTGCAAACTTGAAGAACAGCCAAAAATATTAGATACGTATCTTTCTCTAACTGAGGTAACTCAAGTTTAAAAGACGAGAACCACGAAGTTCGACTCTTTAAAAGATAACTCGAGCAGGTTAAAGTTAAGGTTAAGGTTAAGATTAAGGTTAAAGGATAAAATTATTTAATGTCGACATTAAGAGTATCGTTAATGGTGCGATTGCACAGTCGACTTGCAGAGAGAATTTCTTATGATAACTGACGAGGTAGTTATATGTATGTAGCAGTAGGTAAAAGAAATGTTAGATACAAGCGGTAAGGACAGTTCGCAGTCCTCCCTCGTTTCGTTAGTCGTCACTTACTCTGCAACGAAGTGCAAGATCGGAGGAAAAGCTTTCCTCCAGTTTCGGTGAATCGATCTTTTTCTTTCTTCGGGGTGTTTCACGTGCTACCTTCACCCACCAGGGTTCAAACTTTCATATCGGATAGTTAAAGGAGGAATTTGGAAGAATTTCGCGATCTCTGATATGAATAGTAGGTTTAGTAATAGTAAATTAATGTAACTTCAGTTATTAACACTGTATATGAGAAGTGCAACGTTATACAGAGTATTTGCTACATATAATGTACATAGTTGATCAAGTTAAAGAACGATTCTACGCGTAAATATTAAATGCCCAATGCTTAATTGTACGAAGAATTGATTTTGAACATTTATTCGATACGCGAACACCAAATTGTGCGGTAGCTTCGAGTATCTCGATATTCTGTATTTTCAAAATCTTAGATGCGAATGAATTCTTTCCTTTAGATACTCTTTATCGTTGTATCATCGGATAGAGTCTTCATTCTAATTGCTATAAATATTTCTGAATGCAAACATGGATAGAAACAAGATATACGTGAAATCAGTGTAAGGCTGGGCACGCAGGAATAAAGTTTCGAAATCGATTCTCTTGGAGATTAAGCTTCGATTAGAAAAATGTTTGTCTACATTTTCAATTTATTTTTGCACATAGAATCATCCCTTAGCTTCATATTATATCGTAGAGAATACTCTGTATATAGAGTAAAAGTGTGTTAATCTTGATTTAGTGTTTGAAAGTTCGAAACAAAGTTGCAACTAACTTGAAGGGATTCAGTGGAATTTAATGGCGTGTAATTCGAGTGCAAGTAATAGATTTTAGTAGTGGCGTAGAAGAAGCATGAAACCTATCGTAGAAATATGCAATTTCAATTTGGTGGAATCGTTGGCGAAGTTTCGAAACACGGTTACAACGTAGTGCTTCTGATTATTATCTGTGATTTGAGTGTTGCTAATGGATCAGTATGGGATTAGTTTAGTACTGGTATAGTACTAGTACGGCACACGAGGTGTACAGTGTCGTGACAAAAGTATGTAACCGAGATTAAGTGTTTGAAGTTTCGACGCAAGGTTTCGACTGAATTTGCGGATAAAGTTCGTGAAGTGTAACGATCTATGATTTGAATATCATGGTGGCGGATTATATAAAGTAATATTATTCAAAGTGCAATGTTATACGATACCGTAGTGGAAGCATGTAATTTCTATTAGATGCTGAACGATATGAAATGAAATTATAATTAAACTTGAAAAATATTTTTAAAGAAATTCGATGACCTATGATTCGAACAATATCGATATTCGTTGTTCGAATGCTTGAAATAAAATTGTAATTACATTCAAGAATAGCCTTAAAAGAATCTGTTAACTCGCGATTTAAACACTGATGGCGTAATATATGAAAAATATTTCTACCGCGATAGAAGTATGCGTTAAGTACGTAAATGAATTTTTAATAACTATTTAAAGTATAAATATTGTCCTGTTTTGTGGCAGTTTGAAAGGAGTATTACCTCTTTTCGTGACTTAATTAACTAACGGAGACCTACATATTTTTATACAACGTGAACCACACATAAAATTCAAATCTTGTTTGAAGATGCATAAAATGAAATTACAAACCTATAATTTCCTATGTTTGATATTAAAATAATCCTAAACGCCATTCCATTTAAATATGTGATTATGCTTAATAGCATATGACAATGTACGGTTTGTACGTCAGTCGCGAATGATTTTTATTTATGACGTTGTCTATGGAGTTATTTATTTTACAAAAGAAAAAGAAAAATTATTAATCGTATTAGTACCAGGCAAGATTTCTCGTGGAAAGGAACGCGCGTTAGAATTTTTCCGCCAAAAGCTTTCTAACTTTCGAAAACTCGTACGATTCGTCTGCATTTAGGGTGACTAGAGTGTTTGTTGAACTGATTTACGACGTTTACGTATTCGAGTGAAGCATTATCGCTGGCTGACAAGTTCTCGAAGTTCGCTTACGTCTGTTTGGAAGACTCTAACGGGATTATTTTATCTGTTAGCGAAGTTGTTACAAAAAGACGGAAGTGTCACTGCCATTTCGCACGGTTCCACTAATTGTGAAAGTTTCTATACGGACGTCACGACGCAAAAAAGGTGACGGTGGGTCTCATTATTAAAATTAACAGTGAAATTAGTTGCTGTAATCGCTATAATTAATCAAAGCTGTAAAACTGATAATTTGCTACGAGGAGAGTGAATCCGTGTGAAACAGACTTTATAATAATTACGAACTGCATTCATTTGTAATTTTAAATATGGGAAAGTTCTTATGATTGCAGCGAAAAAGAAATGACATAGGAAAGTGACATTTACAAAACGTAGAAAACGTGAGAAATACGTGAAAAGTCCATTTTTGTTGATTCTTTATTCCGATGTCACTTGATGGCTAATATAATTGAATAGCGAAAGAGACAACTTTAAAGTCCTTCAAGTTCGCGACAGACTGATGAACTTATTATAATTTTAAAACTGCTGTTTCATACTTTTCCAAGAATCAGACTTCTCTTTTAAAACTTGATGAGAAGATCACAGAAAATCGAAATGACGTTAATAATAAAATGAGAAAAAAATTTCAGTCCTAAAAAAAAAAAAAAAAAATCACAACAGAACAAAGTTAGAAATTGAAAAATGATTTATTCTCGGGATAACCCAAATCCACCACGATCTTTCTTCAAACCACTTTCAACCCTTATCAAATATTCGATCATTCAATCTTTATAAATAACACCTTTCTCTGACCTATCTGTTATACAATATTTCCCCTCGCAAAAAGAATTCTCAATTTCCCTCCGAAGCTTCGATATCTCTGTAGCAGTGCTTAATCACGAGACCTCTAATATTTTACTAAAACCTTGTGGATTAATTTCGTTCATAGCGAAACTCGATATGTATGTTCAATTTCATATTGCGGCGAAGAGGATTTACGTGTTCGTAAGCGTACGTTTCCCCCTTTATGCGGCACGTTCTATCGGAATTTCATCTTTCCGGAGGTTGCATCGTTCTGAAGGATACATTCGCAGAAATATCGTCGAGCTTCATGGGGCAACGGATAAATTACTCTTATCGGACATACGAGTTTTTCGCGGTCATCTAATCGACGCAAACGAAAGAAAAACTCGATTACCCGAGCTTAACTTCAGCCGCGAAACGTTTGACGAGCAAAAAAGTACCGACCCAGCCTTCTTCCCTCTCTGCATTCGTTCCCGCGAGTAAGATCGCAGATAGAAATTACATCCACGACTTTGATAACGAAATCACGCGATAATAGCGACGTTCCACCGATATGAGATTTCATCTTGCGGAGTGTGCTGCTTGAAACGTTGAAAAAGGTTCGTAAGACGAGCGGAGAATGTGAATTTTCGGCTTTCCAGATTTATTAAAATTCTACTCGGCGTTAAGAGAGTTAGAAACTGTTTGAAAAAATTCGACAGATATGAAATTGTACGATATATGTGTTGTACAAATATGTAAGAATATGTGATTTAATGTAAAATTGAAATTTGAAAGATCACGTAATGATAAATTGAGGATAATTAACGGCCACGTTCCTTTGGATCAGGTTTTTTGATTTTATAGTGTTTAATTTTAATTTGCTGTACTTTGTGTTTTACGAGACAAATGCTATTAATATTCTTCGTCATATAAAATACGAAATACAAATTAAAGGAAATATTCTAAAATTAAGTAGCTTATGTCAATTCAATTTTTTGTCTCTCTCGATAACGACTCAACGATATCACCTTTTGCTGCTACTAAAACAGTTAACTAAACCAGATTCTAAACGTAATATCATAGAGAACTTCTGTGTTCTCCGCTGTTCCTATAGCTGTACCTACTCTAAAGATACGAGAAGACGACTTAAAAGAGAAGCAAGAGAGGTAGAGAGATGAAAAGAAGAAGCTCCCTCTTCCAGGAAATATTTTTTGTACTTCATTTATGGTCAGCGATCCGACGTTAAATCAGTCGACCGATAGCAAAATACACAGGCTAACGTGGAGAAACTTTCCTACCTGAAGTTCACAGGAAAAAGACACGATAAAGCGTCGACCAACAACTGAACTATGATAATAATAGTAATAATGAAACGATTTAACCAAACGCCAAAAAATTGAAATAAAGGGAAAGCTTTACGAAAACCAATAAACTACCCTGAAAAATGAAGATAGAAAGAAATATTTTACAGATAAATAAAATTTCCTAGAAATTTAACACGACAACAAACTTAACATTGTTTAATTGGTCATAGTGAAAGTATCGAAGCTTAACCAAAAGCTAAGTAATTTAAATAACACACTGTACAATGAGACAACTTTAACTTATAAAATCATCTTCTAAACATTTAAATGCAATAATGGTAGTAATTTAATGTTTAAATGAAATTTTCAACAAATTAAAAACTACGATAAATTTAACGTTATTTAATTGGTTATAGAGGAAGTATGTAGTTGAAAACGAGCTTGAAAACGGTACAACCCCATAAATCTGGTCGATCGAACGAGCAGTAGTGGCATGCGTGCACTAGGGTGGCGCAGGTGCATGAATATGTCACGATTAATTCGCCACCGCGTACATAATTCGAAGACACACGGTACTACCGCTGTGACACCGATCGAAGATTGAGTTTCAAACACGGGCCAGCGATACATGTACTATGTGCGTAAATTTTGCCCGATTGGTCGCAAAGCACAAAGCACCTTCCAACAGCTTTCATTGCGAACGATATCCGAAAGCCTCGCGTTCCCTTCCACGGTTATTAAATTCTTGCTCTGATGAAAATTAACGGAGACAGAATTAAACGTGCAGCTTCTACTCTGCGGTGAAATTCAGTTCTTCTTTTATATCGAAAATCGTTTCTTCTAACAATTTTCGACGATTAATTTTTGACGATTAATTTCTGACGATAGGGAACCTCATCACGGCCTTTGAATTTGATGGAATATTTTTCTAAAATAATTGGATTCTCGGTTTTCAATTTTATAACACTGATACATTTTAACATTCAACCAAAATTGGTAATGGCACCTTCAATGGTCGCTCCTGATTTCAATAGAATGTTTTTGTTAAACAATTAGACTTCACGATCTCCATCCTGTACCATTGTCTTTGATTGTTTTAGACAATTTATAAAGTAACTATACTCGATGGCGAGTGTATTTTAATGATCGTAATGATGACGCGAAACGCGGCGATCGCCTGTGGATTTGACGGGACATTTTTATGAAATTCCAGATCAAATTGTCGATTTTGTGGGATTATTTTCAGATATTTTAGAATGTTGGAGAAATTACTGAATAGTAGTGAGTGTATATATTGCAGTTTTTAATTTTGTAGTAGTATCGTTTCCATAATATTTAAAAAATTGAGAAAGTATACGGATGATGATGAATGTAGTTTAGCGATTAAGATGATTATGGGAAATATGGCGATTATTTGTGAATAATTGGGTTTTCGATAGTGCAACATTGTTTTGGTATTCTTGTAGAAAATTGGCAAAATGGAAAATTTATAAAATGGCTTAAGAAGTAAAATAATTTTTCAATCATTAACATAACCGACAATCATTCATAATAATTGATGTGATTTCGTTTAGCTTCTTGAATTGAAACAGCTTGTTGAATGTGACTGAAAAGGTAATAAACGTTTCCATAATTAAATATCAGTAAACTATCTTACGCAGAGAATTTACATGGATACAAACTTGGTCTCTGTTTTATTTACGAAATGTGTGACAATTCATTATTAAAGTTTATATTATAAGAAACAATTGTGTGAGATCGCGGAAATGCTCGAACGTTTACAATGAAGGATTACGATGAACAAAGTGTGCATAATTGGTACATAATACATACTGAAGATTTTAAAACGCTTAGAATCAAACAATTTTCCTAAATTTTGATTAATTTGATTAGAATCAATTTTTTTTACATTGAATTATCTTCAGCATTATTTCTCCGAATTATTCATGTCACGATCGTATCATACAAATATGTACATTGTTTTAAATTAATATTCCATTTCTCCCTCATCTTTATTCAATTAATATTATATATTTAATACAATTTTTCCTCCCGTATTTTCATACTTCGTACTTTACTCTCTCTAAACAATTGAATGGCAGACAAGGACAAGAAATTATCACCGATCTTGAACACTTGTACGAGTTTTCGTACTATGGCTAGAAGATCGATCGACTCCATCCAAATTAATAGTTCAATTTCTTAGTATTTCATTAGCATCTTAATCCGTCTTTAGTTTGCACTTTCTAATCAACCGACGAGATGATGTTCTAAAATTACAAACATGATTGCCATTGTACATGTATCCTCCTTCACAAAATTAATTCTCGCCAATACTTTAAATCGATTTTCAAAATGATTACTTCAATTCAGTCTTAACCAACAAAATAATGTCATCATAAAATTACTATACTACATTGATATTATAACGTATTATATACAAATTTATTACCCTCCTTCCTATAATTAATTAGCAAGAATATTTTAAGAACATTGATATAAATTACATCCCTGAATGATTGAACGACACAGAGATAATCAGAAATTAACATCAATATTCGACACAGCCTCTCGTAATCATAAAATGACCAGTACATCGGTCGACCATCCCAAAGTTAGTATTTCGATTTAGCAAGTAAACAGCATCCCAAAATTTACCAGACATTAATATCGCCATGCACACGATTATTACTATCATTTCGAAACAGACGATCAAACACCAATAAAGTCCAATTGAGCGATCAATTGACTCGATTGCGGCTATTTATGCATCTATGAGCGATTGCAAGGTGGAAAAATTTACAAACTACACATAATATATCCAGCTGTATAATACATACATATATATAAAATATGCAGAAAAATATGATAAATTGCTGGCTATAATGTTCGATAGGCGAAACGAGCTTCTATTTAATATTCAAAGTATTTTCATTTTCCATTGTTGTATTCATAAAAGTATCGAATTGCATAAACGTTCGCAATTTAAACTGCGGGTTCTTATGCAATTACAGGAGACTTGAAGGTGAATAATTCACAAAATCCGCACAATATGCAAAAATATATAAAATATTCAAAGCACGACGCTCTTTATAATATTTCGTAAATAAGACAATTTTCCCCAGTTCCACTTTTCCAATCGTATCGATCAAAATATGAATGCATCGATATCCGCAGTCTGCTTATCACATTTCGATACAACTCGAGCATCTTGTTGTTCATTATAATCCGAGGAACGTTCGAGCACTTACGGGATCCAGTATACACCGAGACAGAATAGAAAAGGTTCGCCTCCTAATGCAGCTTTAAACGATCGTTTACTCTCGTGTGGGCCATTTCGTACAATTTGCGAGGAGGCTGGCAAAAATAAAGTTCGAAGGCCCGGACCCTGGTGCCCGTAAAGCCTCATATCGCGTGTTTTATCCGCCGCCATTAAGTTTGTCCAACGAAGTCGGTAAATTTTCACGGGCAGCGATTAAGACGAAGAAGTAAATCGTACTCGAACTATTCTGTTCTTCTGCTCTTCTCCTCCGTTAGTTCTGTCTCGATGGACCTAACCTAACGTCAATATCGAAACCCATTATCCAGGCTCCAAATGAAATTATTGACCCATTTTGGGAATTCAGCTAACTACGAGCCTCAAAGCGACCATTGCGCTGTCTACGAGCGCGCGTCCTGTCCACACGTCACTAGGTCTACGCGAATTAGCCCGCCAATTCGCGAGAAGCTTCTTCGATTTCAAGATTTGTGTATGATTATGGTCGAAAACCGTTGCGTTTATGTAACAAGAAGGTGTATGTCGGTGATTAGTAAGCTGATTGATGGTGATGATCGAACGTTAATGACGTTATGGGTATGATAAGATTTAGGTTGATCGATTCTACATCGGCTGAAGCTGAGAAATGGAGAATCGATGAAGAGTTCATACGTGGAACATATGGAAATGGAAGGTTCTCTTGTTTTTTAATAATGATGTTAATCTAGGTTCTTGTCTTATAGTTTAACGCATTGCTGCTAGTAACATACATACATTGATATTTAAATAAATTTATCGATATAACTGTTACATTAGCGTTTCCGTGTGTTCCAATAAAATAATTAATAGGGGTAAATGAGTCCGTGAACAATTAGAACGATCATTGTTATTAAAATAAATAAATTTGTAATGAAGGAAAGAATGCTTGTCTTAAGGATTAATTAATAACAGCGAATGTGTTAATCGTGGCTGTGTCGTTTCTTTTGAAGCTGGGTATCGAAGAATACCTAATTTGTATTTGGTAACTCTTATTCTTCTATTCTATCTATTACAATGAAAATTAGAATTAAGCTTAGCTTTTATCCTGAGTATTTGTACTATTCGAATGATTACCTCCTCCAACAATGTAAATGAGTATCCTAAAATAAGAATTCGAAAGAAATTCATATGGTTACAATATCTCGATTGTTATGTCACAATATCTCGATGTATATGTGTCATGTTTTTTGGAATAAAAAATTATATCGCTTCGAAATAATCGGTTTATGGACTTGCAATATGTCCAATAAGAAATATTTTCGGACCATCCTATTTAATACCCCATATTTCGACATACAATCGTCGTTGAAATTCCTCCTCCTTTGAAGAGAGAAAAAGGATCGATCAAAACTTCACCATCTTCCTTCAACTTTCCCAAAATTTACGTGACCACAACCACATCTTACCATACCCATAAAAAAAGCACATTAAACCACCCACACAAAGAAAACCCCTTGCTACACCTCAAACTGCATAATCAGCTGTTCTTTCAAAAACCCCTATTCTAAGTTTCTACCACCTATATGCCTCAACCAACCATTGAACGAGCCCGCGAATTAGCCCGCTAATTCACGAGAATCCTCCGAACCGGAAGCTCGAATTCACGATGGAACTACGCCCGAATATTGTCGCGTCCCTATGACGACGATTAAGTGTTGATCGAGTTAACGAGCGAATTATAGCTCACAGACGAACAATGTGTGCGTGATCTAATTCGAGCGTAATTCCACATGGTGTACTCTCCAATTTCGCTCAATTACTGTTTCCTTCCGGTTTATCCTTCAGCTTATGAAAACTTCGATAATTATTCAGAACAGGATGCACTTGATCGATCTCGATCATCTTCAAATATGCTATCGGAATAAACATTTACAGTAACCGTTTCCTATGCACATAACCTCCGGTCCAACCAATAAACCAACTTACGTTTAATATACTATGTTTAATAGTATGCACGCTTGTAGTATGTAAATACAGTTTAACTTTGTTAACGAGATTGATTACAATTTCGAGCAACTAAAACTAAGAGTAAACTAAGAGTAAAGAGAATTATTTCGGAATCTCTCTATTAATCCAGCCCAATCTATAACTCAATGACATATCACTTCTCTTAAGAATATCAAAAAATGATTATCGTCAGCATGTTAAGTTTAGATCGAGCTATATAAAGGTGCCCATCTATGTCACAACGTGGCGTAATCCTAACTTGCAATCAACTGAAATCCATTGCGAACGTCTCAGAAACTAAATTCAAGGGACGTTACATACGCAGAAAAAGATTACTCACGATACGGACCTTGACGATTTTCAATGTTATATTCCGAATAATTATCAAAATTCCCTTGTACGAAACGTCGACGTCCTCTAGAGAGCAATGACAAAATGGAAGAGAAATAAAAAGAAGAGTCGAGAAAAAAGACGTCGACGCAATCGGTAATCCGTTTTAGGTTCATGGCACACCCCTAGCTGCATCCCACGGAGACATGTCGATATTTCGATGAACGTTTGGATTTACGGTCGAGTACCTTTATCGGTGGCGAAACCACGACATTATACGATATTACAAAACGGGGCGATATTCGATCGGCCGCACGCTGCTCGTAATGGCGGCGAACCATGGTTTAATGGTAAAAGGTGTTTTCTTTTGTGCATAAGGTGACGTTGTTCATACGGGTGGAAGCATTGTGTGGTTGTCGTTGATGTCCAGCAACGGTCGTCGGTTCTGCTGGACCAAGTCCTGGAGAATCCTGTAGGAGGGCCCGCGTACTAGTTGTTATCGCCTGGATGAACGGAAGTCTGCACTAGGCTATGCCAGGGTCACCACCCCTTCCGGTTCCGGGGACCAACAGTTATCCGACAGCCAACAGCCCACCACCACCGTCACGAAACCGATCAGCAGCGCTAAGAAGATGTACACTTCCGCCTTGCCTAAAGAATCTGCACCAGGACATCCAGTTTTCACGTTTCGTTTCGACTAGATCGATTTTTTATGAGAACACACACACATGCAGCATGTAGAAAATAAACAGGAACGAAAAACGTGCACAGCGTGCCAGGCTCTCTTTGTGTGAAGGTGAACGATCGACGTGCAAAATGTGGTCACGTGAAAAATGCCAAGATATGACAGAGATGAATTACGGTCGAGGTTTTGAATGGTCACTCGAAGCTTCCGAATGATTTATCGACGATACACGTTGAAAGCGAATCTTACGTGGATCGAAGCGAGCTGGATGGGAGGTTTGACATTTTGGTCCAGTGGAAGCTGTTTCTTTCCGTGTGGCAATTTTTAATTGCATTTTGTGGTTCGTTGATTATTCGGTCAAAATATTACATCTTTTTTCGTATGATAGATTTCTGCAAGCTTTTCCTTCCTTTCGAATTACTGATCATTCCGAAAGTTATCGCAGTTCTGATATATCTGAGCTGAGTGCTGTATGTCATTCGAAAAATATATTGATGGATTGTGATCTATTGATTGAACTAAAACATTAAGGAATATGTTGTAGATGTATTATTATTTTCATTTCATGTACTTCGGAGAGCAAACATAAAAATGGAAAGCTGCATCAGATACAGAATATGCTATACTGAAAGTGCATCAATTGAATATTGAAGTTCTATTTCATCCGTTATATTTTTCTGATTTATTTCCAACAGATCTTCACTGTGAAATCCTGAATATTTCTTTACTCGGAGATGATTTAGGAAGCAGAAGGACATCGAAAATATCTTTAAACAGTTTATTCTCCATGAAGGTATTTTAAAGGTTGTGATACATCAGCAAAAGTGTATTAAACATTCTAGAAATTATTTTAAATGAAAATGTTCAATTTCAATGATGATTTACAATCTTATAAAAAATAAACAGTCTAAAACTAACATAAACATCTATCATAATTCATTTTTATCGATCGCTATAAAGGCGCAACATATAAGTAGGCAAATAAACCTTCGTTCATGAAAACGATGAAAAATTGAGAAACTTTGCTCCGAATATAAACTGACTATAATATCTACGATATAATATCCAGAAAAGTGAAAAGTGGTTTCCTATGTCACAAAGGACGCGAGTTCCGAAATTGTGGACAGTCAATAAAACAACTTTTCGACGCTCTTTTTCATTTGAGAAAGGCTGTAAAACAAATTGATATACAGCAGGGACAAAATGTTATTTACACAGTATCCTTTCTGAAATTAAACAGGCCATTTTTATTGCCTAGAAATATTTTAACAGAACCGCGAGAAATTGGCAAAATAAATCCATTGATAGAACAAAGTTAAAATGGAGACTAAACCATTAAACGTTTATTTCGAAAAATGAATATCTATAAATCTCCTTTCGATCTATCGAATGTAAAATATCAATTCGTTCTATAAGCGATTTGTAGATGTAAAAATATACCGAATATGGTTTTCGGCGTTCTAGTAAAGAAATTTTTATCAAAAAATGTTCACCGTGTTCTAAAAATCTATCTAAATCACAGAAGTTTTATATGGAGATGAAAAAATTGCGATACGGAGAAGAATTACAGAAAAATTATAGAGGAAGATAACAAACCGACGATTGACCATATAATATTTTTCTAGAATTTCATGTCCAACTTTTGATTAAAAAACAACAAAGCTTAGGAATCGACTTAACGAAGAAACTCAAATCAAAGATAACAGAGAGCATACATAAGAAACAGTTTGGGAAGTGTACTTTCCACGAGTTTAAAACTAGAAACTAAATTCACTGTGTATACTCAGGTTCTCCACGTTCTAGTCGCGGTTGTTTCGTGCCTATCGCGAAGAAAAGTAAAATTTTAACTTGTGATGAAATATTCGCCTATATAACTCAAGATACATCGATCTACGAGGAAATTTGGAAGTTAAATCAGAACCTAAGATTCGCGAACGAAAACACGCGTACTGTTCATTCGTTTCATGAATTTTTCACGTTCCCTGCTGTACCATCTTCGACGCACAATAAAATTGACAGAGATTCGGAAAAAACGAATTTCACTTGCTGTAATCCTTTTAACTTTCGTTTTAATTTTTATCGAATTAAATATTTGATATACAGTCAAATCTAGTTTATACGAACGAGTGAATGCTCAGTTTCAAATATACAAACTCATATAGCAGATTCTTATCTGTCTATAGTATTATGGACAGCTAATTCGAGCTTATCGGGTTATAAAGTCGAGAAGTTCTCGCAGTAATACGGTGAGAATTTGTTCGCGCTAATGAGCTACAAAGCTAACATGAACAGCGTGAAAGTTATACGCAGACATTCAGTAATGCGATCAGTACAAGTTTATGGACGACAATTACTGTTTGATGAACATTTATAGACCGTGTACCGTATGTTTTATAAATGCGGGAAGATGCGTAATAAAACATAAATATGTGAAATGAAATAGGAAATCATTTTCTCGTGGAACTGTGGAATTTTAAATGGCACATGCTTCGCAATTAATATATTCGATATAACAATATATACATCTGTAAATAGAGATCATTCTGATGGAATAAAACGCAATATACGAAATGAAATTCATTGAATTACTAAGTTATTTTATATTTGGAATAAATAAATATTTGATATTTTATATTAATGCTACAAGTTGTTTCAATTATCTACACATATTCAGGATCACCAGTACGGGAAAAATCGTGTAGGATCTAAAGCAATAATAAAGTAATTGCTCAGGATTTAGCATAAGTTACTAAAAATGTTCTTGATTAATCAAGATATCATAATAAAGACATGCCATATTAGCAGCAAAAAAAATGGTTCATATGCAAAATGCTGTTTCTTGCATTCTAACAAATACACATTATTTAAAGAACATTTTACTATCAGATGTCCCTGATGTAGCTAGAACTTATGCATGCATAGTGAAACATTCCGGATTACTGCAACGTTAAGACCACATCTCAACGACAATGCAAGGTGAGCTAATAAAAAGTGCTCTCAAATTTTCACATTTCTTGCTGAATACATCACATACGACAGACAAGAAAAAGAACAAGAATGGAAAAAAGGCAAAAGTCTGTACAGAATGACAAACTATTCCATATGAATATCGTTAAAAACCTACAAAAACTACTTCAAAGAATTCATTGGCCAAACTATTCGGTAAATAAGGCAAACTCGCGCAAAGAAACAGCGCATAGAAAATGCTAATCCTACAAAAACACATCAACTTGATCTACCTAAAATTCCTCTACAAACTTTTCCAAATAAAACGTAAAAATAAAACATCAACTATATACAAACACCAACATTCGGCAATATATATTAATTGGAAAAGAAATATAAATGAGATGTTGTGCTAAGGCAACGCTGAATCTCGATTAAAACAAATGTACAGAAGTCATGCAGAACGGAAGGTTTACCTAGAGGTCCCTTCGACTTCCAGAGTCCCTTGATCAGCGTGGGGTCGCCGCGGCGCCAGTCGCGCCACCCTC
>NT_176683.1:1236126-1304054 GCF_000188095.3 Bombus impatiens | reverse complement strand
CCGCCACCTCCCTGTGGCAACGGCAATCCCGCCGCTTTTTTTATCCAAAGCAGCGTGAAAAATCAACATACGCCGATCAAATTATTATTGTACACTTTTTGGGTTAATATCTTTGGGATCGCCTTCGTATCGAGGGAGCAAGTTAAAAAGAGAGCTGTTACGACGGTGTATACATCTGACGATTTTTACGATAATTGGTGTTGGTTGATATTTGATTTAGTAATTGGTTATGAGATTTAATATGTAGTTTTATATGTAGGTAGTTTTGTATGATTAGGCGAAGATACTTAACTCATTGCTGTGAAAGTTAAATAATAATTTAATCTTTTTTGTTTGTTGAAAGAAACTGACAAGATAATATGATTTTTTAATTCAGCCTGCTACTGTTACTTTGAACGATTGTTATGAGTTTAGCCATTAATTATCTTGGATTTAATAATTCAATTACTAAGATACACTATTTTTATTATATATCAAGTTTATACAGTGACTACAAAAGGTATTTATACGCCATTGTGCTGAATATAATTGGATCCAAGTATATCAAAAATTGGTATCATTTAGTGGCACTTTCATGTGATTAATGGAATTTGATACTGTGAAGATGGAATGTAGAATCTGATAAAAGACACCTTCATTCATCTCCCACGCCCTTTTTTTCTTCTCACTCATCTTTATTTCTTGTCTACTCTTTCTTATCTACGATATTGAAATCTATCAGAGTGTCAGAAATGTATTAGAGATTAAGGCAGTGAACAGCTAACATTCATTTAAGTAGCTTAAGGAATGATAAGACAAGTGATGAAGTTGAGAAGTTACTCTAGCTGTTACTAGTGCATCTATTAACAATAGTATGTATATGAGTGTGCTTGAACTATTGATAAAGTCGATAATAATCGTTCTGGAGGTGAGATTTGGGATAAGTTTCTGAAACAATATGACACTTTGGAACTGTAAGCAACGTAAAGTGCAACTAACTAGTTAGTAAGAACCTGCTGAACTTTGAGAAGATCATTACGAGTACTACAGAGTAATGAGTACTCAAAGAGTATTTTGGATGTAGAACATTCAGTATTTGTATATCTTTCTGATTCGAACAAAAAGAAAAATGGAATTGGTTAACAGTAATGTAACTTTCATGTACAGTTAAGTCGAAGAGAAGTGATTTTTATGTATACAAGAGCTACACGTGGGAAATTTCATAGCTTTGAGCTTTTGTAAAATATCCAAAACATACAAATTCGATTAAAAAATCGTACAAAGATATGCGACATATTTTTCCACCAAGTTGAAGACGCTTTACAAAGTCGTTAGGTGTACACACCGTAATGAGGTAAGTCGGGGGAGGAAAGTTGTTGGTAGATAGGATCGTGCTCCTTTAATCACTGCGAGGGCAGTTGATTTCGCTCCCAAGTAAATTTATTCGATAAAGAAAAGTTTCTCGCTAGCGTAACTTGGATTTTCATACAAAGAGATCGTTATGCCTCGTTTGCCATGCCGATAAGTATAATCGCCGAATAAATTTACCGGGTCTCTAGAATCTCTCAGTGCCAGTTTATTTGCATGCAGAACCGCTAAGAAGATAAGAAAAAAATCTATTTTGCAGTGTTATAGAAATGAAATTCATTTCACCCGGAACGTTCGCACGTTTGTCACTGAAATTTTCACGGCACCGTTAATGCATACCTGTTGATGGTCACACAAAAACATTAATTTCATCATACCAAAATGTCGCAAAATATTGGAAGAAAAATAGATTTGCGTGATTTGGTATTCCTCTGTCAAAAATATACGCAATCGTATTGTATATCATTCCAAGTACGGTATCATATACTTTTTTTCGAGTGAAAAATAAAATAACTCAACTGAAGCTTCACTGGTAAAAAATTACTGCTATACAGTTTGCTTATATATAAATCACATTAAATAAACAAAATCCATTACTTAAAAATTAAAATTTATCGTTCTACATTCTAGTACACGTTTTTCTAACTTTTATATATAATTGTAAAAAATTCATCAAAGGTAAAAATTCAGGCTAATTTAAAAGCAAATATATTGCTATACGGTTCAGTGAAACTTAAAATATGGAAAATTTAGATTGGTTTCAGTTTTCCGCTTTATCCGTGTTTATAACAAAATTTCTACTCTCGATGCACTCTGTAACAGTAATTCCTTTCCTGAACTTCCTTATCGCATAGACGCAGCGTACACGTAATTAATCCCAGAGGAACGAACTACAACTGCTTTGAATCCGCCTTGACTGCATTAAATTTTTCAAAATAATAACTTTTCGTTTTAAGAAATTTTAACATGGACCTCACGTAGTAACCAGTTGTTAAATGGTTATCAAATGTAGTCATTTGCAAGAATGCTCACCAATGCAAGGACAAACACCAATTATAACCTTTCCATTAACATCGAATTCAAATTTGGCACCAAAAACAATCGTTTGTTTCTTCCAAAAATAATATTTGCGTCGAAAATTGTGATACTTTTCCATTACACGTTAATACATATATCGCATAATATTCATATACTGTGTTGTCAAGACTTACCGCATAAGCAAAAGAGTAAAGTACTAGCAAGGAAGATCCACCCCATAACGTCATCAACAAGTCGTTTCTGCGAAGCTCATGTTACGCTGAATATCGTCTTTTCTGTCTGTTGGTTAAACTTGACGATGCTGGGTTAATCATTTGCACGACAATCTCTGTAAAAGAAAAGTATTCGGTTTTGATTAATCATCCTGACCGGGTTAAACGAGTGTTTAAAACGAAGACTGCAGCAGAAAAACAGGATAAGTTATATTTTTCTTATCTTATATAATGACAGCAATGTTTTAAAATTCTTATGTTATTAAAATTGTTCTTACGATTATATCTTCGGCTAGAATTAGCAGATTCTTTTCTATTTTTAGCTATTTTATATTAAAATATTCCTTTTTAATCATAAACTGAGACTAAAATCAAAAACAAGAATCTATTTATCATGTTTACCCCTGTGGTTTTGTAACGATTATATTTGTCTGTAACGTAACAATGGCGTCATTGGAAAAGCGAAATGTTAAATTAAACAAAGGTTATACTATCAGTAAATTATAAAGAAATACCTTTGGCGATGTGATTTGCCGAAACCGTATTCTCGACCAATTTCACAACACAGTTTTTGCAAAGATGTTTAATCAGCAGGAATCAAATGGAAATATTATTAAATTAATGGAATTAATTGGAAATATTATTCGAAAGGATTCGATTACGTTCCCCAGCAAACCCGTTCAATTATGCAGCTTTTTACTATATGGTTTCCCGCCTTTATCGAGTATCGAAATTTGATACAACAACGCACTCTGTCGTTGAAAAGTATATACAAAGGATGTATCGATAAATCGCATTCTGAATGAAGGAATAGTACAAACTTTTTATTTTTTATAAACTGAATGTGACTGTATGTACTTCATGATTTGTATGATTACTCATTAATTACACGATATGATTAAATATTTTAGACTATGACTACAATGAAGTTTTAACGAACTTAATATCCAAAGTAACTATATACGTAGATAAATTTTGACAAACGTATGCAAATCTTTCATTTATCAGAACATGAATACGAATTCAGTAGATTAATCATAAAGTATTCATAGTCTGAAAAATACGAATTAAATACATTGAATATATTAATTATATAATAAAAAATTTTAATTCTATATATCGATTAATTGATCACAGCGCCATCACAAGCACGTGGTTAAAGTCAAAGTAAATCTTGAAGACCTGTTGACAATTTGATAACACAAGTAGTCTGTATTATAACAATGGCAAGATCGAACGAAAAAGTTTTACGAGATCCCGCGCTTTTGATGTATTTAAACGAAATGAATTTAATCGAGTTGTGATAGACATTCGCAATGTGACATTCGTAACAAAGGAAAAGATGATGAAAGAAGTGTTCATTACTGCTGAAAAACTAGCAGAGGAAATTAGAAATATACAAAAATGTTTACAATGCACAATTTGGTAAGTTTTTAATTGTCATATCAAAATCTATGAAGTAACTTAAAAGCGAATAATTCATGCATTTGAAATGCATAATGTGTAATACATGTTAGATCAATGTTCATGTTAAGATTCAATTCATTTTGGGAACTTCTGTTATAGGTTATATACCTATAACTCAGTATTTTCAATGTTCTATGCTTTAAGTAACCTCAAATAAATAGAAGGAGATAAGTATATTTGTTTAGTTTCTTGACTTAAAAAATCATTTCTTTTAATTCCATTTGTACCATAAGTATTGTTTTGTTAAAGACATATTGACTTTAATTTATTACGTGAAACTGTTCAACTCATCATTTAAATGGACTCCAATAAATTCATGGCCATTATTAATCTTTTATCATGCTTATTTATTATATTAATATAATAGTTTTCAGTATCTATGGTGGAAGACTAGTTAGTAATTAGACTGAATGAAAGCGACTTAATATACATTTAATGAGATAGTTATATTTTATTTTTATATTCCTTTACGCTATGTATGTAATTTTAATATAGTTAGTTTGCTCATTTATAAAACCTTATCTATTACTGATTAAATTTTGTATTTTCTGATTCTAATATAATATCTGCATACTATATACAAAAAGATAAAAGAATGCGATATAATACATACAAGAAGATTAAGACTACAATTAAGGTTTCAACAAATGATATTTTATATAAAGTTAAGAACTGAAGTTTCTTTAAATATTTGATCATACACTCTTCATATATTTTTATATACCTATAAAAGGTTACTTAAAAAACTATTATTTAATTCTTTTATTTAAAAAGGCAATGTTCTTTGATTCCATGTATTTTATGACGTTAAATCATTCTCCATAAAGAAATGATTGTATTGAAATATTATTGAAAAATTATATTATATTGCAATTAATATTTTATATACAGTAAGAATAAGAATTATTTGTTCTTATTTTCTAATGACGGATCTTTTTATTAAGTTCTAAATTTTATTTTCATAGTATCAAATTTTTGTGATCATATGAAAGTACTAGTAAATGATACAAAGTTTAATATACTTGGACCTGATTAATTACTATATAAATGCATACAATAGTGTGCAAATACATTTCGTGACCTTCGTCTATCAAACATTATATATACTCAACTTATTAGAATCTGTTATCAAGTTTTATTGATCTTATAGCATTACATTTTTACTTCAGTGATTATTAGATATTTCATTTTGATTATGAATTGTTCAAAAATAAATAATTTTGTGAATTTAAAATATCCTAACATATACTGTTGTCTTTACTAAATTTATTTAATTATTTATTCTATATTATTAATTATTGAAATACTCAAAGCTTGCTTATATAATGGATTATGTGCCTCTCTGTTCCAGCTTGAATACCATATCTGAGCCAGTGAAAACCCTTTGTGGGCATCGATTCTGTCGCCAGTGCATTCAAACGCTATTGCAAAATAAAAATGCTCTCTGTCCACTCTGCAACCGTGCTATACAGCGTCGCAGCATTTCTAAGGACGAACACATGATATTATACATCGATGGACTGCAGAAACTAATCGAAGCGGTGCAATCGGATTCAGGCATCTATAGTAAGTACTTTCGCCTTATTTAGGAGATAATAACAATATTTCGTAGATAATATCTGATGTTCGAAAACTACATTCTTTTATAAATAAGATTGTTATTACATGTCGTCGTTGAAATAAAAAATGTACGATCAAAACACTCGACATAAAAATACTGATTGAGTAAAGAGATTGTTAATTATTACAAGCGTATAATAGTATAACAATATTCAAAATTTGATGAAAAATTATTTGAGCACATTTGTTGTAAATAATTTCTGATTGATGATATTGGAGAAAATATTTAGATGAAGACAAACTTATTTATAGTAGATGACTCATTTTGTTTGGTATTCAAGTATACTCGTTGGAAGAAGATGATAGAATGTTGAAGTAAAAAAAGTGACACGTTCGTATATTTTTTGAAAGCGGAGAGAAATTTTATTTTTCACACCTTTCTGCAAAAAAACGAAAATCTATCTTTTATGAGGAATACCTTTGTAATAATTAGTTATATAAATAATCGTAAGTAAGATAATTCTATATGTAATTAATTATATAAATAATAGGCTTATATAATAATCACCTTAATACACTATAAACAGTCCTAATTGATCCAATAATAACGCTGCAATAATATATTGCTATATTTGAGCGATAAATTCGAGAATTTCGTACATTACAATATATCTCACATTGATTTTTATGGTGTAATTTATTTCTCAACCGCAATACACGATATAACACACAAGATCAAATTTCTATTCATGAAAAAAATAAATATATTATCACGTACACAGTATTACACATAATATAATATGCAAAACAAATACCTTCTGTATGCAAAGTTCTATTATCATAAATGCAAATGAAATTTCTGTATAGTTGTTCTCATAACACAACTCTTTAGAAGTATTTCCTCTTTTTTTAAAGATCTTGTATAATAATAATGATTTAAAACGGAGCTTATCTATGACTGGCTTATAATTTTTATGCTCAAAAAAGAAAAAAATTTCGATTATGAAATTTCAAATATAATATTTATATCAATCGTCCTGTTAAATAGAAAACGGTAGGAAAAATTCGTGAGGAAGAAATATCGGGAAGACGATAAATTTCTCAACACAGATCAATACGTTTAAATGGAACTAACGTTCCTCCGCGATAAACTTTTTTCCCTGCAGTCTTAAGTAAAACATGAAGTTTAAAGTACACGTGCTGGTACATGTGCCACAACATCATGTTCACTCGAGTTGCCTATCTGTTTCACCTGTAGTGTAGCCGAATGTTTTCAAAAATTTAGGTCCTAGTGTTCTTTGGTATAGCAACGCATCTCGATGGTATCCAAAACTTCAACGTTTTACGAGCACTCTGCGTTTACGTTCTGGTATACGATCGAACGTAGAGAATTTGCTGAGTTTTGTTGCTTTCAAATATTATTCATAATGTTCATCTTTTGTTACTTTCCTCTAGATTCTCATAATGCTTTATTACTCGCATGATTTATGTAGAACATGGGAGACGATAGGAAAATGTTTTATTCAAGAATTGGCAATCGATTTACATTCTTGTTTCGAACGTGGACTTAATTAAAAAATACTAGTTTTTTGAACAGGGAAGTTTTTGAAAATAATAGTTTTCTATTTGTTTTCTTATTATCTTCTCATTTTATTACCCGTTTCTATTGAAACTATAAATAATAACCAATTTCTATTACTAATAATGAAAAACCAAATTTGCCATACCGATCAAATTCGGTTCTGTAAAGCTGAAGAATGACTCTGAACACGTTTTTAAAATTTTATCTCTGTAACAAAAGTGTGCTTTTATCGGAACAATTAAAGCGCTTGATTAAATTCTTGATTAAATTCTTAATTTTATAAAGATATACGTACTTGCTGTTATTCGAGTAACTTTAATTTGAAAGTTACTCATATTTAATAATAAAAAAAAGCAGCTCAGCATGCCCTGCTTCGCGAGACACAGGTCATAGGTCAATTTTCTAATATTCTTTGCTGTGACATGCTCTCAACTCTGACTTTTCTCAAATGCATTAACGTGCTTGCATTCTCTGCTACATGTACATACACGTACATGAGTTTCTGTAAAGCCAAACAAATCTCCTTGAATTTCACTATGAGTGGACTTTACAGGCTGGAAAGAGATTCCGAGGTACATATATTTCGAATGCACGACCTAGTAAGTTATTAATACTTCTAGAATATATTTTAATTTTGCAAATAAATTGCAAGATTGTTTAGTTCCCTAAAAAATTCAGAATTTTAATTTTCAGCCTTAATTTAATTAGGAAATTTACTTAAAATTGGTAAAATACAGAATAGCGTTAATATATTAGTCGCGATAACGAGGAAGAAGATAAATAAAGAATGTTTGCACTGCAAGATAAATTTATTATACGCAGTAATTAAATTATATGTGGACAACAATCAACGGAATATATGAAGCTATCGAACGCCTCGACGCGTGACTTTCCGCACTTGATATTCGCTATCATAATAATTTCCTCTCTCTAAACAGGTTGTCATTTCTACAAGCGTTTCAAGGATTCGAGTGTTCAAAAGTACAAATTGATTTATTGCAAATATTAAAATTCCAATTCCCTCCTTTAAATCTTTTTTCTCGAGCAATTGATCCAAAATGATTATAATTTGATTTAGGAAATTGAGAATGGCAAAAAAATGTATTATATCTCTTTTTTTTTATTTTAATTATTTTGAATATCCCTCAGCATTGGAAAGTTAATTTCATAATAAAATTCTATGATCATTTTTTTATTGGATTTAAAACTTATTAATAATTTGAAATAATTTATCCCCCTATCTGAGACTTCGGCAAAAGGAAAATTTAAACTTCTGTCTTTACCTCCAGTCAAAAATTAATGTTACATTCAATTCGTGATGAAGATGAGGGACATTTCCCTATAAATTCTAATAAAAATTTTAAAGCATTCTGCTTCATACTTTCATCAAGAGTTAATCGTTCTACCTAGAACCTCAATGAAAATTTGAAACGTTCTTTAGGTTTTAGTGCAAATTTAAAACGTGTTGTCCTGGTTAATTCCTCATTCTGCTTAAAGCTGGACGATACTTTGCTAGAGATTTTAATACAAATTTCGAACATTCTATATTAACAATATCTCGGAAAAGCTTTAAAATAGCGTACTTCACTACTTACTACAGCCTGTGAACCAAGACTCTCTTACCGATAAATATGAAGAAACTCTGTACGGTCCTAAATAGCCCAGGTGATTCTCTAACATAAACTTTATCAAGGCCGTGATAAATCCAAAATACCTTTTTCAGTACTGTCTCATTTATCGAGACCACGCTGCACGCAACAAAGCGAATCGTCAAGTAATACCGAATTCAGTAGATGTGACACAAAGGAGTTGATCAAACCGAGCTGTTCTTACGTGGACACCAGTCTACAAAAGGAAGCCGTTTCCAAAAAAAAAAGAGGTCGACCTCGAAAAAACCTGACATCACAGAAAAGCAGAACGAAATCTACGCAGAAGAAAGGCGGCGCTATCACAAAATACTTATCAAAATGTGGTTTGTCTGGCATAGGACAGTTAAATGAGTCGAATGATTCTCTAGACGAGAATCAGTCACAGGGCAAAGTAACAACCTGGCTGGAGAATCTGTCCAAGCAGGAAACGTTAGACAGTCCTTATAAAACTGAAATCGTACAGTCTCCAACATGTGATCTTAACGACACGTTAATTATGTCAGTTTCTCAAAACGATTCACAGATCAAGATCGACAATTTTGACAAAGACGTTGATACGAGGATGAAGGATGACGCTAGTCAACCTGTCAGACAGGTTCGAAGGACATCTTTGAGGAGCGAGAATAACGAAAGCGATTCGAACAATACGAGCGATCGCAGGACGTCTACGGAGACGAAGACTGCGATTGCTTCGTCAAAGCTGGACTTTGATACGATGAATCCGAAGCCGAGCACGTCGAAGATGACGAGATCGTTTGACGATAGTAAGGAAAAGAGCGAAGAGAAATTCATAGACGTTAACAGGACGTCACCCTGTGACATGTTGTCCAGCATGCAGAAGAATTGGTCCTCTGTAGAGAAGTTTGGCAAAGAGATGCGCACGAGGAAGAAGAGATTGAAATCCTTGAACGTGAGCATCGAGAACAAGGGAAAATCTCGGTCAGTGAATGAAGCTACGGTGAACCTGAACAAAGAGGAAAATGCGAAGCCGAAAGTTGTCGACGACATAGGTAATGGACGAACGAGGAAAAGAAAGGGGTCGGTGATGGCTGAAGACGTCGCGAATGTCGCCGTGGACGAAAGATTCGACGACGGGAAGAAAAGTTCGGCAAAAAGTGATTTTGTTGACGCGAGAGATGCGTTGTCCCCGGGGGATAGAGAAGATAGATCGATGTCAGAGAAAGTTCAGTCGACCACTGAATCGTCCTTTATCACGCTAGAAGAGGGTAGGCAGGTACACATTCGATATTTGAACACCTGTCAGATGAACACGATTATCGGCGTAACATACGAGGATTCACGAGCTGGCATTGAAGCGGACCAAACGAATAATGGCGAGGAAACGATGCTCCCTACAAAGCGACACGTCGATCCATTCGATACGCCTTTCTACGATCGAGATAAGATATTTTCTCAAGCGTCGCTAGTTAAATCAAACAGTGACCAAGGCGGACCGAATCTGCTTGATGAATCGCGTAATGAGGAAAATTGTTCTCCGACACCAACGAAAAAGATTACGATGATCGATGAAGCTGATTCTACCTCAAACTTACAAACTTCAACGCCTCATCGCAAAAGATTGTCTCTGAAGAGAAAAAGTACAGAGTTTAAATTGAATAATTCTCCCAGTCCGATTGTTGATTCTCGTGTTGGTCTGCAGGCTGTTAGACGAGACTTGAGATTTGAGATTGAGCGTGAAAGTGATCAGGCTGATGGAAACGTTGGCGCAGATAAGAGAAGTCCGGAGGAAGCAATTGGAACACAGAAACCTAGAGCTTCTACAGATGATAAACTGGATGGTAAACGTGTCAGAGGCTTGACTGCCACTTCGACCGAGTTTGCAAACAGGAGGCTGGAGAACAGCGGGTGCAATGTGTCCCTGGTCACGTTCAGGAAACTAGGGAAAACTTTCAAGCGTCGCAGAAAACGAATTCCCTTCTTGTATCTGGGAACAACCAAACGGAAAGCGATGGTGGGCCATTATCCAGGGTTCCATTTACAAAGACCGTGTAATCCGATTGATATATTGGACACGCTGGATAATACAATTCAAGATGGCTTTGGTAACAATGCACTAATCGCGTTGAACGATACACAGATAATAGATGAGGACGAAGGCAAAGAAGCAGAACCTGTCGCGACAGTAAGTACTGTAACTGAAGCGATCGTCTTCAATAATCAGATAGATCATCGTGAAGAAAATCAGCCTCAAGAAATTCAGGAGAAAATTGTTTCAGTTGTTGAGATCCCTGACAGTGTTGAGAATAAATCTCCAGATATAGACGTACTCTTGGTATCTTTGAGTGGAAATAAAGAACCATATCTCTTACCATGTGACGAACAGTATGCTAAATCGAATAATACGTCGACCAAGAATACCGTAAAGATGATACCATCAGCAAATGACTCCCAGTTACAGTTCCTCTCTTTAAAATCCCCCCCAATCGACATTTTACAGACCCAGAAGCTGATCCAGGAAACTGAACCTGACACAGAGACCAACAAAGTCTCTGTCTCTGGAGGTTTCTTCCACATGTCAGATCAATCCGATTCTCCCCGTACGCCAGTGAGAAAAAGGAAGAGATTTGATAGTCAAGACAAGTTCTCTAATAGAATGAAAAGACAGTCTATAGTCAGCGACGAGGAGGACGTTTGCTCCAATCACAGTTTCTCGTCAGAGGTCACGTGCATTAGGAACGACGACAAAGAAGTCCCATTCTTCCAGACCAATTTAGGCGAAAATTGTCAGTCCTCTGATCCTAGCAGCAAAGACACGGAAATCGTGCCGGTAAGCTCTAGCTCAAATATTGCAGCCAGAGAAGAAGGAAACAAGAAGAAGGTGTTTAAGAGAATTTTGCCAATCGCCAGTTCAAGCACTGATTCCCCGGACATTGTCTCTCAAGCCGTCTCTCCAACGACCAAGCGAAAACGAGACGTTTCTCCTGAAGTTAGCGACGGAGAGTGGAACGCGATCGTGCACAACTGGGTCGACGAGAGGTGCAAAAAGAAAGGTAAGTTGGAGCAAACTCGTGATTCCTCTAATTTGATGAATGCGTCTCGCGCGGTTAAAGACAACGCTTCGTTGAAGTCTGGCTCGTCAGATCGTGACAAATCTACCAACAAACTGTCTACGCTGCAGTGTAGACAGCAGTTAGACTTCGCTGGTAGATACAGCGACGAAGGAACCAATTTCAGTGGATCCAAGTGGAGGAAGAGTTTGGAGCCTAAGAATTCGTCGATTGCTGTCGAGGACTCGCCTGATTTTGAATTGACGATAGATCGAATTAAAAATATACGAAACAAAACAACGGAACTCATACAGCCGGATACTTACGACGATATCATAGCAAATGCAGACTATGAAGAAGTCATTATAGAGGACGATAATGGAAAGAACAGAAAATCTAGAAGAGAATCGGTCGAGTGTTTGGAGATAGATAGTTACGAGAGAAAATCTAAATTAGCAAGATCGTGTGTTGAAAGTTCTTATTCGTCGAGTAAAGATGTTCTGTGCGTACGTTCTAATGGATCTGATAAGGAGAATAATAACCAGCAAATATCTGGTGCATTGTGCGATAGTGACAATGAGAATGAAGAGATACTACTTCCGGTATATGTAAATGTGGTTAATGAGAGTTCGAGGAAGAATAGATTACAAGAAAATTCATTCAAGTCATCCGGCAACGAATCCATATGTATTTCAAATAAATCATTGAGACAGGGATCAATGACTTCTTCTTCTCAAAAGCATCCAACGAATGCGAGTGTGAGCAATTCTACAATTAAGGATATGTCCGAACATGATTCTTTGATGGACATCACGCAACATGATCTGATGATTAAACAATTTGAGATGGATCTGTTTGAGAAAAACTATAAAAATTCTAACGTGCCTTTGGAAATGGAAAAGAAGATTCTACAGACGCCGAAGCGTAGCAAGAAGTGCTCAAACGCAGATGGAAAGGTTGGTCTCTTCATCTTTTATGAAAGATTCATATACGTATAGATTTATATTGATTTGTACGTGAACGGGAAGTATATGAGTTTCGAAAATTGATGATTAACATAGAGTCATTAAAATTTTAGGTGAAAGTATAGAAAACGGTGATGTTAAAAGAGTTTCACATATTTTTCACAAAATTTGCGAAGTTCTAGTATCGGTAAATTATAATTTATAATTAATAAATAATAAATAATTTATCATTTTTCTGAAATTATAAGAAGTGTCAAATGATATATTTACTTGTGGGACAAATGAAAAATTTATAGTAATATTTAGTGCAATATTTCTAATTATTTGTAGTGCAATAGTATTATTTTAGAATATGATACTTCAGGTCTTTTATTAATCTAAATTATTTATTTTTCTTTAATTATAAAGAGAAATTTAATAAAGGGAGTAGAAGAAGACCGTATATAGTCAGACGCTATAGTCATTCCGAATCTAATATTACTTTTAAAATTTGTATGCATTTCAAAATAATTTTATTCAATTCGCAAATTATAATTGTATACAAATTTAAAAAAAAAGATTTAAGGAATATCTCAATAATCTACTGACCGTGAAGATCTATAAATAAAAATGGATGACGATGATTCTCTATGGAAGATTCCTATAAAAAACTGAAAAGACTGCTGTAAACTAATAAATTCTTCACAGAAAAACCTAAAAGTTGTCTAGAAGATTATGGAGCTTCTCTTTGCCAAATTCGAATAACTCTTTTAACCCCTCTTCAACCACCCGCCGCTTAATTATTCTAATTTAAAAAATGATTCGATATTTCCATTTGAGCGTCACTCGTTCGTAATTTTGAAATTTCACGTAATTCAAAACAATCATTTAGAAAGCTTCGTGCTTTAGTATTATTCACGGTGCTTAATTGATAACTTTTATCGTCCATCCGCTACTTAAAGATAAACAAGATCCTGCAGTCTGAAATACTCACTCTCTGCTTTGAAATATCCAGGACGTCGAACACTCGGGTGAAGAAGACGACATTGTCGAGAACACTCCTAACACAAAGACGAAAAAGTAAGTAACACGAGTCTCTCGTAACGTCCATTCTTCTTTCAGTTTTGAAAGGTACATTATGCATTTCAATAACAGCATTACACATTAACGTAATTTTTCTTACACCGTTCAAATTTTTCTAATAAGTGTTGTATTTATATAACAATTGCTAGTTGGAATGAAGATGAAGAACTTTCCATTGAAGCAATTCAATTTTACCTGTTTGTTTACTGAGATTAAAATGTGCATAGAGTTTTACGTGTTTACTCTCTATCAATGCGTCATTCGTATTTTGCAATGATTCACAAAATAATTATTTTTTGGAACGAGGATCAAGAGACTTTCATCGAAGCTGCCTAATTTACCTTCTTGAAAACTATCTGTTGGTTAAAATTCAAACATGCAATAAAGTCTCCTATCTTTAATAGCGTTTTACGACTGATAATATAAATATATATTTATGATAACAATAATTTGTAATAATATTACAAATATAATAAACAGAATAACTTCACGTGAAATTACTTTTGCAATTAGAAACACAGCTTCCTCAGTTCTATATGATTTAACATCGCGTACAAAGGTCCATTAACTAGAAACTTCTGTTCAAAAGCAAAGAAAAGAAAAAGACGCATCGTCCATTTTATTTTATTTCCATTTTATTCGATTTTCACGAAGATCGCTTTTTATTTGGCATATTGCGCGCTATGAAAAGCCACACAGCACATCAATTCCTTAAACCCTTCTAAATCCTCCAATATCCGCTATCAAAAAATATTCTGCATATCAAATCGAGCAATTTTACGCAACCGGTATCACTTTCTTCAGTTTGGGAGCGATCAATTCGACGCAGAGAAGTGTGATATCGTCGTCCTCGGTTTCGAAGACCTTCGAAAAAACATTGCCTGCCAAAATTCTACAGTCGGCGACCGGAAGATGCCTCACCAATATCAGCACTCCAAATTCCACGATCAACATTCCTCCTCTCTACCAGAGCACCCCGAAAATGCATCAGTCTATCTGCAATAACGCCACGAAGCTTGTTCCTCGCGCGAATGAACCCTCTAACAAGCAGACGAAGGATTCCATTCAGCGAAATATGAATCGAAGCGTTCAGGGAAACACTGTTCAACGTACAAATAACATTGAGGAAAGTGTTCAAATTATAAATAACAGTGAGGATAATATCGTTAAAAGTACAAATAATGTTCGAGGCGTTGATAAAAATATCGCTCAACGCGCACACTATACCAACAGACAGAAGTTCTGTTTTGTATGCAGCGGGCTGACAATTCATGAAATCGATCTAGTGAAGAAGTTAACGCAAATGCTGGACGGTAGATACCTGGCTCAGTTCGATAAGGATGTAACACACGTGATCGTGAAAGCTGACAAAAATAACGGAGCTAGCAACACGTTGAAATACCTGCAGGGTATAGTCCATAGGAAATGGATCGTGAGTTATCAGTGGGTAGTGGATTCGGTAAAGGAGCAAAGATTAGTGAACGAGGAACCGTACGAAGTGGTAGATTCGAAGACTCTCGAAGAAGGCCCTCGAAAATCGCGATGCAGAGAGAAGGGTTTATTCGAGGGATTCTGCTTTCTATGTATTGAACCCTACATCAACGTTTCTATAGAACAGTATCAGGTGAGCATGTTTTTCAGAATATTTCTTCCATTTCGTCCTTTTATAGCGCGAGAACGAATAAAGAATGTTACATTTGTATTTCTCTACAGAATCGTCTGTTGCGAACGAAACGTTTCAAGCGAAATTTAATCAGCGAAGATATCTTCAAAATTTCGACACGGTCTTTGTCTCTATTTAGTGGAATATTTTCATAAAGAATAAGCATTCTATTAAATAACAATTTTATCTTTGTTTTAAATTTCTCCAACGTAATCGCGATAGTCGTGTCTCGTTATCTCGGTGTTAGTGAAATTAAACGACGTTTCGTATAAAACGTGCAATATATTCACAAATGGTGAACGTTTGAATTCTTGCGTGAACAACTGTGTCACGAAAGCTCACAAATTTTTCATATTCAACTTGCGGAAAAAATAGTAGAAAATAGAAAAGAAAGATATAACGAGGAAAATAAAGAAACTAAGGTAAAACTATATCAAATTTGAAGCAGAGAGTATCGTTATGCGAGAATAAATCACGCTTATAAATTTTAAAGGTTTCGCGTATTATTATGGTTGAATAGTTCGCATCGAAACCCCAATTCAAGAAAGGCGTTTATTTATGTTCCTCCGACCATCCAATCTTGCTATGCCGTTTCAAGTTGAATATACGCCAAGTTTTACTGATATTGTCTCTTTTAGGACTTGCTACGGGCTACGGGTGCCATCGTGGTCGACTCGTTATGCGCTCTAGCCGCTGAGAAGAATTTGATGAAGATCATTTTGATTCAGGCCGACCTTCATGAATTCCAAATTATTGGTAAGATTATCACATTTATCAAAATTAAAAATGAAATGCCGAGTAAACGTATTCTCAATGGAATTAAATACTGTTAATTAAAAAGGTAAGAATATGCAAAAAGAATGATTTCAATGAATCTTGAAATTATGTTGGAGACAACATTGAATTGATAATTGTTTTTATTAATCATTATTGTAGATGTATATGAATAGTTGTGTAAAAAAATAATCTCACGTCTTAAGATAATCTGATTATCTTATACATAAATCTTGGATATAATCTGATATACAAAGTTGAGAATTATATCTGATTGATTATATTTAATGATTTTGTTTTTTTTTTTTTTGTGTGTGTGAAATTTGTCAAAAGAAGAAAGATGTCCTTCCTGTATGATTAATCTACTTGAAATATTTAAATGTCAGATCAGTTTGTAAGTTCTTGATTCGTCGTTATTTTGCACAACTCTTTCTCCATCTTGCACAACTTTTTCTTCATTTCGTTGATAGTTTTTTCAATTTCATCGTCATAAAGGGATTTTTGGAAATTATTTTTTAACAAGCGCAGGAAAATAATTAACTAACCAAAACGCTTTTCTAATTTTACAGTAACTTCAATGTTCTACGAAATATCTATATTTCATTTTTATCTACTAAAACAAGTTCGGATTGAAATAATCGTTCGCAACAGCAAAATATCAACAACACACTAATAACATGCAAATTTCAACTATCGTCTCCCACAACGTACAACTTCCTGGGAAATGTATCAACTGAACTAAAACTACCCTTCGCCACAAAACTGTCCCGACGTATTAATTATTTCTTTTTCATTTCTTTTCCTTCTCGTAGAATGGTACAAACAGACTCGTGCCATAGCAATCGTCGACGAATGGATAGTCGAGTGTATCAGTCAGTACAAACTGATATCGTTCTATCCATATCTGCAGGAGTTGTCGCGACAGGACGTTCTCGCGCTTGGTTATCCGGAATATCTTGTCGAAGAAGAGACTGGCTGGGATTCTGATAGCACGTGCGATTTGTAGACATGACATTCAGCGGGGCTCCATTGCTTTTAGCATAATTTCATGTCGAGCATTACTCACTTCCGCTCATTTCCATGAATTTAAATCCCTTATCAGTGCCACATCGTTTGAATAATTTGCGCATATTGTACCTATGATTTAGTTTAGAAAATTTGTATATTTTTTAGTTATTATATATATTTGGAGAAAATAGTCTATAACAAAGGGAATATTTGTTTTTGCAACAGATTTTGTTCTCGTAACATTGTTTAAGGGTGAATTAAATTACCATATATGTGGATTTTTGATGGAAGTGATTACGTTTAATGAGGAATTTTTTGTATGTATCGCTGATAGTAATATTTATGGCAGGATATAAGACATTTTGTCATCATTTTTACCACTGTGATTACATATATGAATATTTGATCTCCTAACAAGATCAAAATATATCATGGTAACAGTAAGTTTAACAAAGATATTCTGTTCTCGTTAAATTAATTTAGATTTCTACAACAAAACTTTCATTTAACTTTTTCATCGCATCCATCAATGTTCCACACACTTCGCCAACGAAAACAATCATAATGTAATTACTAACAAAATTATTTTCTTATATTACCAGTTGAAAAAATTATCGATACTTATTAAAAATTTGTTCAATTAGTATGTTAACTTTTGTATTGCATTGATTTCGAACAATTTATTTTACCATCAACATACAAATCAATATTCCAAATTCTGTTTCATACTGCAATAAATACGAAGATCAATTCAAACTAAATAATCAGATCTAGAAATAATCAGTAGTAAGTTCAAGCTTTATCCACAGCAACACAAAAGCATTTCAAATCATATAAGTAACTATAGACATGTTCTTTTATTTTATTATTATTATATATATATGTGTATATATTATATATATTATTTTATTTTTATATGCACTAAAAAGATATTAGCAAAATAACACCAGCTAAGGATAAAATCTAAATTCATAAGAAAGATAATAAATTCGTGTCTTATCCGCAATACACAATAACAGAAGAGTGCCTCGTAGATCATAATATTTATATTAATATTAATCGTAAATATATTTTTCTACATACATATATCAAAACAATCACCAAATATGATCAATTTAAAATAAAATCTACATTTGTACAAAAATAATAATTAGGAATACTAATCTCGCGCTTGATCCACGAAACGTAGCAATAGAAAAGAGCAATTCTCCACGAGACATGTTCTTATTTGGATTGTTTTATATTACAACGCGAACTCGATTCGCACTCCTCAAAGATAGGACAGCGGCTCTTTTCTTAAATATTTACAATATTCGCAAACAATACTTATTATCATTTTTCGTTTTACCAATCACCGAACGATCGATATAACTGATTTTTGAAAGCATCTTCAACGCGACGCACGACTTCATATGGTCTCAGCAATATATTTTCTTCTTTCTAAATATCAAGCGACACGCAAAAATATCCAAGTAGAATCAAAGGAAAGCGCACCTATAAGAAAATAATTATTAGAAATGATAAATTCACGCTTCATCCGCCAAACACAACGACACGAAAGAACTCCATAAATCAGTCCACATCCCTTCACAATGCTCATAGTCAGCAAGCCCGAATGCTGTGCGTTGAAATTTTGTAATTACATGAAACACATAAGATGTATCTAGTTGCGAATACACAGCCCTGTTTAGGGCGAGGCATGTGGTAGTGCTTGGAACGTGCAATATCATGATCATGGGTGGATTTAGGTACTGCGTGTTGCGAAGAGCATTCAGGCCACTCACGTATTCACGGATACAGGCAAAGAATATTGATTTGCCCAGGACCACCTGTAGGCAACTCTCGTCTAACATTTCTCACGTATACACATACATAGACACGCGCGTACACCATGTCAGTGGTTATGAATCTAGTCCAATTGCCAGCAACCAAGGAGAAATAATCACTGTGTCCGTTATGCTCTCTATTTCGATGCACTCTAACTGCACAGAAAGATAATCATTGCGATCGATAGTCGTTTGTATTTTCTATTTCTTCTCCTTTCTTGGCTCTTTTCTCTGTTTATTCCTCATACTTTTTGTACTTCTTTTCGTCGTTAATTATTCATTGCGTTTCACGTTTATAGATAGAATCACCCTGAATTTTTCAATTCTTATGATGGTTCATAAATATTGGCACATTTACTGATTTTATACAAAACGTAATAATAGGTGTAAGCTATCAAAGGAACTGTTAATTGACGAAAATTATGTAGTACAAATGTCCAGGATAGATGGCAAAATTTGTTAAAAATCTCGTGCGCGACTTGCAGAAAAATAACGAGGTCGCGCACTATAAATATGAATTTAGTTCACAGCAATTCTTGGGACGCATAAATTAATTTAAGAAGATTTATAATGGAAGAAATTTTCTTTTTTTATTTTTTACTTTTTCCCTGAGGGTTCTATTCTCTACGGTTGCCAGTAGCGGTATAGCTAAACCACCGTGTTGAGTGTTATAACGCGATGCAGCAAGCACCAGACCATCGCTATTTTTCAGAAATAGAATTTTAGCCTTATCCATGTGCCAGAACTCAAGTGGTACGAAAGTAATTTTACGGGTTTGGAATACTCTGTACTTTTAACTTGCACGCGCCACTTCTTCGCTCAATAGCCGAGACACTGTTATAAATCTTGGAGTTTCCAGACGGCCATACGACGGCCAAGCTAACAGTTCCCGCGACAATAACTCGTACCCTCTGGAATATTCCGCAGGGATTGTACATTTCACCACCTCGACGCATACCTCCACACAGCTATACAGCACTGAGATCTCCCTTCCAAAGGCACGAAGTGCAATGGAGCGAAGGGTACGAGACATAAGAAACACCGAAAGCACGCATTTTCGGCAGAACTTGCAAACATATTTTGAAAAGGTCAAGTTATATCATCACGTCGCTATCTTTACACTCATACACACACATACGTACACCTATTTTGAGAGAAAATACGTTCAAAAATCAGAATGAATCGATCGTAATCAATCTGTCTCCTGCAGTTGTGCGTCGCGAGAGTGAACACGATTGGTTATACCTTTCGCTCGATTTTACAAATTCGATGAAACATATGAATAATATGCGTATTGGATTAGGAAGTTCGTTCCGATTTACATTTCGATTTATAATTATCTCGATCTTTCGCTCAACTTGAATATTTCATCCTTTCAAAACCTTTGAGGTTTTTCAGCGGAGAACTTTTCAATATGATCTTTTATGTTGATCAAATTCCTTAAAAATCTGAACGAACTTTGCGGTAAGCCAATATAACGAGAAAAGCTCGTGCAACATTCCGCAATGACGTATGTAAGGTTAAATATGTGATAATCGATTTCTTGATAAGTTCATGATCATCATTGATCTGTAACCATGACGACCTAGATTAGTTCATGATATAGGTGCTTGTTCTAATTCTAACAATACGACGTTAACTAAGTTAATATGTTACCGAGGTGCTTTTTGTAAGTTTAGTCTTTAAGCTTCTGTTTTTATGGTAAGAAGAACCTACGTGTATAATTTTGTTTAAAACGTATCGATACGGTATCGAACAAACTGAAATTATTAATCTTATCTGTTGAAACGTGTTCTGCGAACTTCTAAGAGCAATAAAGATCTATGTATTGTTTAGATTTTTCAGCGTTATATACAACATTTTGTTTCACGTTTTTTGAAAACATTCCAAAAGTTTCCAGTTAACTGTTCAGTTAATGGTTGTTCAGAAACTTCGTGAAGAATGCTTGCAACGTTTCTTGTTACGTTTTTGATGTCAGAATAATAAGTAATACAGTATGAACATTTCTTATGCAAAGTATTTTTTTACCTTGGTGCCATTTACATAAACTCTTTAGTTTTAAGAAACTTCCATTAGTTTTGTATTACTTGCGCTATATTCTATACTGTACACGCTACGTCTTTGCTTCAAGGACACAAAACTTCTTTAAAGAAAATAGAAGAAATAAAAAGCATTTTGTATATACGTTTGTTCTTTTATATTCTATGAAATAAGAATAAACAATTTTTTTAAATAACATGTTTGTTCCTTTATACTGTATGAAATAGAAAATATCCCAATAATTAAATCAAAGTATTCCTTGCACGTGTTTACTACCACATACTGTCTGCTCTTCGAGTATCTATGGTTCATAAAATTGATTTCCTCGCAAGAAAGGTTATAACGTAAATGATAGAAAAATGGATCTTCTCTTACCACGTGTTGCTTTCTTATGTTAAAAACGAGTCTAAAGAAGAGTATGTTACCATTAAAATACATGTTCTTCTCATGGCAATAATAACTGAAATGTACTTCTCTGCACGATATTCGATCATATCTTTTGTTTATCTCGTTTTCTAAGAATAAAAAATTCGCTCAGTAGTTTAGGAACGTCTATTCTAGAAATTCTAGAATTTCAAACGTATATAAAGCGAATTTAAAATGCGTATAAAGTGAATATTCTTCGGTATTAATAAAACTGCATTTTATTTAATCACATTTAATACAGAGGCCGTGTAATAGAAATCCTGTTATTACGATTCATTTTTATCGAGCAAGCTATTGAAAATGAATCGATGAAAGAGTTTACGTGCATCTGTATATTTTAGATTATTTCGAAATAATGTTATATGTTCGATTTTTCGAATGTTAATAGCATTCACTAACGCAGTAAAAATCGAATCTCATTTCGTACATGTAGTTGTACTTTCAGATTGCAAGCTTCTGTGAACTTCTTTCGATTACTCGAACGTTTAGAATTCTCAGTATCGTCCGTTATGTTATCCTACTGGAATATTAATGATCGTTTCGTACGAAGCCTGCTCAATATCGCCATAATGTTGTTCGAAATGGTTGTCGAATTATTCACCGAATGGAAGGCAGCTATTCTACCATCGTAGTACGGAATACGATGAATGTTTGCGAATCACTCGCGATTGTGCATAGTATTGGATGTCCCTATTGTACGATGTACCGTGTACACGAGTACAGCGTACACGAATCAAGTCTATTTATATTCTAAAGAGTACAATCTTGATACTGCACAAAGTGTCAACAGTTACGTCTTTTAAAATGCCAAGTTACGGAGTTGCGAAGGAAACTCTATTGACATCATCTTCGTCCCTCATTTCATAACTCGTGACTATGTAAGTTTAATACTAAATTAACTTTACGTAAATAAGTTAGCAAAATCAGTGATATAATTAATATTTGTACGAGGAGTTTCTATAAGAATATGCAAATTTTATGTCGTATTTTATATCAGTGAATTCAAAGACAACAGTTAATTTTTAGTCATAACTTGATCTTTAATCATCAATAACTTGGAAACTATAAGCAGTCAAACATACAAATCTTCGTATATCTTATGAGAAAGCCATTTTTATTCAAATGAAACATATAACGTCGTGTAACATTCATTTCTTAACTGTAATAGGTCATTGTTACTAATAACTGAAAGATATGCATTGTAATTCCATTTCCGAGTTTAATTTCCTTCTATTATTATCAAATTTCTAAGTAAAAAGAGATTTAATCACCGAGAAGTGTTCTAAAGTTGGGATATAGAAGTTTCTGATATTGTAGCTGATATATTGTAAATAGTTTAACGGTCCATATTCGAAAGAATGAATTGCTAGAATCCGAAAAAATTGTATTTTCAAGTGCAGTATATAGTTGAAAAATAGACTTGTAGAAAATTGAGAGGAGATTCGTATCATGGAAGAATCAAGTCACGTAGAAGGTATCCCAGAATGAGATCATACATACACCACAAACTTTATCTACGATAGAAGGCTATAAATATACGTACAAGTTGACCATACATACCAACATACTATCGTAATATTCCTGAAGACTATATCCAATCTTATAACTTTTGTTCGTCGTTTCTTTTCACGTCATTCGTCCTTCTTCTCTATATTTCATAACCAAGTATTATTTGTATCAGTAATTATTAGCGTATTAATAATAGTAAGTATTAGTAATAATAGACAATAAGCATTAAATTTATAATTTTAAGTTTCACACTACAATCTTATTTTGTATTACGAATTATCTTCTATTTATTGTAATAAATAATAGATCACTCCTGGATAACTAACTTTTTCTCCTATGATTAAAATATAAAAACATCCAACATCCACACATCTAACTTCTTTTTACACCCTACAAAAATTACACGATAACAACTACAGTATTTTCTCCAATAACAAAGATTATATGATAAAAGCTATAGACTTCTCTTAAATGCCTTAATGATTCTTTAAATTACGATTAAGATACCGAAACGTCCAAATTCTACGCGTGTTTCTTACAATTCTCTCTTACACAAACCACAGCTTCTTATATGACACAACGATAGCTGCAATTTTCTCCGATAATAAATATTCTCCCCGAAACATCGTAATAAGCCATTCAACGATTAAAACATCAATCGACGATCGGAACATCACACTTATAATTTCCTTTTCTATGCTACAACCGCGCCTTCACCTGTGGCCAGGTTCCTTCGACGACAACAGTCGAGTGATATGCATCAACGAGTGGACGGATCGGTCTGATGCGCGACGTGCCAATTCTACTTGATCGACGCGTGTCACAATGCGGTCATTTGGGGATGGAAAATGGTCGCGCACTTAATTTGATCGCAATCAGCAGAATGAAACGATAATCAGGAATTAATGGCAGACGAAATACCGCACGACCAGGCCAGTTAAACCGCGTTAAAACATAGCAACGACCGGGCTATCGAAGCGGAGAAAATACGCTTGCGTATGCGAATGGGAAACGGGAGCAATTAACTGCCGAGTGCGAAATCGTGTAAGCGATTCTTGAATAAATAACCAGCTGAGGCTTCGAGGCCAGCAGATCCTAAGGGGGTGCGTTCGGGGAAAATAAGGGATTCGTTTGTGAATAGCGAATTGAATGAAATGAATCTTTTAATCTGATGGCTGACTAGCGAGACTATGTCTTTGGAATTAACACGTGTAGTGTCGCTTAATGACTTTGGCGATCGTATCTGTCTTTGCACAGAACGTACGGGCAAACGTTGAAGATTGACGAATACGTTTACCTTAAAGCTACGGTATAGTGAGTAATAATAAAAAGTTAAAAAAAATTGCTATTTGTGTATGTATGTGAAATACTAATATTAGTAACTTTTGTATTGCACATTTTTTATCAACTCGATAATAATCGTGTATTCTGAATATTACTTCTATTCGTCGCTTTATTGAACTTAATTATCAAGTAATTATGGTAAATGGTAAAACTGATTAAGAATTTAACTGCATCATGTCTTTTTCAGAAAACCATTAAATACTATGTTTCTATCATTAATAACCAATAAGAAAGAAACGTCCTTCTCGCAGACTAATAGGTGTTTTAATATATCCCTTATTTTAGTATATTTTTTATAACCTTATTTCCATTTTTTCATAATGTTGCATCGCACAACGCTTCGTTACTTTACTGTTAATGGCGTTAAGAGCAAGAGACATGCTAGCGATAAGACTTTCGAGCAGAAATGTGAAATTGAAATTATGGTAGAAAAGAATGAAAGTGTGTAAGTGTCCTGTAAATATCCAAAGTCTCTACAGTCACCCAAAAATCCTCAGAAGGGAAGAAGAAACTGGTGGAAATAAAATGAGTGGCTTACTGAGATTGTTAAATCAATTTTGTGCTGATTTATATTATAGTTTTACAATCGTTCACTCTTCGACATAGTTATACTGTTCGTCACCTACCAACACATTCGTCTGACTTACGGCAATCGGTCCTTGTGTCCGAGAAATCGGTTGTAAATTACTATTGAACGAGATTACGGTTAACAGAGACCCATTCTGCTCATCATGGCGTCGAGTCTCCTCGTTTCGTGGAACAGGTCGTGTTTCCTTTCAACGGATTACAATTACGTGTGCTGAATCGGAAAGACTGAAGCTGGTCGTTCGTGCACTTTCTTTCTCGTTGTGCTAACGACTGTGTAATAGTTTCGAAATAGATGGCTGGAATTCGAGAAACGACTACGAACAAAGAATGTAGTTTTTGAGGGAGAAGTAGTTAGATAGTGCGATAACGAGGATAGAGAGATGATTTGTGACGCGAAGATCATTTCGGATGAATCATTGAGTGATCAATGACGTCGATATTTAATAGAGTTATATTGATGATGATATAGGATGAGTTATTGTACTGTAGGAATTTCGTTTATAACTATTTGAATCTGTTTGGAGCTCGGAAACAAACTTCCACTTTTGTCGGTTTTCTAATTTCGCTATATTATAATTATACACGTAATTGATCATTTCTCAAGAAACAAATGACTTAAATTAAAAAAACAATGTTTCTAACTTTATTCTGTACTTTTCATTTTATTGTGTGTTTTCCAACATTTTCAAAACGTTGGTCGTCGTAATAATTCCATCGGTTTTCACATAACTTTCAACGACTTGAAATAAATTGTTCAATTTATCAGTTATATTTTTAAAAGACCCACGTCTCTGAAACGAACAGGTTGTTTCCGTTTTCGTTTATGTCATAATAAAATCCACTTTGTTTAATCACGAATTGACATTAAAATCAGAAAATCAACAACAATGTGCTTGTCGTGTTTCTCTCCTGTGATCTCCATTTGTCAACAATGGCACGATAACTGAAAATTCGTTATTCGCAAATTATACGATCGTTTGTACTGCGACCGAAAGTTGGAAACCAGTTTAGGAGTCTTCATAATTCAATCCAGAGCGTTAATTATAAGCTTACCAGCTGGCTATGAGCGCCGTGTTACGGTTAATCCCATTAACCTTGATTACCATAAACGTTATTTTCAGTACGATTTTCAAGGTATTAGATATCGTTGATAAACGCAAATGATCAATTTCGTTTGGTACTTCTCCGACGATAAACAAGCATTAGAGCAATTAGTATGTTCGCGTTAGCACGTTGAACACAATTTTATCTCGAAGAGCGTTATCAAAGCGACGAAAGATAATTATTGCATAGCATTATCGTACGTATATGATAAAATATCAGAATATAATATCTTCGTTTTGAAATAAAATTTACATCCAGTGATACGTGAAAGTATTCGAATACTTACAAAAATCTCTTGCGAATATATCGTAATGCGCGTTATACGAAATTTCAAATTTTAAAATTTCATTAGCGCTAAGAAAAATTCCATACATGTACGCAAAATGAAAATTATGTTCACTACGTATCGTCAAAATACAGATAGTGATCTGATAAATATTTCATCCTAATATTCAGCGTATTTGTACTTTATCATTGTACTTTTCATGAACAAAGTACTTAAAAATTCGAAAACAGGATATGTGGAAGCGTACAAACACGAGGAATGGGAATAGCAGTGTTAACAATACTGGAGCATCGACCATATTATCTACCATACATATGGAACAATATTTCAGAACACAGAAATTTGATAAAATAAAAATTCAATCCAGCGTCGCAAACGAGCTTTACTTTGCCAAAAAACACTTGTGAAAGCCTGAAAGAGACCAAAACATTCGAAAACATTTGTCCAGAAAGAAAAAATATCACTATTTTTTCACTATATTTTTTTCTCTTCTTCTATTTTCCATCCATCATTCTATGTGTTCGCCACTCGAACAGTTGTCCAACGAGTGATCTTTGACATAACGTCGCTGGCGCGTGTCACGTTTAACGGGATCGATTTTAAGCACCGTGAACCGTGCTTGCTCTGATGCTTGTTCTATTAGCGCGATTCAATTAATTTAGAGCAATGCACCGCAGCACACGCGTCGTGGAAAAATCGCGCGACGAAATTGGAAAACAGAAATTGGAACGGAAGCCACGTACGCGCCGAGTCTAACGTTTATACGCCTCTTCGTTCTACATGCACATGCTCTCGCGAGATATAATCTTCGTGAAGCTAGAATCGCGACATATGTGAGAAGCGTTATTACACATTTTGAAAATAAGCAGATCTTGTCTGTCGAGTCAAGTTTCCTTTCCTCAAGCTGTGTCTTCAGCGTCTTACCGTAAGTATGTTGTTTCGTTTTTAGGCCTTAATTGGCGAATTAAGACCTTGTTACATGCTGTTGAGTGTTAAACTTTCTAACAGTGTCTCGTCTTAGTCAATCGAGAATCTTGAAACATTGGAAAATTGTTTTTCTTCTACGTAACTTATATAGTTCGTATTGTTTATTCGTTCGTTTCATAACATTCTTAACTTCTTTTAAATATTTCACTGTTTCAAGAAATATACAGGGACATGGGTTTTGTATGATTTTACATGTAAATAGACACTAATATTTCTGACAATTTTCTTGAAATTAAATATCACATATTTTACGCGAGTTAAGAAAGCATATTATTTCTATTTGTACATCGATTCAGGAAGTTTTTATCTTCATGAAAAATGTCCAATTTTAGGTCAAATTATACGTATGGATAGGGATTAACTGGTAGAAATATTTATAATGCAATAACGTAATATATAAATTGTTTGGAGCCATTTTAGTTTGGCTATGAAAGAGGTCCCATATGGAGGACTAGACGAGAGCCACGTATAAACCCCTACAACCCTTTCGTTACAGTAGAAACAGTCGATATTACACCACCACTAAACAGCACGCCATAAGTGTGCATTAACTATGTGGACGGTAAATACGTAATACAATAACAGTACGCTAGAAGTATACATTAACCACGTGGACAGTGTATAGCTACCCCATAAGCGTAAAATAATTACCATACTTTCATTTCATATATGATAATATTATTCGCATAATAATATCAGTATTAATATATAATTGAATAATATCATTTCTTTTTGCATTTTATTTATCGTGATCAAACTGAAGATGTTTATGCAAATTCGTATTTTTGCAGGTATAATTAAAAAGATGGAACTTTATATGTAGTAAATTAGTTCTATCTGTTCTATCTACTAAACATTATAAAGAATACCGTACCTTGGATATTTTATGTATTTTTTGCGTATTATGCACTGTGTAAGTTTTTGCTTTAAATTTCCTATAAACTTCGCAGCCTGGTTGATATATATCGTGAACGACTAAAAAATTTGTAAAATATTATTTTCCCTCCGCTATGAAGTTTGTAAATATAAATTATAGATATTGTTATAAATATCGGTATACTTTCACGGTAAGACTTTTTCTTTAATTAAACGAAACATACAGCTTTCGAATACAACGACATTTCTCGGACAGTTTTAATGATCGAAGGATATTCTTTCTATTGTTTTTAATAAAATTACACGCTACCTGCCGATACTTAAACAGCTATTGCCATCGAATTTACCGTAATAATTTCATTTAATTGAAATATTATAGTTAACTCACTGTGTCAAGAAACTGGGTTATCCAAAAATAATAAATAACATATTATTGTTTTTAATAAAATTACACGCTACCTGCCGATACTTAAACAGCTATTGCCATCGAATTTACCGTAATAATTTCATTTAATTGAAATATTATAGTTAACTCACTGTGTCAAGAAACTGGGTTATCCAAAAATAATAAATAACATATTCTTGATTAAAAGCGTTATCGAACATTCATATCACGTTTATACAATTTCTACGCATTACTTCCACTTCCTGATTCTTAATGATGGAATCAAAAATAACACGAAATATACGGTTGAATAATAAATCGAGCACGTACGTAGTAGGAGGAACGTTTCGCTCGAAAAGGAACTTAAAAAGATATCGAATGGCTTCGTAAACAGTTTGCTATCTGTTATCGGAAAGAAGATGAAACCTGTGAATCGCGAGTGGAAAATAAATTCCAAAGGAACGACCCATCCGCTGCGAAATTATAAAAATAACTGAAGACCTTTAAAAACGACAGGAAGCGAATTAGGGGGAATGAAAGGTTAATGTGACGGTTATTCATCGCGAGTAATCTCGTTAGAGGCATTACAAAGTGAACTGTGGATTTCATTTTCGCGAATATTATTTCTGTCGAGGAATCAACCCACATTCTCGTGACGAACAGCCTACGGTGTGCATCTGGTAAAAAAGAAAATTAGTCTTTTATGAGACTTATAATCTCATTTCGTTGCTAATAATCGCGTTTTATAGAGTTTCGCTACAGATATTCCTGATCATTGTCTGGGTAGAGACAAATTTCGAGAAGAGGAAGGTGCTTGTAGAATTTAGTTTGATAGATTCGGATTCATTCACACTTTTATTACTGTGGAGCTGACGAGAAAATGCTTTTATTACACGGGGTATATAGTTCGAACTGTAAGCATTTTTCTGGATAATAAGAAACAAATATCGGTAGATTTAAAATCATTAACGAGATAATAAAAATATAGAGATATTATCATAAAATACAAGAATAGAATAAGGTCGAAGTAAATGAATAAATTAAACGACTGGAAATAAAGGATACTGGAATAAATAAATTGATACAAGTATTAAATAAATGGAAGACAGCAAAGTACGAAGAATAAGAAGAAAAGGGATGAAGAACTTTAATCTTTGTTCTACGTGAGACTACTATAAAATTCTCAGTCCAGAGAAAATCAAATTCTACGTTGTCTACTAATCCACATATGTCGCTCATCTCATTTAATTAAGAATAACTTCATTAGATATAGGTTAGGTTTGGCAAAGCCATCCTAAAATTAACAAACACTTGCGGGCTTCGTGCGAAAGCGTTTACCCAAGCTTAGATTAAACTCAAACCACTTTACCTTCATTTAATAAAGAAGCAAGACCTCCTTGAAAAGAACCAATTTTTTCCTTCAAAATAAACATCGAAGAGTTTTCATCAAAATACAACAAAAAGAAAAAAAGTTGAAAAAGGACTATTAAACATCTGCAACCACTCGTCCAACTAACTCTAAAACCAAAGCCTGGCTTCATCACAGAATGAAGGAACTATATCCATTGGGACAAGTTTATTCGTGGTAACATGGCGTACGTCGCGTTGTTTCGCTTAATTGGCGGAAGGACCGGAAAGAAAATGAAAAAGCACGCAACGCGGTGAAAAAGCTCGTCGAGATGAACAATACGTAATAAACAGTAAAACGAGAGTTTCGTTATTACAGACGTGCCCCTTGGCCTTCGACAGTTTTTCTACTTTGAATCGATTTGAATTGGAAGGTTTTTACCAGCTGCCTGTTTCACGTTCTCGCGGATCCTCTCACCGAGTTCTGATTTTAAAGATTCACGCGCCACCAGATGGAAAATACAGGATTTTTGTCTGTGTCGAAGATGTTTCTGTTGATCGACATCGTCAACTTTCTTCATTCATTCGATGTCTTGTTTAGGATTTCTTCGTGACGCTACATGAAATGGAGTTTTGTTTCACGAAATAGAATTTTTATTTGAACTTGATTTATGTGGAATTTTTGGGCGGATCGAGGTGATTTCAGTAAAGTCATTTTATAAAGTAGCAGAATTTTTATCGACTGTTCTGTCCTGCCAGAAAATTAATTGGTTAAAAACCTAGCGATTTCTCAATTTCATTAACCACAAGTATCGTTGCTTAGAAGACGACGCAGGAAAACTCTATACATAAACATCATTCTTTAAAATTCATATTGGGATTTAGGATTATTTAGACAATCTTATTTCAGCAAATAAACTCATGGAAGTGAGTTATAGATTTGTCGAGAAATCGAACGCTGATTACATATTTATGAACGCCGACTATATTTCTAGACACTGAAATTGAAGGATCCACAAAGATGAAGTGAATCAGTTTGACTTCTGAGTGGCTTAAATGTACGCAACATTTCGGACAATTTTCTTCTACAACGATCCACCACTACACTTCATTCTCGTAATAGTTGTCTTCAAAATTTCAAGGTAACGATCCCGACACATTTTTGTTTCACAAAATCTCCTATCTTCGTCAACCATCGGCAAAACCATCGAATAAGGAACAAAGAAGGGAAGAATTACTAAAAAGCGATGGAAGCTTCTCCAGAGCTTTGTGTTTTTTCCATCGAACGCTTCAGACCCTTGCTCTGCTCGTAGCTCGCATCGCTCGAGAAACATTTACCCCGGGTCTGTTTGGACGGTCGACGAGACACGAGGTCTCAAGCCTTGAAGAAGAACGCTTGACACGAATACGGGAAATGAGATGGAAATATGATTTGTAGCTGTCGCCTTGCGGGGTTTATTAGAAGCGAACAGAGAGAAACGTTCGACCGACATCCTCTTCAATTACGTCGTTTCAACTCGGCAAAGAGAAATCACATTAATGTTCGGCAAACAACTGGTCCGCGGACGCGAGTCTTCCAGTCGAATAGTTTGCCAGCCTTTGATATGCTAATTTCCTCGAGATTCTTCTATCCTGGCTGAAGAGCCAATGTCTTTTTCCTTCGTTGCTGTGTTTTCTTTCTGGTGCTAAGTCTGTCCTTATTTAAATCTGATTATAGATGGACTTACACTACTTGGACGATGATTGAATCAGTTCGACTATTTAGTTGATCGAAGAGATGATTTCCGTGAGGTTTCTAAGGTCAAATTTTGCTTGTGTTGTTTGTTCGATTGTAACTTCAAGAGCGCGTTACGTAGAAATCATGGAAGTTTCTATAATACTCGACTTATACTACTTGAACGATGATTGAGTTACTCGTACTACTTGCATGTAATGTAAACTACTTGGAAAAAATTGTAAGCTACCGAAATAATGTCTCTGTGACTTGTTCAAAATCTAATTTATTTACGTTCTCCGTACAATCGTGATTGGAAGTGTGTACTAATTAAAAATTGTAGAAATTATCATAATGTTTGACTTGTACCACTTGAATGATAATCGACTACTTGGTTGAATGGAGTGATATTTCTGCGACTTCATTGAAATCAAATTTATCTGCATTCTTCGTACAATTACGGTTTCAAGTGTACTATATCGATATTACAGATATGATCATAATGCTTGACTTATACTACTTGGATGATAATTGAGTTATTTGTATTATTTCATTCAATATAGAGTGACAGTTTCTGCGACACTTTAACGTAGATTTATTTTGTCTGTTTCATCGATCATAGTTTGAGATGTGTATTATTTAGAAATCGTGAAAATGCCCACAGTAATATGACAATTAAAAATGTGTAACATAATTTGTATTTTAGTCACGTGAAAGTTTTTTTTTGGAAGGGAAGATATCAATTGTTTTAACTAAAATGTAATTAGTCTGCGATATAATACTCTTTGTTATTCGTATTCATTTCTCACCAATCTGACGATTCGTTCATTCCATCGCTGTTGACTTCTTCATTTTTGTCATTAAAATATTTTTCCAGTGTCTCTAAACTCCGATTTAGAATAACGAACGTTTTTCCTATCATAAAGTTTCATAACGATTTAAAAGAGTTACCAGTCTGTCCAAGAAAAATCATGAAAAGTATCTCGATACGAAATATACAAGTACGAATTTCATAATTTATATAAGTACAAGTTTTCATTGTACTTATATGTCTGTAATAAAACTTTCCGCTGGTGCGCCAGTACGACAAAGTTATAGTAAGGTTACGAGTTTGATAAATCTTCCATTTCGACTACTTGTACGCCGTACGAAGTCGTGGTTATGCTACTTGCGTTATTAAATTTTCACTTAGGCTTCTTGCATGGACGAAGTCGTGGTTGTTCTACTTGCATCATTAAACCGTCTCCTGTACTATTTGTCTGACAAAAGTCATAGATGCGTCACTAAAAGAAAATCATTGTGTCTCTTTTATTAATAAAAATTCCTGCAGAGAAAGAGAGAAAGAGATAGAAAATACGTTCTACTACTTGTGATACAAAAATCGTGATTGTACTACATAGACTGTTAAACTTTCAGTTAGACTTTTTGCACCGCTAAAGTTGTGGTACTGTCAGCTGTACTACTTGTCTGACAAGTGTTACAAATATACCACTGCGAAAAAGTCATTACCACGTTTCTGTTATTAATTAGAACATTTTTCTTAAGCATTTACAGTAAGCATTTCATTCGTCATATTTTGTATTAGAAATTTTCAGTTTTGTTATTTTTGCGACGATCGTGATTGTATTACCGTTTCGTACAGCTATACTACTGATCTGAGGAATATACGGATATATATATGCAATATAAATTCTAAAATTTTGTGTATGTACTACATCCACGAATCAACAGTTTTAAAGCGTTATCGAGAAGCTTAGAAATGAAAAAGATACTCGTTAACCATCTGCACCTGCTTAATCGATACCAACAAAAAGCATTAAGGTGGTTACAAAAAAGCAACGCCAATTTCACCGTTTGCAGAGAATCTTCTATTTTTACCATTTATACCTTCCACTACCCCTCCAATCTTTTTCCTCCTCCGAGCTTTTCCTATTTCTTTCTACACATTAATCATCCTACTTTTACTATAGAGTGTTCACCTGCTTGTCAAGATTAACACAATTACTTGTCTGTCTTTTGCTACCCCTTTTCGGTCTTGGTAAATTTCTAAACAAATAATTAAATTTCATAATTTGTCCAGTCCATATGAACGTAATAAATATCGTTTTCGATTGGTATACTGAAATAACCGATTGTTCAATCAAAATATATATATTTAATATATATATTATAATAGCCAGTCATTCAGTTTCTACGAACCTAACCAAAACCTAACCAACCTACAATAAAGACAACGAGTTAATCAGTAAAGACAACTTATCAATTCAAGCCAAAAACAAATAAAATAAGATATCAGAATAAAAGACTAGATAAAATAATAAAAAACTAGACTAGATAAAATAATAAAAAACATACAATAATATAATAAAATAATATATATTAATGAAAAGAATAAAAAGCTAAATAAAGGCTAAGAGGGCTATTTAATAGCATTGAGTAGCCCTCCATTGAGCTCGCTAATGAAATTGGCTGCCTCTGAAATACCGAACAGCGAACGCTGCTCGCACCATCACCCTCCATATTCAATACACATACCCATATACTTGATCCCATGGAACACCGTGATACGCTTTCCAAGTAGAGGATAAACTGGCGCTCAAAACTTTTTCCCTCGATCCAGAGGTAATCATTGCTCGTGTTTCTCGACGACTCGTCAGACGGACGCGATAACAGCAACGAAACGGCGAGATCAGAGCGTGAGCATCGACTCTAGGGGTAGGTAGGCCTGTCTTTAGAGCATCGAGGCAGCGCGTGCCACGGTTGCAGTGGCAAGAGACGTTAGAGGGAGATAAGAGAAGAAAGAGAGAATACAGAGAGGCCGAGAAAGAGGGAGAGACAATGGAATAGAAGGGAGAATGCCAGGGAGGCTTTTTCCGCGAGCTTCAAGTGGGCTGCAGTTAAAAATCCGCAGCAAATTAACAGGGCGAGGAGGGAAAGCTGGCTATTGTTAATTTTGCCAGAGGCTGTAGGAAGTCGGTAACCGGTCGGACGATAAAGGGACAAAGGGCGTGGAAGGCTGCGGGGGGATGCGTTTCGCGGTGAATGGAGGGTTGAACGAAAATCGACCGGCGGAAGGAACCGTGTAAACCGAGGAAAAATTAGGGAGCGTCGGATGGTGGAAAAGCGAAGAACAAATAGATGCTCGAGAGATCGCTACGGGGATGAATGAATGGATGGAAACGACAAACAGGGTGAGATGAATAGGGAGAATAGCGAAAATGGCGAAGTCTTTCTCTATCGTTGATGTCTCCTTAGTATCTTTTTGGAAAACTTTGTCCTCGTTATCGGTTAAAGAAATGCGGCTACTCAATGGGTTTACTTATATTTTCGAGGTGTTTCAGGGTTGTTGGAAAGGATTGAAAAAGGATTTACATCGAGTTTTGGAGTTTTTAGTTGTTTTAGAAGTTGTTGAATGGTGTTTAGTTAGTTTTATTTTTGTCCAGTATAATAAGGGGAATAAGATAGTTTTAATGTTAGTTAGTTTTGTTTTATTTAATGGTTGTAAGATGTTTAGAGTAATAGCGGAAATAAGGTGATTTTAATGAAGGAATTACATTGATTTTTTATCTTTCTGTATACAAATTTCTGTATACAAATATTTGGAAATAATGTAATATGATACGTAACGTTATTTTTGTGACGTTTTTATAATTAGAAAAATAATATATTTCGTTAAAAATCCTACGCGGATTCACATTCTACTCAAACGATGGAGTACTACGTATCTGTTCCAACATCCGTTTATTGCTAACGAATCTTGCACGGTTTTTATTATCGAGATTAAACAACACGACGCTACGAGCTTGGTGGTTCGTTTGCCGTGCAACCGCAAACTGCCGGCGCAAACACATTGACCGCTATAGTGTTTATCCGTGTGCTCGGAGTTTAGTTAAGTCCAGCTGACTTAAATGTTCGACAAATACGAATGACAAACGTATTCACAGCGAATATTCGACGAAAAATTCGAAAGAACGATTCTTCGAAATTCTTAATCATTTTTATCTCCTCTAGCAATTATTGTGAAAAATGCCTGTTGTTTTATTTATGTTACTTATATAACAAATTATTGTAAAAGGAGGATTATTGATTATTTAATAGAGAATATATATCTCTTCTATATCCTAAACAATTTTTTGATCTATAGAAATTTGTTAAAAAATCCGGAGGAAATTTTTTGAAATTCTACCAAAAAGAATTCTTCGTGATGTACAACAATAAAAATTCGTTTCTTCAAATACCAGAGGAAATTCCACGAGAGTGGAAATGATTATAAATTTAAGAGGAATGATTCTTTCTTTAACTACAGCGAAGTTTCTTAATTCCAGAGAAAACTCTCGAAAGCGTAACAACAAAGAATTCTTTCAAGCTGCAGCAAGGAACATCCCTCTTTTTTTCACAATCCTGCTTTCTAAGTTTATTAGAGAGCTTCTTTACTTTCTTAAATCCGCATAAAAATCCATCACAGAGTCCAGACAAAATCATGCAAATGTTAAGAAAAGGAGAATTCTTAAACATCCAGAGAGATCCAAAGATTCTTTTTGCAAAGTCTAACACGATTCTCTAAGCTCGGAGCAAAGTTCGTTGAAGAGCGGAGAAGAAATTCTCGAAAGTCGAGCACAGAAGAATTCTTAAAGATTCATTCTCTAAGCTGAAGAGAGTTCTTTTTCTTTCTTAAATGTCTCATCACGCAAGATACAGAATGATCCAAAACTGAGGTCATGTTTTTAAATGTGCTTCTAAAGCGAACGAACAGACACGAAGCAAAATTCTACATTTTATTACACGTTTACATTTCTCTAAATTTTCATATACTAAATTCTACAAAAGTTAAAAAGATTGAAAATAAAAGTTAGAGAAGTTAGAGGTGACAGAAATTGAAGTAAAAATATCTTTTTAATTAATTGTTTCCAGAGTTAAAAGTTAGAAGTTATATTCAGACATAGGTATCTTACTATATTTTTACAATATTCTTGTTACATCACATCTTAATTAGCGCAATTAATACAAAATCGATTAATCGCAATTTTAACTCCTCTTTCGCGTCAAATTATTCGAATTCAGTTACAAAGAAGATTCCACTTCCTCTTATTATCCGGAACGAAAAATCATACGAAGATCATCGTCCATATATGTCATTAAAAATATCGAAAAAGCCGTGATTGGCTAACTAATAATTTCCTAAGATGAAATAAAGTAGAAAAATGAAAATAAAATGTTATTACCTTGGAAAAAGACCACGTACGTAATTCGAAACAAATTTGAATTATAATTTAAAATTGACATAGTAAAATAATCGTTCTAATTTGGCGCTGAAAATGTTTCGTAGCCCCATCCTTTCACTTTTTCAAAGATAACAAAATACAAATTTTTATCTAACATTCAAAATTTGTTCATCTATTCGTAATAGCGTCAAAGGAGGTCGATTTACACAACGATAATAATACAAATAATCATAAACTTCTTAGTACGTGAGTTTTGGAAGAACGTGCAATGTCAAAGGCTCGAACGAAATCTCTTTATATGCTTCACGGTGTCTAGAATCGATGATGAGACCGGATGGTATTATCGAAGTCTTCGCTGCAACGTGACTCGCTATTCTACCATGTGTGCCTCCAGATTTACGTGAGTCGATTTTCGGATAGGTTCGGTATCATTTCGTCAATTTCCACTGAACAGACACGAAAACTTTATTCTTGTGTCTACACACAGTTACAAGATTGTTTGGGATATTGTTAAATCAGTAAAATATTTTCCTTCAAGTCAAATGTTGTTGCTGATAACTGAGTGAATCTAGCGAGATTGTGATTCGACGTGTTCGTTTATTATGATTGGTATGAATTTGAAATATTATTTAATATATCGAGAGGTATAAGTTGTGACGAAAGATAAAAGAAAAATAAATGGGGAGAATTTGTAAGAGGAAAAGGAATTACAATAAATTGTGGTAAAGAGGAACGAAGAACTTGGACGAAAGAAATCGATACAGGAACTACGAAATTACATAAATTGCTATGAATCAGTAGGTACTATAGTTAAAATTTTTCGTTCTCGTGTATATACTTGTAGTAAACTATGCAAGCAATTGATGCGATTATAAATGAAAAAAGAACGAATTTGCGATAGAATAAATGGAGGTACAAAAGATACGGGACAATTTGAACGGAAGAACGAATAAAATTGTTGCAACTATAAATGATGGAAGACAAAAATGGAATTCTGATAAAAGAAATGGGAAGCATAGGAAATGTGGAGCGATTTCAATAAAAGAAGGAGAACTCGTGGTAGATCGTGACAAAATAAGAACAGAAGCAAGGAATTGGAAAACTTTGGATGTACGAAGAATTTAGATAAAGGGAAGAAGGATTGTGATAAACCGAGGTAAAATAAAAAGCAATGTAGAAAATGTACAATAATTCTGATTAGATTTTGCCTTTAGCTTTTAAGAATACGAATATCTTGGGGAATATTTGAAATAATTTAAACCAAATGTTGTGTACAAATGTTGTGCATTGTCCACTTTCAATTTTCTCAAAAGCTTCCCTTTCTCTTCCCTCATTTCGTATACTCAACTCTTAAATGCAGCAATAATTCTTCATTAACTATTCCACGCATACATACTTCGTAGGAGTTCATCTTTGCTCACTCTTATTCCCTCTTTCTCTATTCTTCTATCTTTCTTTTCCTTTCGTTTTTTTTTTTTTTTTAGTTTAAATATTTCTTTCACTTGACATAATAATATTTACAAAAGATTCGAGGTAAACTCAGACGAAATTTTGTGTTCACATGATCTCTCTCAATTACACCAAACACTCTTCTTTCAGAGGTATAACTTCATAGACCACGAGCTCATCATTCCCATATCAATCATTCTGAGCCAAACATTTTTCACTCGCTCTACGGGATCCTACCGCTGCACAATCGTGATCGGAATTCGGGTTTGCGTGTTTGCAGAAATAAGCAATTAGCATCGACTGTGAAGGATTTGAAATAATTGGAAAAAATAGCGATCAGCTATTCAACATCAATTGTAGTAATTCTTCGCGATGGATTTCAAAAAGTTTTAAATAATTCTGACTGCAATTTTTATCGTATTTGTGCTTTCAGAAGCGAGTATTAAAATTCTTTGTGAAAAGTTTAAGATGATCTGGTAGAATTGCGAATAGAATGAATGTAAAGGTTCTTTGTTAGTAGGGAAATTTGACAACATTTTTATTCCAATTTTTCATTTCTTCTTTCGCAATTTTAATATTTCTTTTTCCATTTTACACAATACAATAATCGAAGAACATCTTTTGATAGTTTAATTACCTTTTTCTGTTACCCCTATCCAAAAGTAATTGCGTTCGTTTCATATTACTCTCGGATATATTTTATAATATTCCATTGGCATAGCGAATGTTAAGAAGCGTTCCTACAGATTAGATTTGAAAAGGGCGGTGCAGACGTGAAGGAAATTATACTGAGAAACGGTTGCTCGTTTCGCATTCATACGTATTTTAAAATTCATGCATACCAAGCTAGGCGAAAAAAGAGAGCTTAATATTGATATAAAACCAAACGCAGTAACGAATATCAAATAGCTGTTACACCGTGTAAAATATAAATACCAACTACTGGTTATATTTAAGTGAAAGATGCTATACGATAACAACGTTCACTTAAAAAATAAAATTATTCATATAGTCTGATAAACCAATAATATTTTATATATATATATACAGGGTGGTTGGTAACTGGTGGTACAAGCAGAAAGGGGGTGATTCTACGCGAAAAAAGAAATCGAAAATATAGAATAAAATTTTTTTTTAATTTTTTTTGTTTTACATTTTTTTTTTAAACTTACAGTGAGATCTGTTATAACGAGACGTGATAAAGTGCACGCGTACCGAGCGAAAATTCAAAGTCGATTTTCTCGAAAACAAAGCCTCAAACGAACAATTTTTATTCTATATTTTCGACTTCTTTTTTCGCGTAGAATCACCCCCTTTCCACTTGTACCACCAGTTACCAACCACCCTGTATATATAATTTTAATAATAATCATAATAATATTGTATATATAATTTTTCGTGTGACTAGTAACTAATAACACGACTGAAACCCGAAGAATCAGAAACATGTCATCCAACTGCTATGAAAGTTTAAAGTCTAGAATGCTATAACAATAACGTAGAAAGTAGAAGAATAGTATTATCCTGGTAAATGTAACGCAGAGGACAATAACCATAAAGAATATGTCAGAATTGTGTCAGAATTGATCCAGTCTTCGTCGTTGCAAAGATTAGTATTTCCTTGAAAATCTATCTTTTCGACAAAAATTCAAGCTTCTCCTCTCTTTCGTTTGTCTCGAATTTTGCGATATAATTTCAACTTCAAAACTCGAGCGAAAACATTCCACTGCTTTGATCGTAACGCCACGACTTGAAACACGAAAATAGTACCGTATTTTAATTAATTGAATTTAACATCAAGCTCGTTCAAAGTTAACGGTCTGCCTTCCAATTCTACGTTCTTTTCACCGTTACACAACCGTACGAAGAAATCGAAGAAGTGTAACAAACTTTGAGTTGCGAGCCAACGAATGGCCAGAGGCCAGTGGTTTATGTACTTTGCCTTGCAACTGTCTAACTTATTCGTGGCTTGCGACCGCTCGTTTTCCACGTTAAACTTTATTATTTATTTTCCCTACGATCTTTTCAAACAGCTGGCGCCATTGTCGCTGCCAATATGTCGCTATTTTCTCAGCGCAATATCTTCGCAGTGATAAAGAATTAACTTTTTAAAAGCGTCGTTGTTACATTGAAAGTTCTTGTACCGGTTCTTCCTTTTGTTAAATGCGTCAAAACCTTCCTTTTGTCAAAAACGATTTTCATTGTATAAAACTTATGCTGTTGTTGATCACATTTCTGATAAGATGAAATCGTGTTCTAGCAATATGTTCGAATAGTTTCAATCATTCGAGTAAAGCAACAAAGATCAATTCAAAATCGATGAAAATAAAGTAACTTTTCTAAACGTCCTGTAAATTTACAATCGATTAATGTTCATTTAATATGTTTAACGTAATAATGAACTTTATGAAAATAAATCGTGATTTTATTATCTGTATGATTTACTTAACTTTTACTTGTACTACTGGCATGATAGAAATCACGATTGTACTAGGTAAACTTTTAATCGTACTACTTGTACGAGGATATTCAGTGTTGATGCACTTGCATGATCGAGCTTTGGCCGTGCTACCTGTCTGATAAAGCGCGGGCTGTACCACTTGACAAGTTTTAACAGTGTTACTTCTCTGACGTATATTGCCGGATCATGTTATCTACATGTACCACTTGCTGCTATCTATCTTCAACATACTAAGACCTAGATTATCCAAATTAATCATCAGACACGCTATTCGAATAACTTTATATTTCATATAAGAGAAAATCATTTATTTTAAGTTTGTACAATGTTAACATAAAATAGGAACAAAAATTTGTTACTACAAATATAATAATTTACTTCGATGATCTTTTCTCGTTCATCAATTTTTTCTTATAGACGATCATCTCGAAATTTTTCATTAATCGTAGTTTCATTATATTTATTTGATCGTTTTTGCAATTGTACAAAGTTAGGAAATCAAAGTGACGTCACATTCAAAATTATCGGAACACGAATTTCCCTGCACTAGAAGAATATTTGAACGAGTGACTAAAAATTAGAAAAAAGGAACATTCAATTTACCGATTATTATTAAAACTTAAAAAATCATCCATGCAACTTCCATCGTCAAATATTTATCATATCATCTACGAAAATACTTTCCAATTTCTAGCATACTATTTCTACCTTCTAGCATACCTTCTACCCTGACTACTGAAATTTCAAATTCGAAAATTACAAATCGAACCAAGGCAATAAAACTTAGCCAACCAAAGAACAGTTCGAATTTCCTGGTCGATGGCTCTGTCACGCTCAGCTAAACGAGCATACGCACGCGTGACTTTATAAATCGCTGCAAAGCAGAAGGCTTTGAAAGAATGAAGAGAGACCGCGAGAGAAAGAGTTGGGGTCACATACGACCCTTCCATTGGGAATCGCGTGATCCCTTTGAGCGACGCTCGTGTAATTTCTGTTCCAGAGAAAAAGATTCGTCGAAACGAGTATTCGACAACTAGATTTTCGATCTGCTTGCGATGTTAATGAAGGCACCAGCCGCTTGGCGAGAGCTTCGAATAAGGAGGTTGAAGATAAAAGCTGTGGAGCGATGGAAAGGGAAAGAAAGCAGCTTTCGTTGCTTTCTAATGGATCTTTCGTCTTCTGACAGATTGTTTCTGCGATCGGAGATGTGGATGGAAGGTGTTTTGTCAAGGTTAAGATAATCACGCGAATAGTGGCGGTGCTTTGCATGGAAATATAAATGATGTTCATGATGTCGTTGGTGTAATGATGGAGACAATGGCGAGGACATTTTTTGCCCATTGTTTATGTACATGTGCACGTAGATTTTTTACGTATTTTTGGATCTACATGTTGATCTATTTTAAACAATTTTAAGGCTCGATTTTATGCGATCTTAATGATCAATTTTAAATAAGTTTAATCTTGATTTTTTCTTCATACACGTACATGATATAATTCATTTTGCAAGAGAAATGAGACATTAAAAATCATAAGCAAAGAAATGATCGCGTCGAAGAGATTTTTAATTCGAATGTCCGCTAACATGTGTTGCCTGGTGAATAGTTTAACAATTCTATTTTTTCATTCCTAATTCTTACGCTGTAATATTTCCATTTTATTTATGAAAGACAGACTACAAAATATTTTAGTGCGTGACAACATCATAGAATATTTTCGTGAATTACCTGCACAGGGAATAAAAATAAATTGGATGAGAATTAATTAAACAGATAAATCTAGAAGGGCGTAGGAGGGTACACGTCGTGCAATAGAGTTTGTATCTAACGAAGATCCTGACGAACGTCCAGTGAAATTCGACGAGTCGTATTCACTAAGTGTGTGGATTAGTGAAATCCCGGGTGATCGCTGGAAAAATCCAGAGCAACTGGCAGCAAAGTGCTTGGTTACGTTCGACAGATGGTGAATTTCCTTTGACCAAGTAATTCGTACAAGAAAATCCGTGGAATTTTATTGGAAAAGTTAAGACAAGGGTTAATAGGTTCTCTTGATTCATTATTTCTTATCTTCCTTTTATTAGGCTATTAGCTTTATTCAATTTTCAATTAAATCAAGTGTAAGATAATATCGAAAAAGATTAAAATCTCCAATTCAGTAACATTTTTCCCCATCTTTTTCCACGTTAAAATAAAATCCTCGATCGTTTTGTGACGGAATGTAGAGGCGGAAGAAATTTTATCCTTTATATAAATTCTGTAAAAATCTACAATCTACGATTTACAATCTATCTATCTACGAGTGACTTCATATTGTGGATACAAATTATACGCGTAAAAACTGGCATATTATATTCTATCGAAGAAAATTAGATTGATATTTCTTTAACAATTTAATTTAGCGAATAAAACATCTCTCTCTGTTTTAAACGTCTCTCATAATTAATCATTCTTCGTATTTTCAATAATCTACTACATGTTCCTAATTTTCTAGGGTTTTAAATTTCCAACTTACGCAATTTGCGACCGTGTCCAAAAATCGAGTTCCAAACATTTTGGTAAAGTTTAATTAAAACCTGTCAGTCAACCTGGTAATCCTTGTCCGATCACGCCAAACCTTTTAGACAACAGCATTTAATATCGATCGTCGGAAATGTTACCAAGTTTCCAAACAATTCTTTACGTTATACCGTACACCTTAATATTCATAATCGGGTAATTTTATTTAATTATTCATGATCGGCTTTTCTGTACTTGATACAAAACCAAGATGACGAATATTTTATTAACACAGATTAAGAATTGTTATTTGAGAATTTTTATTTGATTATTCAGCAATCCTTTTCTATCCTCTGCAAAAGATCTAAATTGCTAATATTTTATGCTTCTATGCTTTCAGTAACACAATACGTCTGATTGCAAAATGAATTCCATCAATTTTCTTTCATTTTAGTATCAGAATCTACTCGTGTAATTCAACCGAATATCATTAGCGAAATTTTACGAAATACAAGTCAAACGACAGAAACACATCGCAATTTCAATAAATCCTTTTATCTAACAGCAACGATTCTTCAAACTGACAGAGAAGTCTTTATATCTGTTTCTATATATCTAGAAGTCTATTAATCCTATTTATCAATCTATCTGTAACCGATCTATTAATATCGAGATTAACGTGAAAGTCTGCGACTTACAATTTAGAACTTATCAGTTCATTAACGTTATCGTCAATAAATTATTACGCAAAAAGATTCAGATAACCTTGCGTATAATCCATGTAGAGATAAAACAATATAAACAATATATATAGGTGGCAACAAAATAAATAAAAACAATAGGCGAAGCAGCATATGAAATTGGATTACACTCGGATATTGGCGAGCTCGTCGAACAGTTGTTAGGTGGAAATGGCGAATGCTAAATCGCGACAAGAATAGCGGCAGGTATTAAGGTCGTCGTTCTTAGGAAAGCGTGTTTCACTTTTTGAGACGTCGTCCGTGAAAATGAGATTGCATTTCCGCGCAGTAAACGGCAATTGCCCACCAATGTTTCCACTTCTTCCCCCGTGAAGAAAGAGCCTACATAGAGAGAAAATTGTCCGGCTTTATGGTGACGTCGCGAGTCTTTTTCCCTCCTCCTACGTTCCTCTTACGCTTTCGTTTTTCACTTTTGTTTCCCGTCGTTTTGCCCTCCCTATGTTCTATGCTTCCTTGTTTCACAAATTGTTTTCAAGCATAGCACACTGAAAAACGTCACTGGAAGTATTGTTGAACGTGCTCGTTGATTTCTAATAAAATATTACACTCGTTAAATGCTGGTCGGAAAGTTCGTTCCGATTTTGAACTTCTTGGCCGACGTAAAAACTCATATTGAAAAGTTGCTCACCGGAAAAACCTGCGAGAGAGAGAGAAGTTTTGCAAGAATGGAATATTCAAGTTGTATGCAAAATGGAAAATGGTTGTGGAACAAAATAGCGCCTATATAATTCAATAAATGTATATCGAATCGAAATGTAAATCGAAACGAATTTTCCGAGCGACCATTTGAACCTTTTCAATCGCTTCAAAAATACGTGCGAATTCAGGCTACTGAACACACGGTCTTCAAAGTATTAAAGAGTCGCCTAAAAAACGCGAAATTTAATTACAGACATTTTACTTGTAGCGGCACATGAATCAACGAAAGATTTGAATCGCGAGAGACTCATATTATTGTAGTATCGTGGACAAAAGGCCTAAGAGATATCGGGTGAACCATAAACAATGTCTGTTTGATTTCCCTGGTCGTTAACAATGAGATGTACGTAAAATTGACTGGATTACGCTTTATATTATGTCAGTGAATTATGTTTATTTTCTTTTCTTTTTTATATCAAGTATTATGTATTATTAAGTCGTCCGAAAAGTTTCTTTCGTTTCAGAAGGAAATAATGGATGCACATTTTCCGTTTTATATTATTTTATCGAATTACGTACGATCCATTTTGTTCTATCGAAATAAGGATCACAACGTTTGATAGATTAGGTTCCATGTTTGTATAAAGATACATCGTTGTAAAAGACGTATCTGTAAAAGAAAGACACTTTCCGGACAACCTAATATAAAAAGAAATATTTCCAAGCATAGGAAGAATCATTTCTTAACTCTCCATCTACAGAATCGTTTTCAACCAGCACCTTTAGATAATTTTTCACGTTTGCCACATTTTTCGTTCAGATTTAACTTCGCTTAAAGAGACTAAGGTAACAGGCTAAATAAAAATTGTTAGGTGATATTGAAAGATATTTTAAAACAGAAAATACTAAAAGAATCTGCGTGCACTTAAAAGACCCAGTATGCAAATGACGTCAGTAAAATTAAGGTTGCGGGTGAAAGGTTAAAAATTTAAAAAATTGCTGATATTTCGTCCCTTGATTTGCAACTTGGTACAAAACACAAATTAAAAGTAATAGTCTGTAGTAATATCTAATTACAGAATTTCTAGTAATACTCAGGAATTAGCAATATAAGGAGTAAATAGATAAATAAAAAGTAAATTTTCTGCTGTTTACTCGAAATATAAAGAAATCCTGAAACGTTGGAAAATGTTTCACGATAGATAAATAAAACATGCTGGAAGTCTGGACTGTCCACTCGACCGTAAATCTAATCTACCTCCACACCAATGCCAGCTGGAAGAATATCAAGATTACAAACATTTACGCTGTTAACCCAGCTTTAACAACTTTAATAACTTGCCGACAGAACGTTTTACATTAGACATGTTAATCCGCGGGGAAAATAAATCGGAAAATTTGGCGAATCGTACAAAGGCAACGTCGTTGGATGTTTTTATTTTTTCTAATTTAATATCTCTCGTAATAAATCGTTGACCCAACGTTCGAAGCAACGTGGACGGAAATGCACCGCGAATGACGAATTAAATGCCTGGCCCGCTATTTTGGCAGGGCATTAAATCAGCTTTAGGGCGAAAAACAAATCGAACGTGGATGCGGTTGAACTTTATCGTCGCTGTCCACGACAGGAATTTTCGATAAAAATCTCTGACTGTCCGCCGTGAATCTCATTTTTCTCTCGCTTCACCAAAAAACTGGTTCCTTATTCGATTTCTTTATTAAGAGGAAATATATATATGGTTGTGTAAGAAAGAGATCTTGAACGTGATTTTCAATTGATGTTAAAAGCAATTCTCTGCCGGATATTATGCGGCGAGATCGTGATTTGTAACAAACGTTGGAAATAAACGAAAGCGTAATAAATTATATAGCTATTAATTTATTACAATTATTAAGAATGGAAGATAATGTTATGAATATTGATTTATTATTGTTGTTATTATTATTATTAACGACGAAGAGAATGTATACGTATAATATTACGAATATTAATCTATTATCAATTATTGTTAAGGACAAGCATTAAATTAATGCGATATTTCATTTACAATTTTTTTAGTTAATTAAATGGTTGGGGTTAGGCTCTCACCTCATCCTCTTTTTTTTTTTAACATTGTATACGCTTAATATTTGTCCATCAGCACTCACCTTTCACAATTTTGTGAAGTTTAAAGAAATTGCAGGATTTAGAGCAATATATTAAGCTATCCTTTTTAAATCATAAAAATCCTGTTTGTCGGATGCTTTAAAGTGTCTGTTATTCTAATTGTTCCTTCTCATTTCTTTTTTGTATTTTAATAAGCGAAAAAGTTACACTTTGAAATTTTGTAAATTTGAAAACGGCTGCTCTGCTCTTAAAATTAATATCTATAATAAACGTGTTGACTCCCGGTGCCTTATATTTTAATAAAAGTTACTATTAGTATGCACTGAGATATATACGAGAGTATGGGTACTCAAGCGATTTGCTTATAACTTATAAGCTCACTGCATTTACTCTGCAACCAGCAACTACGAGGTAACAAGTTGGATCAAATATACCGTCGACTTCTAACCGGCTCATTCGGCTAAAGTACGCAACATAGTCTTAACGCGTTTCGCTACGATGAGCTTCATTCTTGTACTTTTTCTTGCTAACCTGGGTTAATGCCATCCGTTCAAAGGAACGATGTTGCAGTAACAGCATTGTACTGTTGACAACGCTACCGTTAACAGTTTTCTTAAATATACAGCGACGACATACTTTTCGAAGCCGATATACACGATTAGTCATTGGCATTTTATCCTATAGATTTGTCGTTAATCTGTGTGCAGTCCATTCAGTTTCTAAATATCTTCAATTAAAATAAGTTAATTAATCGATGCTCTGTTTCAAATATTCTACGTCTAAATAATTTAACTGATTAAACTTTGCTAAATAACAAAACACAAAGCATTCTTTTATCTCGGAAACTATTGGAAAATTCAATTAACACAACTTACATTTTATTTGCTTAATCGCCAACAAAATGCAAACCAACATGGAATCGACAAAAATACACGATCCTAAGGATAGAGAAGAATTATCGAACTAACAACTCACGAGAGAACTAAATCCGACTGACGCATCAATCATCGATATTAAGTAAATCTCTCAAATTCACCAATCAACTGTACTGTAATAAAATCTATTGATAATACTAATACTATGATTCAAATACATTAGCAATATCGATATCAATGTTTACATATTACTAACACTGAATAATTCTGTTTAAATGGTACCTGATACTAAATGGTTCCATTAATCTCCATTCAATCACCTGCTATTTCGTCACAGCAACTAACGGAAAATCCAACTAAAACGAAATAATTTCAGTTTCGTAATTGGTGAAAAAAAAAAGAAAAAATTCAAAGCGACTGAAAATGGAGGAAAAACACGCGTTTCAAAATTACAGACCAGAGAGCTATCGATCTATTTCACTAGAAAGGTAAATCTGGTTGGTATATCAATCACAAATCGCCGGTTGAAGAATTCCGGGCGCATTTCGAGAATCGATCGAATCATTCACACGAAGAACGTGGGAACGGTTCGATTAATCGTTTGCGAGTTTTCAACAGAATCGACCAGCAAATGTAAACTCGTTACACGGAATTCTACTTGCGCATCGCAATATTACCTAACATGGGAACTTCATTTCGTTCACGATTTTAATTATAATCTCTATTGCCGCGTGATTCGCGCGAATTAAAACTAATGTCGTTCAGCTGCAGCAAATTAAATTCATTTCTGTAGACGCTTTGTATTTTAATGAACTTGCCGAGTCTTCATAGAGAACGTACGTTGTTTGGCAAAATGATTGTTCCACCACTCGTTTCCACGAATCTGAATATTCCGATGTACTTTTCCCTCGCACGTTCCCTGTAGTATCTTGTTCTCTGAAGGATCGTTCCCGGTGGATGGAAATTTCTTGTTCGTGCCGTTCTTTTAATTTTCTTTAATGTCAAAAGCTATATGTATTCGTGCAGCTGTATCCCTTTAAATATCGTCTTTTATGTTTGTTACTGTATTTTCTTATGCCTCTTTTTCTTCTTGTAAATTTACATAGAATGAAAGCTTTCATAAGAATCGTCGGTTCTTTGTCTCTTGTTCTCGATTCAAATTTAGTTTGTATAAACATTTCACTTCCATCGGCAAATTATATTTCATAAATCACACAGAAGCAGAATAAAAATATATAACTCTAACAAATACGTCATTTCACAAATTTCATCGACTTGATTTATTGGTCCAAAGAATTGGTCTTTCAGTTACTGTGAAACAATTTTCTAGCGAGGTTCTGCTTTTCTCGTTATATTCTTTGAACTATGGGTTTGTATAAAAATTCACAGTTTATTCGTAACGAAACAGAAGATGGCGGAAAAGTAGGACTTTTTAAAAAAAATCATTATGATATTTCATACGTCAAGAAGCTAATAATAAAAGCTTCAGAGAATTCATTTGCGAAATCTGTTTTCAATGCAATATTTTAAACATCGTAAAGTCAATTTATCACGGCAAATAGATCGTTGTTTCTCGGATGAGACTGAGCGAAATTTTCAAACGAAATGAAGACTAACGTAAACAACTTAAGAAACTTCGTGGCAAAAATCTCTTCTCAGGAAACATCGGGAATTCAATTCGTTAGAACGGAGAAGTTCGAAATTTTCCGCAAGAGAAATCATCATGAAATCTCTCGCAATTTACCCAAACATTTTTTCACTCTTTTCGTACACACTATAACAGACGTTCCGCGACCACACAGCAATTTCGACTTAGTCGTTTGAACAGCGGACGTTTATTAAAAATTTCACGTGGAACATTTTTGATTTCGTACCACCGTTCCCACGTCTCTTCCACGTGAATAGCCCTTTGTGCTCAGATTTATGGTTTATTAAACGATTCGTCGGTCGACAAACGAACAATCTGAGCACAATGGCTCGAGAAAGTAGTCGAATTCTCGTAACAACATTTTCTGAATGGAAGCATTATGCGTGTTATAGGAAACTTTTTAACATTTCATTAACATCGCAACGAGACACCACTATCATAATTGTATTTTTCAAATTTTATTTTTCAAAATTTATTCGAAGGTGATTATCTTCTGCAATCTTCTTGTCAGTCTACGAAAAGAAATGTTAGGGTAACATTGTCGAAAATTGATTAACTCGAAAGAGATTTTATTTTGAATTTCCTACAATATCGTACGTAAGACGAAGAAAATATAAATACAAGAGTAGTGTTTTACGTCTTTCCTTGCTCTTCCTACGTCATATTCTACGACATGAAATTAAAGTTAAAATATCTTTTAAACTAATCAGTTTTCGATCACGTTACCTTAATGCATTGTTTTCGTAGAATGGCGAGTAGATTGTGGACGATTTATACGAAAATAAGGAAGGTTTTAAAAAATAGCGCAATTGCAGTATGCATTTTTACACTTACGAAATATGGAAAGTTATTACCAGTAAATATTTAGTATAGTTCATTTAGAACATTCATTTTTTCCTCATACTTTACGAGAAAGACACTGGCAACTAACAAAACGCCCTGTATAGAAGCTACGAAACATTCAGAGCAAGTTATACAGGGTGGTTGGTAACTGGTGGTACAAGCGGAAAGGGGGTGGTTCTACGCGAAAAAAGAAGTCGAAAATATAGAATAACAATTTTTCGTTTGAGGCTTTGTTTAAAATCGACTTTGAATTTTCGCTCGGTTATAACGTCTTACTGTAGATTTTTAAAAAAATTAAAAAAAACATTTTTATTCTATATTTTCGACTTCTTTTTTCACGTAGAATCACCCCCTTTCCGCTTGTACCATCAGTTACCAACCACCCTGTATATTTCACAGAGATGAAAATGTATTTAAGCAGTGGATTAACCACTATGCTAATAAGCCTCGATATTCGGTGAAACCACCTTTAACGCGTATTATATGCTTAAGTTAATTATTCACGCTGTATACTAATTTTCAATGAAATATATGTTCGCAGCTAATATCTCGCAACTTGTATACGCATTCGCAAATCGATGTGAAATTTGGCCAGCAAAGATGACATTCGCGTCTAGTTAGAGTATCAATGAAATTTCCAAATATTTTCTACAACGCACACGATATTCACGTAGAAGTTTTCTATGCTAACTGTTCCGATACTTTACCGAGCTACTGCGTATATTTAATCGAGTTACGACACGAGAACGAATGCCAGGCATAGTCGTTATCGAGTGTTTCGTTGTGTAATTTCTAAATGGAAATATTAAATGGATCGCGTCGGTCGAGCGAATGGCGAATCGAGTGGCAACGTTCACGTCTCGTCGTCACGAAGGAACATCCATCGCGCCATTCTGGATTTCGCTGTTATTGTTCCCTCGATACATTTAATGAAACGCCAGCTACAATTCTGTTTGCGCACGTGTGTTTGTTCCTTCGGGTGAGTTGTGAAGATCAATTTAAGGAAACACGAGCCTGGGGATTTCCTTTGAAATTTTTGGTATTATTTGTACGGAGTTAGGTGATTTGTAGAGGTCGATTTAAAGAAACACGATCCTGGGAATTCTCTTTCAAATTCTCGGTATCATTTGTACAAAGTTAGATGATTTGTAGAGATCGATTTAAACAGACACGAGTCTAGGGATTTTGTCTGATATTTTTCGATATCAATTGTGCGAAGTTACATATTACATGCTCGAAATAATATTTGCGATATTCTATCTTTTAATTATAATTTTCCCTTTGTTTCGTTTCACAGAGAATAAAAAGCAATGGAATTCAATACGCGATAGAAATTTATTCGAAAATATTTATCGACCAGTAGAAGTAATTTGTATAATACGTATGCGATGTATGCTTTAAATGGAACTTGGATCGTTTAGGATAAATTAAAAAAAGGGACGAGTTCAGTGAAAAATAATCTTACCAATTCTATTCGAAACTTTTAGCGTTACTGAGGAGAATGTTAAATGGATCGTAAGTATTTTCATTTCCTTTATGTAAATGTCCCTTTGTTTTCGTTGGGCACGGTGAAATGGGATGAGTGTAAAGGAAAATGATCGTGATTCTTCTTTGTAATTTTCCGGTACTATCCGCGTAAAATGAGATGGAATTGGTTAGAAGATTAATTTACTCTACTTAATGGAACGTGAGAATTTTTACTTCACTGTGCGTGTTAAGTGTATCTGTGTGAAGCTTGTCTCCTTCAAATGAGGTTAAAGGAAGACTATGCTGCGAATATTTCTTGAAATATTTTAGCGCAATTTGAACAAATTATAAAAACATTTAGTTTAATGAATATTTTCAGTAACAATTTCCCGACCACGTTAATTATCGAATTCTCAAAATATCCAAAAACCAAAAAGAAATTCTTTCTATATTCTATATTTCGTCTGCCTTTCTTTTTTTTTTATTATTATTATTTAATTTGTACTTTACATTTAATTTATTCAGCTGGACATTTGATACATTTTTCTAACTTAATTGCTAAATAACATGTGGATGGCTACCCCCAGCGGAATATCATCTTCGAGTTTGACTATTTTATTTCTTTAGTGAGGTCAGTGGGGTGTTTTCTTTTTAGTCTTCTTTCTACGAGAAGTTTCGTTCGATTGAAGTTATTTTCGCGAAAGATTACACACCGAAGGCAACAACTTTTCAATTTTTCGTTTTATGATTTTTATATAGCTGGAAGGATTGAAGCGGCAAATGAAATTTTTATAAGCTTTAAATTGGACATTAACGACGCGTTTACCGATAACTCGAGCAAATCAAGTTACTCGACCGCATTTCCGATTTGAGTTTAATGGCCCTACAAATCTGACGATGTATTATCCATCTGCATGAAACGATCTCCATTCGAGACCAGAGACAATAGATCGTTGAAAATTCATAATACCGAAACGATAATGGCGATTTTTTTCCTTTTTAATATACACTTCTACCATTTTATTCTGCAACGAAATTATGATATTGTGTTATATATCACGTAATCTGCTACACGTTGCAGATTTTCATACAGATTCACGTTGAACTATTTGTACGAATTTTGATATATTTAAATACATTATGAATTGCGGATGTTTGTGTATTTAATGTGCGAATTAAGCTTTCGAAAATATGTAGCAAAACATTCAAAAATATATAAAATATTTAGAATGAAGCGATGTGTATAATACCGAGGTCTTTATTTCAAATTCTTTCTTTAAAATGGAAATATGAATTTGCATAAAACCCTACGGCTTTCGTATTTATGAATATTTCCATCGATATGTAACGTTATTTTATTTTACCTTTCCATTAGAATCAGCCAGGAAAAAGGTGAAAATTCCTCGTTCTGCCAGGAGGAATCTTGGAAAACGACAAAACGAAATTCAATGGATCATTCGACGCAATGCTAACGTGACGTTGTTAACATAAACGAGATACAGTAACTCGCGGAAATGTCGAACAACATTCACAGAAAGATTTTATATACTGCTTAGTTAGTAACTATGCTAAAGCAGACATTTTCAGATTTCATTGGCACCATAATCATGACGGTATGATCGTGACAGTCGTATCTCGTTATGGTGTCAATGAAATTTCAAAATGTTTCATACGACGCACATGACGTATTCGGAAAAATATGCTACAAAGGTGCTTGAATAATTTCGCGAGCGGCTGTATCACGCACTGACAGAAAAGAACGCGGAGAAAATCGCTCGCCGAGCAGTTTTCAATGCGTTGAAAAATAATCGAGACGCTGAAGTAGGGTGGAGAAGTTGTACGCGATGCTTAAAAGGCGTCAATTAACGCCCAGTAAAATGGAACTCGCTCCCTGTCGCTTCTTTTCCTTTTTTTTCTTTCTTTCTCTCTCTCTCTCTCTTTTCCTCTCTTTTTCTCTTTTCTCTTTTTGGGTGAATGAAAGAACGCGGTGTGTTGAATTCGAAAATATTACGTCCATAAAACTCGAAACACACCGTTTGGTGTACTAAATCGTTGGTAATTTCCCGTTTTAATGGGACCATGAAAATCTCGTGCATCTCCCGGAAATATCGACATATTCGTGAATCAATTAAAAACGATTTGATAGAAACATGAATTGTTAATTGGTAGAGTGGACTTTTTTCTTAGAAAAAAAGAATAAAAAACATATAATGTTTGGTCGTTTAATTTATACGCCAAAATCTCGAAATAAAGCAACAGTGAAAGCAATTAATTCTCCGAAATGTAACTTGCTGTGATCCAAACCTAAACTAAATGTGAGATTTTAAAGTACATCTGAACAAATATTCTAAAATTCTATAAAAAATACTCGCCCCTGCCCAAAATCAAGAAAAGCTTATTTCAGCTAACCCAAAGAACGTTAAACAACAATTTCATTAGCCATACAAAATTTGAAATACTAAATCCAATAAACGTTAAGCGTCCCGAATATACCAAAAGCTAATAATCGATTTCGCTTGAATCAAAACTATCCTAAACTTTTATGCTAAATTTCCACGCCAAGCAATGTGTCCCTAAAAATCACGAAAAAAGCTTCGCTCGCTCAAAGAATATCAAAGAGCGATAGCAGTAGCCATAAAAAACTAGAAACAAATTTTTCACTCGATCCTTTCTGTTCCATTAATTACAGACTTTAATCAAATTGAAAAGCAGCGGATAGGAGCAACGTGTATCCAGCGTGGATTTCGTTCGAATAATTTTTCAATAGCGAGCACGGAGTTTGTCCAAACGGACCATAGGGCGGAGAGGAGGATGGGAGCGGAGAGCTCCAGAAGAGAATGCAAATGACACTGACGTACGCGATATTGTGCAAATCGCAGAGAAGACGGAATCGCCGACAACGTGGAACGTATATCCTCGTTGTTGTTTGAGCGACGAGCGTGAAATTTCGCTTTTGAATGTATGTTGTTATAGAACTTGACGGCTGTGTATCCGTTCCACTCCTCCTCGGCCGTTTAGAACATAAATATCGCTTCCGGGCAACGATATTTTGTGATTTATAAGAATCCTGTCGAACGCAGTAAAAGAAAGGAACAGAGGAAGAAAATTATTTTCCTTCAGATTTCTTCTCTCGCGGTTCCTTTTTCTGCCAATCGAAAATTGGATTCTAAGTTGAAATTTGACAATTGAGAAAATAGCAGTTTCTGAAGTCCAAATTCTGCGTGAAAGCTGGGTTGGTGTAAAATAATTTTTTTTTTTTTTTTTTTTGGACGAGTCGGAGATTAAATTTTGGGCTGAATTTTGAAACTATGATTAACTGATTTAAAAAACTAGCGATTTACGAAATTTAAATTGCGCGAGAAAGCTGAGTTGATAGGAATTGTCTGTTTCTGTGAGGACGAGGGATTGGATTTCAGGTTGGGTTTTTACGATTTGAAAAATATCGGATTAAAGTTTAAATCGTGTAAGGAAACTGAGATCGATGAAAAATTATTTTTTCGGAAGATTGAAGATTAAATTTCAGGTTGGATTTTTACGATTTAAAAAATATCGCTGTGAAGTTTAAATCGTGTAAGGAAGCTGAGTTGGTGGAAAATTATTTTTCTGCGAGATGGAAGATTATATTTCAGGTTGAATTTTTACGATTTAAAAAATTCGAAAAATTTTAGGAATTGGAATCTATAGTAATATGACGAAATATTATTTAAGCTAAATTATACATATTTCGCAATACCTTCCCTTTTTATATTCTTCTTAGTCTCCATTTTTCATAGAATAAAATCAATCAATACACTTCTTGTTTCTATCTTTCTTTTTTACATTTCTGATGCAACAATACAAATGCATAAATATTCACATAAATCAGAATGCATCAGAAATAAATGCATATAACTTAAAAAGTTAAATCCAAGTATAATTCTCGTTCGCAAGTATAAGTTGCGAATATCGAACGATAAGAAGACGAAGAAGAAGAAGCAGAAGTGAAAAGTGGCTACTCTATTGCAACAGTATTTGTGATGATAGAAGTTGAACGGTCGAAGGTAAATGAAACTTCAAAAAATCACTTCATCTAGAGATTGGGAATAGAATATCGTTCATAGAATGTTATGGCTGATTGCTATAAATGGTTCACGAAACAAAAAAGTATTTAGGACGTCTTTAAACCTTCCCACGCGATCTCATCTTGTTAAATTCGATTCATTGCGTTTCTCATTCTATTTTTTCGATTCTGTTCCATTCTATTTATCTTTCTTTTGAGATAAACCAACGAGGGTAAAAGTTTGCCAATATCAAAGCTCTTCATAAAGCACTTCTACATTGAAATTACTTTCCGCAATGAAAACAACGATGACAAGAAACTTTTTTATCTTATTAAAAAGTCAGAGGAATATTTCAATTTCTTGAAGAGTAACGCGCTTGATAATGGAATACTCTTCGTTATTTTGATCAAATCTAGTCGAAACCGAAATTCTTTTCTATATATATCCGTTTGAGTCCCAGAGGTCTTTGAAAAAACAGGGTCAAAAAATCCCAAACAGTCTTAATCGATTGCGAAGAGAAACAAGCGGCGCAATGGCGCTCGTCATATTTGTTATTTTTATAAAATACATCTATATTATTATATTTTTTTCTATTATTTATACTTAGTCCATACCTTTCGGCTTTGAATGACTTTCGGTTTACTATACTACTACTTACTTTACTATTACTATTACTATTACTTTACTATTACTATAATTCCATTACATCACTTATGTATCTCTTACACTAGCTCTTCTATAACTATATACAACTGCTTATACTTAACTATTGCACCTTACTTGATCTATCTCTATGTACTAACTTATAACTAAGTGCTCTTTCCGTCTTTGGCTTTTATTTCCTTGCTGTGCTCCCTTCCTGTCGTTCCTCCCCCTCTTCTGCTACTCTTCTCTTCTCTATTATCGCTTTCAATTCTGCCAATGCTTCTCCAGTCTCATTTAGTGTTTCTACCATGTTCCTTGCTCCTCCTGTTATCTCACATTCCTCTAACATGTGTTTCAAGTCCTCCTCTCCTTTTTTGCATAATCTGCATCCTCTTTCTCCCTACTCTTTCCAGTGTTCCCTTGCTCTGGTTTCGTTACCACATCTAAACCTTGCTAACATACTTCTGTCCTTCCATTTCATCTTTTCTTCTAGATACTTTGGTAGCTCTTCTTTTGCTATGTTTCTGTAATATCTATTGTACTTAGATTCCCTTATCCTTTTCTCCCTCCCCTCAGTTTCTCTCTTCCCTCTTTCTTCTATGATTTGGTTTGCTGTCATCCTTTCTTGTCCATCTCCTGTCTCCACTTGTGTCCTTCCCTCTCTCGCCTCCTCTAAGCTCTTCTTTCTTTTTCTTGCTCTTCTATATTATTATATATGCTTTCGACACAAAATCTAAACAGCGCGATCGCGTTGCTTGCGACTCAAACGGATATATCGGTTTGGCAACTAAGTGATTGCGGATTTTGACATTAGGTGGTATTGACAAAATCCGCAACCATTTAGTTGCCAACCCGATACATTCCTGAAATAGTTGACCGAATATCCTGATGCCTCGTAACGTCAAATAATGAAGCTCGAACAACGGAGCGATTAATTATTACGAAAGACCCTTAATCCACTCTCCAATTATAACTACATACACACAATAATAATCATTATAGTAACTTGCCTCACACATTCTCTATACTTTTACATTTTACGCGTATTCTCATAACCATATATTCCTATGACAAATGGACTCGTAGTTTACTAATCCTAACAATAATACATATAGAATAACTACAATCCATATTCACTGGCAAAAGAAAGGATATTTTTCAATTTTCCACGCGAACAATTTCCATCTCGTGACTCAGAAATCCGTTAACATGAATGTTCCTTCTATCTAGCTTATCAAATCGATCTCAATGATCCGAGCAAATCGTCCTCTTACCCTCGACGCATGCCACACAGTTCAACGAAAAAATGTCTCCATTGATCTTCCATCCACAACGTTTCAAGAATCCATCGTTTCTTCGACGAAGAAGCTGGAATCTATATATCGTGGAGGATTAGTCGTCGCGAAGTTTCGTAATCCTCCAAGTTTTAGTTCACAGGATTTCTTCGATTCAACGAATCTTTGGAAAATCCTGATCGCTTCCAAACTCGTAACGCAACTTTCGTTCGTTAACTTTTGGTGAATCGATCACTTGTCATTTTCTTATTCGTTTCTTATTTAAGCTGGCTCGAAGAGTATTTCTTATGCTCATTAGCAACGGCAATTAACGGGATCGTTAGCCATCGCGATTAACAAAAGAATTAATTATTGTTTTTATCGAGGTAGAGAGAAAAGTTTGGCAGATATTCCAAGTACGTTAGATACAAAACAATGGCAAGCTTTGCGTGCACTCGACTGTTGCTATAAACTTTGTTCTCTCCACAAGGTAACGAGTACTCTAAACGCACACGGACGTACATAGTGTACGGTGCTTGCGGGTGTTACACGATTTTCATCCTAAGTGCATGCATTTGTTGACGCGTTACGTTTCTGACACGTACTTATGAATACAGGAGCGTTTAGGAGACATAATTTCGATTCTTGGAAAATGTTTTATCCTCTTTCGCAATTATCTCGTGTGAAATTTTCGTTAAAAAATTGTTATTTTGTAAAAAATTTTTATTTTTGTTTTTTTCCTTTTTTTTTTTTTTTTTTTGATAGAACGGCGTGCAAAAATTTCCAACCAGATCGATTTTTCGCTTTATATTTTTTAAGGAATTTTAAATAATACGTTACTGTACAACAGTGCTCGTGTATTATTCTCGTACTATTTTCATTCGTCCATCGTACTGTTATACTCGATGTTATTTAAAATTCTTGTAGATATTTCTGTTCAAGTGTACAGTTAAAAATTCATTCTGTCCGGAAACTTTCTCACGCCACTGTATGTTTTCCTGCTTTTTTTTTTTTTTTTTTTTTTTGAGGGAACTGCTTATGAAATCTTTATCTGGTTTTATAAAACTTCTGTGTCAATATTAATTATGACGTAGAATGTAAAATTTGAATGTTGATCCTCGAGACATTCTCAGGTTCGAAACTGAATAAAATATACGAAACCATTTGTAGGAAATTGGTTTGTTAAAATACTATTTATCGCAGAAGTAAGAAATCTGTCGTCTGATTTACAACAGCGTATAGGTATATACAGTTTCTTGATGGGTTAAAAGAGAAATTTTATTTCTTCGCACGAGCAACTGCTATCTAACTTGTATTTGAATTATTAGCTACGTCGAGGAAAGTTTGCGCATGTTCTCCAGTTGTTCTGTGTGATAAACGTAATGTGGAACAAGATCTATTCAAATGATGTTCGACGATTGTTACTTAGGAAACAGCGATGTTGGCTGATAAAAATGTTCGATGATATATACACGAGGAGCAGGCAAATTATTTTAAAGATACGAAATGGAACATTTTAATTAAAATCCAACTGTACTCTAATTAAAATTTAATTAATGTTTACTCTTGGAAAACAATATAAATAAAAAGCAGAAGATAAGCACTTTAATAATAACACGAACAAAGATTGGTCAATATATATCCCACGCAGGAAACTAGAACGACTTCTAAAAAACGTATTTTCTGTGCATATGAAATCAAAATGTTTTAATTAAAATTTAATTAGATTTTAATCTTAATTTAATTGATATTTATCGTTTAAAAAACAACGGCAATACAGAAAGGAGAGCGAGATTTTATTAAATAAAAATAACATGGATGAAACTTATCCAGTCGCAAGGCACAGTCGGAGGAGAGGCGGATAAATAAAACAAAAGCCTGGGTCTTCTTCATTTCGTCTCTTTCGCTGGTAATCACGAAATGGCGTTTTTGCCAGAAGACGCACAAATGACGCTGGCTTTGATACGACCCACAAGAAGAACAAATCTACATGCGACACCTGAATCCTTGTGCACAGCTGTTCGAATAACAACCATAATTCCAATCTTTCTATCACGTCGAATTGTGGAAATTTTTCCAGAAATTTTTGTGTCACTTTCCTTTGTCTTCCCGAGAATAATACCATTCGAAATTACAATTCGTGTAACACAAAATATTCCTGACTTCCCCTTTCTCATCATTCTTTTCTTAATTTATATGATTTATTTCATAACGCGATTTATTAAAAATATATATTCGATTAATTAGTTTGTTATACGCGAATAGAAATCGTGTGGTTGTTTGAAACATTCGATAAATGGCATATTACTAAAAACATAGACACGTTATCGATATCATTTATTTAATTTACGACGACCATGCGAATCATTCCAATTGAGTGTCATTGAGAATGTCTGGAGGCTAGTCAAATCACTTGTGTACTCATTATAGTCCACTATATGGCTTACACGCATGTATGGCTTACTCTGATTGATATTTACACCTAACAAGGTCGGGCGAAAATGTGGATCTAAAAGCCACGAGCATGTAATATTTGTTGACTTAATCGATTTAACTTCGAACGAGATGATCATTCTTCAAGAATTGAATATTTCCCTAATGATCATCCAAAATTACCCAACTTTGTGCAAGTGTCCTAACACATATGGACGTGATGTATATCAAACGAAACTTTGTCTCAATCATACTACTCCATTAACGTAATTAATAAACTTTGCTTTTGAATCCTCCTTTGACTTTACTAAATTAAAAATATTGAAACTGTTCGGTGATTCCGACTGAACGATCAACGGCACTTATTCCCGAAAACAAAATCTTTTAGAAGTGTCCCACTAAAGAATTTCACAACGATGAAACACACTGGAATACACGAAGGCACAGCAGTTGCATATTCAACGAAAATGGATGAATTTCTTTTCAAGCTGGCTATATAAATACAACGTTCTAGCTGTAACGAGTTTCATCGTAACGATGAAAAGAAAGTCAACAATATCCATAAAAGCTTCTAATTGGAATCTTTTCGTAATTGGTGTGCAAACGTCTCTCGAGAGACGCGCTTGATCCGTCGCCGGAAGCTGAAGAACAACCGGTGACAATCTATTCTTGTCGCTCGTTTCCGGCCAGACATTTGTCAGAGAAGTTTCTGAAACGCCTGAGAGCGTCGGAATTCGCAGCGTAAATATAGTTTCGGAGAGTGGCAGGACGCGAACGAGACAGAAATTCGATTTTGCCCGCGGAATGTGCGGTCTGCGGGGTGTTCCGCCGGAATGTAGCGACAGAACCCGGAAACCGCGCGCAACTACCCAGCAATCTGGCGCTCTAACTAAGAGATCGATGTTAAGGGATCAGGAGGTGCTTACAGCTTGCAAACGATAATTTGACACGTACGTGTGCGTGTGACGTAGATGTTTGACAAGAAAAATACGATTTCGGCTAATTTATTCGCCGGATGTGTTAAGGAACCGACGCGGACAAATTGCATGAACGTTGCAAACGTTGCTGAAGTACAACGAATGAAACTTGCATTTTCAGTAATTTTGGGAGTCTGAAAGTTTGGCAGATTTAAAGAGTTGGAAACTTGAAATTTTGTAATTTGAGGAATTTGAAAATTCGAAGTGTTAAAAACTTGGGATTCCGTAGTTTGGAAGATTCGAGAGTTTCAAGATTTGGAAGTTTGGAGACTCGGAAGTTTGAGGGTTCGAGAGTTTTAAAATTCGATGATACGAAGATTCGAGAACTTGGAATTTGGAACCTTGAAAGTTCGAGAATTTGGAAATTTAAAATTAATACGAATGAATTATTGGCAAGTGTATATAAGATAATTTATTATGTCGTTTTAACAAGTTACAAAGAATATAATAAAGTAATGGGTACTTTACAGGAACCTGTTACACAAATCGGAATTTTGGAAGTACTTTCACAATTTAAACAGAGATGATTTCACAATTTAAACAGAGACGTTTTATAATAGTGCGTGCCATAAATACTTCAAGTCCTTTAAACCTCACAGAATGCTCAAAATCTAAATGAAGGAAGAAATACTATAATTAAATTATTCAATTCTCCACTTTACGTTACGTTGATTGTCTTGCAGTGAAGTATGGACTCAATATATAAACTCTTGTATTAACTCCATAATTCCCAAGAAAATTCATGAAACCACAGCAGTCACGTGGATCGAGAACGACCCAAGCAGTTAAATCCGCTAAGTCCCCTTCAGTCAACTAAATTACTTTATACAGCTAGTGTTAACTAGCTTCAAAGCTAATCCATTGACGTAGAAACACTTTCACAAATACATATTGATCCTCCAGGAAGTTTTCTGTATTCAAATTACACACACGAAATACAGAGAGAACGTGTAAACGTATTAAAAAAGTAAAACAACTAAACGTGTCTTTATAGTTTCAAGAAGAAAGTCCAGAGGTTAAAATTCTCGAAACGGTAAAAAATTCAACGTGTCCTCGTAGCTTGGAAAAAACAGAAACAAGATGACACGTACACGTAATATGAAATACGGCGAACTGAACAAACCCGAACGACAAAAATTCACGAAACAATAAAAAAGCGATACGTATTCTTGTGTCTGCTAGAAGAAAAATTAGAAATGAAAATGAGCGACTAAAAAAGATCCCTAAAACGAATTGTCATTTTTCCAGCGAAACGTAATATACCGAAGGCAACCGAGTTTCCCGCATTAACAGCGCGTTCCAATTCCAACTGAAGATACATTCATCCTGATATCTCGATCGTCGCGTTATCGCATAACCCGTTTAAAAACTCTTTGCCCTCGCCTCGAGATATCCGTTTATTTGCCTTTTCATTCATCGTTGGCGTATTGTTCCACCGTCATCGACAGATACCCGGTCGCGTAATCAACGCGTCGAAGCTGGTACAACGAGACAATGGCCGCCTGCATCCGCGATTCCTCTGTTCTTCTACTTTCGCTCCTCTCGCTCTTTCTCTCTTTTTATCTTTATTTTTATCACGACAAAAAGGAGCGACGTCCCAGGAGGATCGCGATCCCTGTTCGCACGCCATATTTCCATTTAATCATCGAAATTGAAGTTTCCTTCACAAGGAGCTTGTGTTCGAAATTTTTTCCCCGCCACGATCGAACACACGTGGAAACATCTCCACGTTTGACAATTTTTACTTCTGGCCCCGGAGCAGTCCGGATTTTTCCGGCTTCGGAGATTTCTTCTTCAGGAAAGGATTGCCGCGTCGAGGAAACGGAGGACTTTTATCGAGTTTCAAGGGCCGCCGTTCGAACGAACGAGCCACGATGTCCTATTTTTATTTCCGCAATTTCGTCGACAACGCGCTGTTCCAGTAAAGCCTGTCATGTTGGTCAAGTGTGACTTGCTTCTTCTTTTGCTTTCGAATTATTTTTTTTTCTTTTCTTTTACTTTTGTTTGTGTGTGTGTGTGTGTGTGTGTGTGTGTGTGTGTGTGTGTGTGTGTGTGGCTGTCGAGGGAAATGGAGCAAATACTCGTATTCGAGATTTATCGGATTTTGAAGAAAATTGCTGCTGTAATAGAGAAAAATAGTAGATTGTTTAAATGCATAGAGTTACAAAATCGTTTAGCTGAAACGCGATACGTCTGACTGAGATACACAGATCACTCACTGTAGGTCGTTGTCTCGATGGAAAAATTAAAAAAAAAATAAAAAAAAGAATTTTTTATTCTATATTTTCGACTTCTTTTTTCGCGTAGAATTACCCCCTTTCCGCTTGTACCACCAGTTACCAACCACCCTGTATAACTTGCATTAAATGTCTTGTGATCTCTATATGCACATTCTATATATATTTTTAATTTCGTTCCAAATTTTACCAATGTCATCGTCATAATCGAGTCTCATTATAAAACTAATGAAATTTCATAATGTTTCGTATAATACACATAATATAATTCTAAACATTTGCGCCAAATGTTCAAATACTGAGTTACTATACATTATATACGTTTATGTATATATTTAAAATTTAATACAGCAGTAAATTCAGTTGAAGCCACGTATGTGTGCCATAATCACATCTTCGGCTAATTCACCGAACCTAACCCGGCTTGTCACCGTCATTACCATCCTGCCTCTCCTTCCACTAAAAACCCCAATCACTTCCACCGACGAATCCCATCAAACGTGCCTTCCAACCCTAAATGGCCATTAACATATTTAACGTAATCAACACATTGACTTCGGCAGACGTTAATTAGCGTTTTACAAACTTCATGTGGTATTCTATAAAAAGTGTTAACTATTGTTAATGAAAACATTAAGAGAAGCAATGGATATTATGAACAAAATGCTACGAATGTGTTTTCACGTTACATGCTTCACTAATAAGAAACAGTTATTAATATTTAAAAAATTTTATAATTATTTAATAAAAACCTCTTATTTAGCAATGACGAGGCAGTCAAATGTACGAAGTGATTCCGAAAGTGAAAATAATATTAGAGGCAGTGACAGTGAAGTTGATTCTTCTATTATAGAAATAGAAGTAGCTGTGCTTTGAAAAAAGATTGTGGAGACCTTTCTGTATCTTATTATTTATAATATATATAGATATAATATATAATGTAGATTTATATTATTATTATTATTATTAAATATTATATTAATATTATCATTTATTAAATAATTAGAAAAATACATAGGAATTCAAACTATATGCTTATCAAAGCACACGGTCCTTAATGTGTTAAAATTAGCCGCGATAATTACTCCATGTACGAAAATATTCAATTCAAAATTCTCGATTTCAATAGCTTCCTTTTAGAGGTACGCAAACTCGTGCAATATTCGAATGGAAAGCTGATATTTAATCGAGCAACGTCGAGTCATTCAAACATGGAAATGCTTTTCTCAGATACATAGCAGGGAAACGAGATTATAAATCGTTCTGTTGGCGACGTATATTCATGGAAACTCGATGTCATTCGAACAGTCCTGGACATTTCCATTTCTCTAAGCATAAAATGGTACACCAGCTTCCCTCTGCTTCTGGCCTTTTTACACGGTAATTTATCAATTATTAATATCGGTGAATCGATGGATCCTAAATGCTAGACTGTACACTCAATTCTTACGATTTAATATACCGCACTGGAACATAGTATTAGGAGAAGTGTCTTTCTTTCGCAAACGTGTTTTTTACAACAGTGCACCTTCATACAAACGTGAAACCCAATCTGTGAAATGTGCCGGTGTTTACCTCAACAGAACAAAATTGAACGTATGTAATTCGACAAAATAATACACAACAAAAAACATTGTGCGTTTATTATTTCCTCATAAAGCGAAAGAAACTTCTCGGACAACCTAATATCTTTTCTCAAAACGTGACGAGTCTTCAAACGATCGATATTAGCGTCAATATTTCTGATTCTCAACATCATCGTGCGTAAGAGACTCTTTAGATTTTAGACGATCGACGCATGTACATTGTCGATAATTCAGCAAAAAGGAGGGCTATAATCGAATAGAACAAAATACGAGATACAATTGATTTTCAGCCACTATACGTAACCTTTTTCCTACGATACGAACAACGAAGTTACGAGAATTAAAAATCTCTTTTAACAATTCCTGAAATATTGTCAGGAATCAAGAATATTGCAAAGGCAATTACCTTGGCGGTATTTTACTTCCGTACGATTTATGGCTAAGGTTCTAGTACAAGTATGGTCGAAGAGAGTACTTGTAACTTTGTGAGAACGAGCAATCCAGACGTTCAAGGATGGCTAGTGACTCTCGCAAAGAACTTTTGGAAGATGCGTGAAAGACTTGGAAGGCGGTAAGCAACCTGATGTTATGTTCTTTGAAAGAGTAGGGCCATTATTCCTGAAAAATCTGGCTATAGAATAGAAATGACGAGAGTGCCCTTTGGTAAAAAGTTTCTGAAACACAGCCTGCCACTTTTACCACTTACCCTTCGAATATATGCATGAGTGATTCGATCATAAAAGAATTTGTTTATAAAATATTTTTTTGCAGTTTTTAATATGCAAATTCTTCGTAGTGAACAAGCTATTATAATTATGATAAATGAAACATTTATTAAAAAGAAGATTAAGTAACAAAAATAAATTGAGAAAAGGGGATCTTTATTTCTCTGTAATATAATATCCTAATTCAGCTGTCTAACTTACAATTAATTCCAGAGTTCTACCAATATTGTTAAGAACGAGAAATTTTCAGAAATACAAAAATGTTAAAAAAATAATATTAACCTTCCAAATAGTGGAAAGAAAACAATGGAATTTCTACTTTTTACAAAGTATCAGAGACAGAGACTCGAAACATTCAAGGCAAAATGAAGAAACGTTAAGTAAAATAATTGGATAATTGGATTATCATTTACCTTTCACGTAACATAATTTTACCATTGCAATAATTTTTCTCGCTCGATAAATACCTGCCAAGGGATACGATAGATGATGTTTCCTCGAGTCATCGTAAGGCGGTATCGCATTTCACTTTAAAATAGTCATTAAACTCGAGTCAAGTTAAATACACCAAACTAATAATTTACACGTCTAAATTTCTAGAACTTCGCTCGCCGCGAACGGTCTAATTCCGAAATTCCACGAGAATCTTCTTCCGCGCTCCATCCCGCTCTTCGCAGCCACATCTCTGAAACGAACACGTTCCGCCTCTTAACTAAACCGGAGAAGGCAAAAGAACAATCAACTGGAGCAAAATCAAGGAACGTCGCTCAACTACATAATGCAAATCAGCCACGTTTAAACGGGTCTCGCGAGCCTAATTAACGCAAGCTGTCATTGTGAAAGCGACTCGAGAGCTCGACGATATCCTTCCGCGTGCGAATGCACGTTTACAATTGCTCATGACGCTAAATCCCCACTGCCTTTGCTAGACACGGTTGTAATTAAGGCCTAGCGGCCGTTCAACGGGATTAAATCGCCGAAAAGTAGTTGATCGCGGCTGCCAGAGGTTTCAGACTCGCGTCTTTAGAAATCCCCTCTCGCGAAACCATCCCTCGTCTCCTCGACGACGTTCTCGCTCGTTACGGGCCGCTATTAACCGTTCTGGCTACGCCTTTCAAAAGAAATCCCCTGCTTCTCCTCCACGACTCTCCCTCTCTCTCTTTCTCTCTTCCTCTCTGGATAATCCTTTCACGAGGATTCCCGAAAACTTGACACGCTAAAGCCTCTAACTCATTAGGTCTCAGCGCGCGCCTTGCAACCCCTGCAACACACGCTTCGTGGTCCCTCCTCTCCTACTCTTCTCCTTTCGTTTCTGATTTTCGCTTTAAAGATGGTCGTGAATGAATGCAACCGCTGCAATAGAGGAACGTTGAATAATTCTATGGAGGATTGTACAGGGGAGCAAGTGGGGACTGGTAAGAAAATATGACGGAGATTTTGGTCTAGACGTTTGTCAAGCGTGTTTTGTGTGGCAGGTTTAATGGCTAACAGTTGCGTTTAACTGGAGGCTTTCTTCAGGTTTGTGTGTGCTTACTGGATGCTTGCGGGGATAGGAATTTCATCGGGAGACAAAGGAATCTTCTTTATAAGCTTGTACGTTTCATTCTCGTCGAATTTCTGTAGTCGTACCAAGAGTCTACTACTCACAATGAGCTGGCAAGAAATGTAATATACTCGTTTAATAAATGTTTAATAAACTTATGAATGCTGTAAATCCAAATTGTATAATATTCGTATAAATTCCTGTATCCATCTCGTAGTAGAAAAACAACACTTACGCCGTTGTTCCTCGGCAACCCTTAAATAACACCTTTACCAAGCTCCCTCGTAATTTATTCTCTTACATCTGCCAACATCGTCAAAAAATAAGAACCTTCAGATTGTCTCGAACGTCACCAACGAAAAAGATCTCGACGACGTAGCATTCCTCGTCAGCGCCCTGCCTAATGGCCGGTGCGGCATCCGGAAACGCGAAGAGACGAGGAAGAAGGGAAGGGAAGAGACGAGGAACGTTCATCGGCACCCTTTGCCGTCGTTTTTTGTTTCGCAGCTCCTCGAGGTGGGAAGAAAAAAGCGCGCAAAGTATTCTCCGCTTAACGCAGAGCCAACTGTGCGTCGTCGCGCGGCTTCCTAACGAGAAAACGCCCGAAGAGAAAGAGAAAGAGAGGCAAAACGAGACAGTCGGCCTATTCATCGAGCGGCTGCACCTTAGGCAACTGCATTTAGCGATATTAAAGGGCGTCGTTGACTTCGAGGGTCAAGCATTTATTGGCAGCC
>NT_176683.1:1175578-1235541 GCF_000188095.3 Bombus impatiens | reverse complement strand
CGCGCGGATACACGCCTCGTAAAGCCGATATTCAGACTTAGAGAAACAGCGAGCCTCGCTCTCAACAATTAATAAACATTTTTATTCGTAGGTTTCCTTGCTGACTCTCATAGGTTCCATATGGTAGCTGTTATTGAATAAAAACAGGGAATTTCTAAGGGAGCGTTCACACGATCAATATCGTGGTGATTATTTCAGTCCTCAACATTAATATATTGATCGTCTAGAGGGTCTCTTACGTACGATAATGTTGAAAACCTGAAGTACCGACTGCAATATTGGCGATAATATCGATCTGGTCGGTCTGACCTGAACGCTCCCCAAGGAACGTGAAATGATGTAATAAAAAATGAAAAGCGCGATTGCGAGACAGCGTTCAGAGAGATGTTGGTGTATCGCGGTGAGAAAAACAAATGTGCAAAGTTTTCTGATTAAGAATTTTAGATAAAGAAAACTTAAGAATTTCGCGATTTTACAAGATTTGCATGCCAGGAAGTAGCCTTCTCGTATAGATGTAAAATTGCAAGTTTCGTGTGGACAGGGAAAAAGAGATGCAAAATGTCCAACGTTCGTTTCCCAGGCTTACGTAGCGCATCCGCACGCTTCGCCCACGGCAGCTAATAAAAATTTTTATTCGTCGACTTTCTTATTTCTTCGTGACTATCGTAGATTCGTATATATCATAGGTAGCTGTTATTGGATGGAAAGAGAACATTTCTTAGGGACATAAAGCGTAATAAGAAACGAAATATACGATCGTATGAAGTGTGTAAAGACATGTCGAAGGATTGCGGGTTAGGAAAGGTAATGTAAACCGTATTATTGGAAATTTCTGTTGAGAATTTTAGGTAAATCGAGGTAAGGAAGATTTGGGAATTTTGCGATCGTGTGATCTTGGTGTGTTAGAAAGTAGCCACTGAATGGATTTAAATTTATTGGAAATGTGAATAGGGGAAAGGAAGAAGTGGCTGCGAAAGAAGATGTAAAAGATTTGGAGATTTCTTTTCTTATCTAGCGGGACTACGAGCCTCGACTCGGAGGCTAATAAAATTTTTATTCGCTTTTCTTCTTTCTTCGTGGCTGTCATGAGTTTGTATGACAGCCATTAGGGCGTGGAAATAACGAATTTTCAGGAAACGTGAAATACATTCGTAAATAGATGTGATTGGGAGAAAATGTTCGAGGTATTGAAGTTTAGAGAATGGAAATGGAAATGGTTAGCGAAGAAGATATTCTAAAATAAGATTATTGTAAATTAAGGAACTTTGAGAAACTTGCGATCCTAACGTATTGCAAGGTTTTTAACTCGTTTAAACTTATTTGTAGTTTTACGTGAATAGAGAAAAGGGATAATTTGTTAGGGTTGTTCTCCAACGACAGCATTTGAAGGTTTCATGATTTTTGATAATTAGAAATTTGGTATGTTAGAAGGTGATCATCGTTCGATCGTTGCAAAGTTAATATCGTTTTAGCTTGACTTGGGTTTCTAGCTCGACGAAGATCTCGAACAATGGAGTTTCTAGGTGTTTTGTAATTTTGATCATCGAAAGTTTAATGTCTTGAGAGGTTGTTGATAGCGATAGCTTTTGTAAATTAGTTGAAATTTATTGAGCGTTTCGAGCAGATTGTCGAAGTATCGTTTACATCGTGTGAACCAGATAACATTCACGTTGTTTCAGAATTGCAGAGTTACGAAATGTTGTTCGAAATTAAATAGTTTCGAAATTTATCTGGAAACCATCATGGCTTTCGAGACACAGAACAGATATAATTATTTTGATGATTGAAACATGATCGATGGTGGTCTATTTTTCGAATTATCGGCTCAGACCTATTGAAGATTGAAGAATGAATCGCGGTATGGTAACAATATGCAGATAATATAAAAGCAATATTGAAAGGCCTTTCTCGATGTGATATCGTCTGAGCGTTGTAAAGCGGCACAGTTACGTTGGATTGGCATAAAAAGCGAGTAGTTATCGTTAAGTGCATACATAAAAACAGCATTAAGGTCAATCCCCGGTTCATCCTTCATGACGTTGTTAATATAATAATAAAAAAAAATACAATGCAACCTGACGCTTATATGCATATAATCGCTCTCACAATATTTATGGAAAATTGTTAATTTTGTTTTAATTCTCTATTTAATTTCATAATGTAGTCTTTAACCTACCTTTCGAGAAAATAGTTATTATCATTTAATAACTTATTTTCTATAATATATTCATAAAAGCTATCAACAAATTTTCGAATATTTTCATGAGATCGTGTATGTAACTTGCAATTCACATGACATTATGCAGGATTGAAGACACTCTATATATTGTAATTATTATAAATAATCGGGGCTTTCATAAAATTCGTGTGTTATAAAATCCAACGAATTTCTATTTAAAATCGTGCCAATACGTATTACGGGAGAATATAATTTCGTTGGTAGCAGTCTGGCGTCGCGTCTGACTACAAACGGTTCATTTCCCTTTACGCGGTAACAATCTTGCCCTTCCATTCGTTATCCTGTCTTTCATCGAGCGTGTACACGTTATTTGGTGTAGCGTATTGAATCAGAATTTTACAGAAACATTGCGCTGGAATTCCATTTAGAGTTTCCAACGTTTTATGAACGTTTACTGTCATAAAAGCAGTTTACGATTTTCTTTTTATGCGCCGTACAACTCTCTACGAGAAAATTTCAAGACCGGAAGAACAATCGATCCACGACCATGAACAGAGAAGGAAATATTGTTCATAGAATCGCGGAATTATACGAAAATATATCGCTAAAATAATCAAAGATATTGAATTGTTCGAAGACTTCCAACGAAATTCGGAAGAAATTTGGTGATGCCGTATTTTTATAGAATCGGTGTTTCGTTAAACTTGCAGGAAGATTTATTATTAGACGATCGGGGAAAATATTTTCCAAATAGAAGAGTAAAACGAATTGCTAATATTCTAACTTGGTTAACATTTCGATCGACGTTTTTTTTTTCATCGAGAGATAAATGAAGAAGTAATAACTTGCTTCTGTAAACTTTCCGAAAAGCTTATGACTCTCAGCAAAATATTCTTTCAAATAGTTGTGCCGCGCTATCTAGCTTCTTCTCGTCACGAAAGAAATACTTCCTAACGATCAAAGAACGATTAATTCTCGATAAATATTTTCATCGTAATAGTAGATGTTCTTGCTTCGTTAAAAACCAGATCCTTTTCATTGGCCGGTATTAAACTTTTCTCTTTCATTGGTACATTTCTCGATATAGAATCACGTTTCGAACAAGTCGAAATAAAGCAAACCGAAGACCAACAGTGGAAGCTCGCGAGTATCGTGGAAAATGGAATGAAAAATTTCACTCAATATTTGTTCGACGCGAACCGAGTCAATGGAACGAATAATAGCAAGGAAAAAAAGGTATAATTGATTGGCACCGGGTGGAAGATGAAGATCCTTGTGACTATAGAGACTAAGCTAATTAGATGGGCGGTACGAGCGAGAGTTAATCCTTAAGTGGGCAAAAAATCTGCCCGGATACGCGGCGAAGGCCTGATTTGAATTTGAATCCTTTAACGCGTCCTCTGATCTTCAATATCCTCTTTGAATACCTTTGAAGTCCTTAAATTAAAACCCGTGCGAGCGAAACTTGCCAAACCTAGGTATTAAATAAGACCGAAGGAAATCTACTGAAAATCTATCGTCAGCTAAAAGTTAGTTGAACTGGTTTTCGGTAAAATCTACTTCGATATTCGAGCTCTACCTATATCCAAAACAATGAGCGTACAAATAGGTACAAATATTTTCGACAATCCAACTGAAATTACTTGTTCTTTGTATGTCTCAAATATATTCTTCGAATTTACTATGATAAGTAAACGTTATAATGAAACATTGCAAATTTTAAACATTAATGTGAAGCTTCGGAGTGTACATTTCATTATAATTGTAATATTATCCTGTAAGAGAAATGGTATCTCTTCTCGTCCTGATACATACCGGGTGTACGAAAAGGTCGGGGCGAAACTTATACTACGTGTTAGTGAGGTCAAGTAGGTAAAAGGAATTTGAAAATAGTTTATCGAAGGATTAGAAACTATCACGGATTTCCGGGAAAGTCGTTCTTGGTTTATAAAAGCGTAATAGAAAGAGAAGACCAGCTTCGAGAATGCAGAATGCATTTACCGCTATTTTTACGACAGTAGAAATATTCGAAGGAGTTCGATAATCGTTTGTTCGACAAATGGAGCGCTGCATTCATACAGAAGGAAGAAATTTCCAACTATTTATATTTTTATTACAACTACCAAAGCAATTAAGAGGATATGCAACCCTGGAAGCCTAAAAAAAAATAGAGTAAATATAACGTATCCTTTCACCTATAACTATTTGGTAAAAGTTCAATATTTTTACTTTAAGCAACATTATCCTTATCTCTGCGTTGGTATATTTTTTATTACGTAAAATTACAAAATGGCGATGTAGCACAACATTATCTGACTTCGTATTCAGCAGAACCTTGTTTGCTTGCACCCAGCGGCAAATGCGACCGGGGCTGTAAGGAGCAAAAAAATGTTCTACGAACTTATACGAAAATAAATAATCTCCAACGTAGCGTACGACTTTTTCATAACTTTACCTTGTTGAGGACAAGATTTTATTTTTGAAGCTGAAGAAGATCAACTTTTGATATTTATCAAAATTACGATATCAAGAAAATGGTAACATTGTAGATAATGTTACGCGGAACAACCTATAAAAATTTCAACTTAATCGGATGAAGAATTTCGGAGATCAACTGGACGCAAGATAGCAAAATATAGTTTCGAGAGAAAAATACGTTTAAAGTTTTAAGTTAATCTTTCTCTAAAATGAAAGAGTGCACTCGTATTCGTGTTACGATTTCGCCAATTTTTTAACATTGTAAAATACCGTTTCGCTATACTATTCTATATATATCCAGCCTTGAAAAAAAGCAAAGAAAAAGTTTTCTGAAGTCGACATGTTTGCACACGCCCTTAGTAAAACTTTTTAAACGTTTAATTCAATAAAGAATTTTCGGACATAGATTTATATGAACCTTTTTTATCTACTTGACCTCATTAGTGCGTAGTATACGTTTTGTCCGGAATGTTTCGGACACCCTATATCTGCACGAAACATATTTTCTCTGTAGATACTAGGGAAGTAGAATTTCAAAGCATTTTATACGGAAAACTCGATTTTCCTCTAGAGTCAAGTTTTTTTTTCATTTAAATCACAAGCAGACTTACCAAACAATTCAGAGCACAATTTTTCACGCTTGCCACTAAATACAACAACTAATAACTATGGAGAAATAAATGAACTAAATAATTGGAAATAATTCTCAGAAATAAATGCTTCAACCACACCAGAAGTATATCTTCATCTGCCCTCGTTTAGGGTAGATTTCACTTAAATTACATATGGCTAAAATCACAAGCTACGCTAATAAACAAACGACATTAACCTACATAACAGAAAATAGTAGAATACATTACACTGTCAACGTTAACTACCAAATATAACTTCAAGTAAACCTGAAAATTAAACAACCCAACCACCCGAGAAGTACATTCTCGTTTTTCCTCTGTTCGAGGCTTCACATAAGTTAGATTCAGCGAACATTACATGTTGCATTATCAAAGAAAACCACATCAAACTCAACGATTTCTATCAATTTCACGCGTAATTTCGAACAAACGTCAGAATTTACGTGTTCCGTGTTAAAAGAATTCTGGATGAGATAGTAAATTTCTGATAAACGGATTTAATATCCTATATCACTGAAACTAAGTTAAAATTGTCAAATTACTTTAAACAGATAGTTTCTTCGAGCTTTTCTTAAAACTTGAAATTACAGTTTTTCTTAAAATATATGTAGAAGAAGCTCGTGGATATTCGTAGTGTTAGAAATATGGATATTTATTAATTTTACAATTTTCACATATATAATTATGGAATATTAATGGGATAATTACAGGGAAATATTTCGAACTGTATAACTTTAATATTTAGAAGAGGATATAAAAATAATTATTAACGAGAGAAGCATTAACCCTAAAATATGATGTAAAGCAAAAATTGTAGATGTTTAAACTTTAATACGTAATTTTACCAAGTTTTTTACACGAAATATAGTAGGGGGAAATATCCGGTCTAAACGGAAAGTTTCGCGTGATAAGTATGCAGCCTACGTCGCAAACTACAGTTAAAACGTTTGAAACACCCCTGGAAGCATAGTCGTTAGTGAAGAAATAGTGAAGTCATAAATTATCGTATCATACGCCTCAACGACGTCGATTGATGTCATTCTTTAATCATTCTGAACATCTCTTAAATTGTGGTTACCATCAACATTCGAGACATTTGTAGTTTTCTCCTCCACTGATTTTAAGACCCTGCGGTAATACACCCTCGTTTATTTCTCATTTAAAATAAATTTCATTTAAAATTCGCTTAGATAGCGATTCAAAGTGACACGCAGTCTTATCAAGCAATTTACACCGCAGTCTTTACAATTTCTATCAAACATAATCTCGACTAAACTTCAAAATTAAACGTTTCGACTACTATCACGAATAAATGTTCGTTTTTCCATCATTATGGGTATGGGTATGGGTCAAATAATTGTAACGTCATAATTGTAACATCTAACAAACACACCTTCGATAGATTTCATGTATCTCTCATCCTTCAAATAAGAAGACTCTTATTTCACTGTCTTCTTACTCACTGTCCCTCGTTTAGAGCGTAGTAGAATTTTATTTAACTGTATTCGTGGAAAAAACGAACAATTAATATGACTGGAACGCAGATAGTGGTACACTGATTGTCGTCGTTTCCTGTGACCTTTTCTATTCAGATAAATAAAGTTCCGGTAATAAAATTTCACTCGAGTAAATGCAGTTTAAATAAATGGAATTCCAGCGTACATCTTAGGTAAATTAAATTCACTGAAAGTCGTACGTCGACACGCCAATCGATCCACGCGAAATAATCGCAAGATCAAGCAAACACACCGTCAAAGTTAAATATTCCGAACGAACAGTTAATACAACTACGATTCAGCCAATACTAATTCACTCGTTCTCTTCGCTTTAATCTTCTTTTTGTTCCGATAAATAAAGACCAGATAATAAAATTGCATTTCAATAAACACACTAGATTTCGTTCAAATTACATTCGCTCACAGCCCTACGTCAACTTGTCAAACAATTCACATGAAATAATCTCAACGCTGTCAATCGTATACACCGTCAAAATTAAATATTCCAGGCCTCTTTATTCACCAGCGTATGTCCTCGCTCTTTCCCTCATGTTCAAAATGTTTCGTCCACTCGGCATGATATTCACACACACACACACATACACACTCACACATGCGCAATATTCAGGCGAGAAGAGACGATACGTACGGTTCATTGCACACGTACGCATGCTTATAATACAAATAACTTGGTGTCGAGGCTACGCGATATTACACAGCCTACATATGCATGATATCCCGCCTCGAACCAGCGACACCATTGTTTCGGCCAGATAATACGGCCATTGAACGTGTACACAGGATAAAGAAATAAATCCTTAGCGAACGCATATTTCGTGCTGGCTCGTTGAATTCATTAAGTCGCCGCTATCGTCCCTGACTGTGAAAATAGAGCGTGAAAAGGCATGCAACCACGATAAGTCGCGTGTACTCGACGTTTACGATCGCGAACAATGCTTCTTCCCGTGTTCATTGGCGAATTCGTTTCTCTTCGATAAATAGTAGTAGAAATTACGAATATTGGAGATATTTTCCTAACTATTGCATATACGTAATAATGTTAACCCCTTAACCTACAACTACGGGCATAGCCCGTAGTGCGATGATCTTTTTTTTAAGATTTAAGATTTTTAAAAAAGTTAAAAAAAAAATTAAAAAAAAATTTTTATCAGTAGAATCACCCCCTTTCCACTTGTACCACCAATTACCAACCACCCTGTATCATATGTAATATAATATATAATAACTTGTTTACGTTTTCGGCCCAAAATTCTCGAACGTAAATCGTAGGTTAAGGAGTTAAATTTGTATGTGAAAAACGCATTTCTGTTTGATTTCCCTGGTCGTTAACAATGAGACGTATGTGAACGTAAAATTGACTGGATTACGCTTTATATTATGTCAGTGAATTATGTTTATTTTCTTTTCTTTTTTATATCAAGTATTATGTATTATTAGGTCGTCCGAAAAGTTTCTTTCGTTTTATAAGGAAATAATGAACGCAAAACATTTTCCGTTTTATATTATTTTATCGAATTACGTATGATCCATTTTGTTCTATCAAGATAAAGATCACAACGTTTGTTAGATTAAGTTTCATGTTTGTATAAAGATGCATCGTTGTAAAAGACGTGTCTGTAAAAAAAAGGACACTTTTCGGACAATCTAATATTATATATTGTTACTATATTTTTGTTATTATATCAGTACAGTATAAATTAAAAAGTCTGACTCTAGCGTAGTGCCCGGACTACAAAATATTCGGCTAGAATAACATTTTTCGGGGATTTTTTAAGATCGCTGGAACCAAAAATGAAGGTTGTTTTTCACGGAAACGAAGGATGTAAAATTTCCGACAATCTGCTGACGTTTGTAGTACTCGTGAATTTTGACGATACTTTTTTCAAAATTTCATATTCGTTGTCTACTCTGCGACTTATTCTGTATATTTTTGAAACGTGAACATTCTGTTAGTTTTCGGATGTGTTTTCTAACTGTGATCATACAGAAAACGATAAACGACAAAATTGACAACATTGGTTGTACCATTGCTTATCTTGCCGCTTATCATTTACCACTCTCGTATGATCATGGGTTTCTACAGTTCTTACGCGGGTTTCTACTTTATGGTTAAGGCTCTCGTCGGCCAAATGTTCACGAGGCCGAATTTTCAACACTTTTGAGAAGCATCATTCTCATTTTTGACTGTGGCAACTCAAAAAAAATATATATATGTTTACTTTATTCAAAACTTTATTCAATCTTGGTATTCTCTGTACCACTTTTCTTTACGCTTGTTGATTGTATTGACCCAAAGTGTTGAACGGAAGGAAATTTAAAAGATATCATTTTCTATAACTTCATTATAGTTTTAAAAACCGGAATTCTATTTCACAGCAGCAACTACAATAGACGCAACTACATATCCTAAAATAAAAGATTATTACCAACATGGTGAAAGGTATCTAATATAAAGTTACTTGAAACTTTCTTTCGACTTTTCTTACCTATAACACAATATAATAATTCGTTTTTAATTAGTCTATTTTTAATCGATAAATTAGCTAGATTTGATAAGGAAAACATTATGAATATCTCGTGCAACTTTTTACCTTCTCCTCTATACCAAATTCGAATATTCATCGAATTTTAATGACCTATTCTTTCAGTCGTGTTGAAGAAAATATGAATTTGCATATAGATACGCGATTTAGCTATAAACTTGTCAGATTAAATGACGAACAACATCCCAATATCCTATAATGTATAGTAAATTCTACACATGTTACTTTGCTCGTTATGAAGGCACTTGTTAATAAGTAAAATTTCCATTGCACTATTTCCTCCATAAATTACAAAACTACAGACATAGAGCCTGAAATACTCGGCTGTGCACCGGTTTTACAACAGTTTTTTTATAGTCTTTGGAATGCGAGGACATTAACGATATGAAAAAACCATGAGACGATATTTGTTTGATAAAAGTTTCTTTCTGAGTGCATAATTCCCATTTGGATAGGTAATGGCGGTATTATTGCTGGTGATCCTTCTATTCCTAGGCGAAGAGATAGCGGCTACTTGCTCCCTCGGCGAAGTTCGAGGGAATATTGCCGAGATGAAGCACGTTTAAGGAGATAATACGTTCATAGACTGGATTCTTTTCTTCCTCGTGGAGATGTACGGGATGACTCCCAAAAGGAGGTCGATATGATTCTTTATTACGTAATAATAGTTCTGCAGAGAATGCTTAGTTTGAGAAATATACTTTATAGTTCTATCCCTTTTCCCGCCTGTCTCCTTCCACTTGTGTGAAATCGCCTTTCGATAAAGATATTTGTCATTCGTCAGAGAAGATATTTTTGATCGTGTAAATCGGAGTTTGTAATTCGTGTCAGAGTAACATTGAGCATAGCGATGTTTAAATCTTTTACGTTCAAACAGGTGAGAAGATCAAAAATAAAGAAGCACCCGATTATGTGTATGAAGCTTTTATAAATTACTCGTGTAAAGTAATTCAGAATCGAAGATTCATATTGAAATAATATTAAACAATGTCTATGTTCGTTATATTTATGAGAAAAGAAAATGAAGAGTAGTATAATTATATTTCGAACATTTACACAATTTATATATTACGAGAACTTTACTACGTTTGAAGGTAAATTAGTTTCGATGATACAAAATCGAAGATTCATATTGAAATCTCATTAAACGTAAAAATGATTGAATTTTTGTCTGTAAAAACGAAGAAAACAATTTATCTACATTTATATCTATTTTATTCATCGAAGAATTGTCGAAGATTCGCTGAAAGTCCTCGATAGCAGGAAACATAAAATGGAAATGAAAGGAACTGTAAGATTATAATTTTCTTAACAATTTTCAACATAAATCATATCTATTGAAACTATAATCGACGATGAGTAGTTTTATTGACAATGCAGAATCCAAGGGATATCTATTTCGAGGAATAATGATAATGAGGCGTCTATTCAATCTGACCCTATTATCTACTCGTATCGTTGAACAGTTTTGCCCCATAGGTAGCTTTCAAGCGAGTATTCCTGTTATCTCCTGCAGCGAAGCCTTTGAAAATTAACAGCTTAAAAAAGAGACATAGAAGCGAAGTTAATTTCAACATCGAAGTACTCAGAAACGATTAATTTTTACCGATATTTCCTATGGAATTGATAAATTGATTAATAATCGAAATATGTAAATTTATACATAACAGTAAAAAGTTTATTCGAAGCAGCTGAAGCTTAAATTAAGTATACTTTTTAAGTAAATTTTTTAAGCTGTGAAGATAATTAATAGACAACAAAGAGCTTCTCCCTAATTGATGGAGAATTGCTATCAATCTTCATTTTGAACAATGCAAATTCTTTTATGTTCAAAGTTTCGTACAGCCAGTCTCATAAATCACTTTTTCAAGATATCATTGCGTGATATATTAATTATCACGGCCTGAAGAAGGATGTCCACGTCAATAAACTTCAATAAAATGATCATCGAACCAATTGTCCCAATTTCCCCGTCGTTCAAAAGTTTTCATAATGAAAAATGATCCCTCGTACAAATTTTCACAGACTGAAAAATTACGCCCGATAAAAATATTAACACGGCGAAATATCATCTCGTTTCGTATAATTTTATTTACACGTGTCTCATATTTAATCGTGTCTTCTTTGTTTCAAATTTTATGGGATAAGAATTATCCTCTGAAAATTCCTCTCCAAAATTTTACATAATGAAAATCACCTCGTAGAACTTAACGCAGCAAGAAACGACTCTACTTTTAACATTTCTTCAGTGAATATGACTTCTCTTGGAAAATGTACACAGTGCAGAATATTCTACAAGATGTGAAACTACATCCGAATTACCACATAATGAAAATTATGCTTCCTTTAAAATTCGACGTAGTACGAAGTCAATTTACATCGAACGTTTCGTTTAACGAAAAATCTCCCCTCTCCCAAAATTCATAAGGCCACTCTACTTCTAAAATTCATTATATTAAAAATCACAATTTCTTTTAATATTACACGTTAATTAGCAACGTATTTATAGTTATACACTAAATTTATTTCTAAAAATTACCGATATTTTTATTACAAATTTACCCTCCCTTCGTAATGTAATCTAATAAAATTCACTTTTCATTCATCGATAAATCCAACAGACCAACGAATCGCCCTTGTTCTCAATTTTTCGTAGTACTATACATACTGAAGATTTATATTCCTTTGCATTTTAAATGCAAGTTTCAAAGCACAAAAGCGCCAAATTTAAAGAACTTGCGTTGAAACTTTACGGATTGTAAATTTACCCTTCGTGTTAATAAGGTTGATCGTCCGAAGGTTTTAATCACGAGGCATGCAAACGTGCACGTATCTACCTGTTCATCGGTGGTGCTCTTCAAACGTAGTCTCGTTGCGTGAACACGTGCACCGATCAGGATTGCTCTGACGTTATACGACGTATCAGCACACGTACCAACTGCGCCAACTCCCTGTTTCTGGGTCGAAGATCCCGATTTACCGAGGTTCGTGCGTCGTTTCTTCTGCAAGCGTGCAAATCGTCGCGATTAGAGATGTTCTTCTTTAAGCATAACGCACGATCTTCTTCCGTACGTGTCTTTCTCCTTCAATAAAATATTCCACGCTAGGATCGCGAATTCAAAATGAACGAAATGGGAACGACACTAGCGCGAAAATAAGAAAAACCGACTTCCTTAAGAAACGAATGAAGAGTCGAATGTAAATTAGAAGAACACGATATGGAACAGGATGATTCAGGTTTCACTATTGATCATGTTTCAATGTGATTTTACCATAGTCTGAAATGTCCTGCAATTTTAATTAATTCGCGTGTAAATTACTTGAAGTGAAATTATTGTTTGAGCAATTAGACGAGTTATTCTTCTCCACGTTCTACTAATGACTTCCTTTCTATTCTACTTTATTGTTCTGTGAATAATTTCGAACGTGGATATTGGAATTTCTCCCAATTATCATTAATTTGCGTGTTAATTATTAAACCGAAAGTTACATTTTCATTCGCTAGGTTTACCATTATTCTCCCGATTTCTTCAACGATCTTTTTTTGATTCTAGCGTATACACTCGCAACTGATTCTAATTGAAAATTATAATTCCATATAATTCTACTCTGTTCTTCTCTCCTCTACAATATGGTATTCTTTTATTCATGAGGACAAAGCTGGCTGTTAATACAGCTTTTCAGGATGATATGAGGAGGAATAATGGTAACTGCGACAAATGGTCCGTTTGCTGACAATGTAATAACGCGATAATGGAATACAGTAACAGAGTAATAAACAAAGGATGATAAACGCAAGAAAAAAGAATACATCACAATGCAGCTTCCAAATGACACAAATTATTGTAATTGACACTCAATTTAAGTTGTAATTTCGATAATTGAAGTTTTCTATTGTAACAGTTTTTTCGTAACCGCATTTTCGTGTATTCGTATGTAATTCATATGGAAATCATATAAACTGACATTTTTATTTGATTAACTAAATTTCATCCCTTTAGGTTTCTATAATTTTCGAACGTTATCTTTTCACGGTGTCTTTTAACTATCACACGAATGATTGAAATTATCTTTGTCGTTACATTTATTCGAGTAACTATTTAAATAATCACTACAATTCACATTTTTACTTCGCCAAGCATTATTCAACCTCAAGAATTCACTTAAACCGTGAAAAAGTAAAAACTGCTCCGAGCGTTCTTATAAATTACCCTCTACATGCAAATTAAATAAATCGCTCGAATTAAAACCATTGTTTCTTCAAACAGTTCAAAAGAATTATTTTCTGGACCGCTAACCACCTTATTGGTGTTCAACTTAATCATACAGCCCACGGTGAAATTAATTAAAACTATCATCTTTAAGTACATTCGTTTAAGATACCGACGAATCTGACGCACGATCCTCCACAAGCTCAGCCCGATCCACCCTCGAGTTTTAATCGACCTGCTACAATATTAACCCTACCGATTCCTTCTTCATCCAAACTCCATCAATCAGCCTTTGACACGAAGCGGAACAAATAAAAAGCACACAACCCGCCATTTACCAAAAAACTTCACTCGGTTGTTCTTCCACTCCTCTCATCCGGAAGTAAACCCTGCGTTACGCTTCCACAGTTACGATATCCAACTTCCTGTAGCTTTCCACCGAACGAAGAAACAAAAAAAGAAAGAAGGAGGAGCATGCAATAAACACTTCTTCGATTCTTACCCCCAAAGAATGTTCCCTGCCAGTTACAATGCTTTCAACCTCCGCCTGCAGAACAATGGGTACGCTGCAAGTGACTTGGCCCGCAAACCTTCTGATCCACCTTAACGAACCTTAACTCATCCACCTTCTAAAACCTGCGCGATGCACCGCGAATCCTCTCTCTAAACTCAAACTTCACCCATCAAACGTCACTCGCCGATGCATCCTGACGAACGTCCACGAACCACATCGCGAAAGCACAAATCCCCGAAAGTCTTGAGCCTGTCGTCGAGACTGTTTCGCTGTTTCGTGACCAGGTTAGACACGGTTCCAGGAGGAGCAACGAAGATGATGGAACCGGCCGGCCGGTGTTCCTCGTGGATTCTAACTTGTGGCTCCGCGAGCGAGACAGGGAGAGCGCGAGAGAGGGAGCGCGACAGAGGGTGGACTCTCGCCGGGTGGCAGTCAGGTCAGCGACCGTGATCGTCCTCGCTCCTCCGAATGCTTTCTATCGGCGGCGCGCTCGCTACTGGGATCCAGGATTTTGGATGAGAGCCGAGCTCTCAAGAATCAACACGCAGGCGCCAGGTTCTCCATCCTCTTCTGCGAGCTACCCTTTCCTCTCACGCTGAGTTTCCCTCTCTCTGACGCACCAACGCCGGTCGAGTTCGGTGTCTTTGGTTCGGTGTCTCTGTTAGACACGTTGTGGGTGCACGGTAGGGTGGTAGCGTACCTGCCACCTTCCTCTTTCTCTCTCTCTCTTTCTCTCTCGCTCTCTCTCACTCTGCTCGGCTTCTCAGCGACTGTTCAGCTCGCGCCTGCCCTGCCCTGTTCCTCCTACTGACGCCAGTCTATTTTACCCCTGTGCGTTCGCCCCTGCATGTGTAAGCAGCTGTTTTCCCGTGCTTTATCTACGCTGCTGCTCGTGTCGGATGTTTTCTTTTTTTTTATAATTCTCCCTTTGTCTTGTTGGTGTTGTTGTTGTTGCGGTTTTTTCAGTTTCGGATAGGTGAGAGAAGTTTCGGGTTGAGCACGTTCGGAGGATTCAGGGTGAGAAAGGTTCTTCGTGTGGGAAAGGGAAAGTTGTGCGTGTCGGAAGGATAGGTGGTTAGACAGGTGTTTGGAGCAGGATGATAATTAATGAGGGAGAGGTTGGAAGAACGCTGGTTTAGCTGGTTGCTGTGGTTGGAATTGATTTTACGGCGCTTTGTAAATGTTTGTGTTTCTTGGTATTCTGAGTTTAGTTTCCTTGGTTTCCTTAGTTTTAGTTCTTGCTAATAGACTTTTTTTTTTAATATTCCCCTATTTTTTGTGTTTTTTATATCGTGATATTGTTTCGTTATATTTTAGATTACATATTATGCGTAAGTTATATCTGTTGTGGATATTGTAACACGAATGTTTTTAGTTTAAATATTTAAATTGAAATATTAAATTGAGTTCGCGGTTTGGACATTCGGTTTCTTTGATAAATTTTTTATTGTTATTGTATGTTCCTGTAATTTTGTTACGAGTTACATAAATGTGAAAAAATCTGGAATTGCGATCTGGATGAATTTGCCAAATAAAAACATGAATTTCCAAGTTTCTCATTTTATCGGTTCCGTAAAAAGAATTTTTTCAAATTTTCCATTCATCAATTTCACTTTGGATTATTGAAAAAAGGGAAATATATGATAATACAACTAAAATTAGCATCGTTGCTCGTATATGATTATTTTCTCCAGAGCATGAGCGTTTGTTTCGATGTTTATCTTTTGAAGTTCAATACGTTCAATAATAGATCGTGAAAATATGGAAACCCAGTGGGAATTCTTTTGCAGAGAAATTTCAGAGCCGCATTTCATGGAAATCGCGCCTTTATTCGGTGCTGGTCTTCCTCTTTTCGTGTTTTGTCTCCTGTCTATTGCACTTTCCTCAGACTGATCAGACATCGACTCGTTCTACTTACGCGTGGTGTATTTCCCTTCACTTGCTTTTCTATATCCTCTTTTTCTACATTTTTTTCTCTTTCTTTCTAATGAAGGCTTATTTTCGCTCGTTTTACCTTTAATATTATTAAAATATCCTTCTAACTCGTTTTATCTTGGAAAATACCAAAGATAACAAAGAACGACGTTTAAAATAATTTAAATCGATACGAAATAATAACCTTTTCGTCTTACTGTTTATTTCGTATTACTTTATGAAGATTTAAAAATTGTTCGTAACATGGAAAATCTTCGCAATGAAATGTTTTTGCAAAAAATGTTCATATCAATTTATCCATATACATATTTTAATAAATACGCTCCGGATTTATATCCAAACATGCAAGAGAATGAATGTAAATACAAAAATATGTAAAATTCCAAGATACATGAGATAAATATTTAAGTAAATACAGGAGACAAGATTTAAATAAGTACGCGCAGAAAAACACACAAAGGAAACGATAAAAGATATTAAAATACGATATAATAGATAGAATATTTTACATTTTAATAATTCAAGTTGAAATTCTTTTATTATTAATCAGTTTATCGATTTTTGCCTGCAAGTAAGAACATGAATTTCCTTAAGCACTCGTATTTTAATAATAAACGTTACATCAATAACTACAAAACAGTTTGAAACTTGAAAGATTTATTTCATTCTTTTCCGTATAACTACATCCCCGCCCCCTTGCTACAATTAATTTACTTATAAAGGGAATCTCTTTGTTACTCAACGATCGAAATAATTTATCCTACGACTTGATTAACTACACTCTGATCGAGCCTCTTCTACTAAAACGATTCTTTTGTTCTCTTCTCTTTTAATCGTTTTAGGTTTCTCACAGATTTACATTCCTTTCGTATCTGTGGGGTACAGATCCTCCTTGAGGGTGGCATTAAAAGATTCAATAAGTTACCCCCTTGACTCATTTATTTTACTGTCCTTTTCTTCCAGTTTTCCAATATTCACTATTCCGTATTTTATCATTGTACTATTTCCAAATCAAATATCTGATAATAAGTCGCTGTCACATTGTTATATACACTTATTATAATAATTTGGAATTTTTATAACTTCATTTTCACTTTTTATTTTACATAGCAACGTGATTTTATTACTATATATTTATACTCGCTGCACTATCATTATTTGCTATTTCTCAAACATTCAAACTGGACTAAATTTCAAAATAGCAGTCATTTTTAATTTAATTAAATACAGACGATGTTTCAATAAATAAATCTCCCCAGGATGAAGAAACTGTGACAGTTTAAGGAACTTTTACAACTTTAGAACTGATAAATTTATTACGAATTCTTCCAAATATAATCAACCAACTGTTCAAGAGACTTCGTAAAAGTAAAACTAATGGATAATTTAATTTAATAAAGTAAAACAAATCCTCGTAAAATCATATAATTATTACAAGTGATTGATTATGATGTCCCACTTTTACTGCGCTTATACGCAGCATATGCGCACTTTAAAACCATAAAGAAACACGACTTCATTGTAAAAACGAAAATTTTGTATTAGAACTTTTAAACGAATTTTTACACGACTTGAAAAACCTTCGAAAACTTTCAACTTTCAATGGGATTTCTTCGTGAAAAATGCATTTCCGCTGACAAACTAAACAATTTTCATTTGCAGTGTCGTACCAGCCTTGCGTACCACTACGACCATCATTTACACCACACGCTCCACCCTCTTCATCTATCGTAACTTTTTTTCTACAGCTCCATTGCCCGCTCCATCCTTCCTTTCATCCTCCCTTTCCCTTTGCCTCGTGCCATCACGCACCCACACAAAACTTGTTAATCCACTTTCGTCGCCAGGTTACCAGGCTGAAACTTCCGGCAGTTTATGGACATTCGTTCCGCAGGCGGGAAACGAGAGTCTCGAATTATGCTGACGTTAAGCGCTCACCTTTGCCATCTCCGCTCACCTGGCCGCCATTTGTGGCGTCAATCGGACGAAGCGTCAAAGCAGACATGACGTCTTTCGTTATTGTCGAACGATGCTCTCACGTTTGCGCCGCGTGCAATCCACGTGGAAAACTCTGTGGAATGTGGGCGCGGCATCGATGACTCTTTCCATATTTACTGTCACTTTGGCGTAAAACCAAAGACAAGATAATGGGATACCTGCTTTGAGTAAAAGCCAGTGTATCGTTCGGTTATTTCACAGATCACGTATCGGGTGTACGTATAAATAATCCAAATTTTTTCAACGAAACTCCGAGAACAGCGTCTATCGAACGAAAGCAAAGAAAAAGGTACAGCAAGTTGTTCGATCGAAGTATTTAACGTTGCTTTTCATAAAATTGGGGCATCTGTCAGCCAACTGACGAATTCCATCGCAGGACAATTTTCAATCGTCACTGGACAACATTCAATCGCCAAATCATTTTTGTATCTCGTCCGCTAATTGCAAGTGGATATCGGGTAAAATGTGTTGCATCGATCGGATCACGAATCATTTCACATATAGATGGTGATAATAGGAAGGATGTCTAGTGAACAAGATGGTTGTTGCACGACATCTAAAACAAGAGTCATTATGACGCCTTTTGTGATTGAAGTAGTTTGTGGCCTAGTATCGTCGTTCGTCAATTTCACAAAACGTTTGTCAGTGACCTGACCATTTGATCTAGACTAACGGCACAGCATTTTTTCGTGACGAAATTCATCAACCACGTGATAGACGACTTATAGTTAGGAAAAAGCGGCAACGAATAGTTTGATTGAACAACTCGCGATATACAGGGTGGTTGGTAACTGGTGGTACAAGCGGAAAGGGGGTGATTCTACGCGAAAAAAGAAGTCAAAAATATAGAATAAATTTTTTTTTTAATTTTTCCATCGAGACAACGATCTACAGTGAGATCCGTTATAACGAGACATTATAAAGTGCATGCGTATTAAGCGAAAATTCAAAGTCGATTTTCTCGAAAACAAAGCCTCAAACGAAAAATTTTTATTGTATATTTTCGACTCCTTTTTTCGCGTAGAATCGTCCCCTTTCCGCTTGTACCGCCAGTTACCAACCACCTTGTACTTCTTTAAATAGACTTTGAGATTCACTGAACAAAATTGGATTGTTCGTTTATACACCTGATATTATACTTCGTTTTAAATCTCAATTATGCTTGGCTGAATGTGATTAACGCCTTGTTTCTTACTTTTTATCGATCCTTACTTTCACTTTCGCAACCATTTTACCCCCTCGTTTACGTAGAAAGATGACGTACATGCTGTATGACGTTACAAGTAACATATACCGACATATACACGCCACAGGCGTGTGTAAAAAAGTTTAAGATCAATGTGATCTAATATAAAACCATCCTTGACCTCGCTTAAGGCTAATATAAATTTAATACAATACAATACGAAGTTCGTTCAACTTATCTAGAACGTTCATTCATGATTTAAAAGTACAAGTAGATTTGAAAGTGCAAATATATCAAATGAGACAAGTCTCATTTTAACTCGAAATTTTCTTCTTATGTTCGTCCCTATCGTTAGCTTCGAAACGATATTTATTACGCCATAGTCTATTAATTACGGAAAATTGATTTAACTTTTTTATAATACTAAAGGTAGACTATTACTTCAATATTTACAGAATATTTACACTATTAACAAAGAAACTATACCTGAATAAAAATATATCGCAACATTTGTTATTACGTCTTATATTTCACACATTTCTCATTTCTGCAAACGATTCCCGTTGTTAAAACTTTCTATAATATTATTTCTTTAACATTTTATAATATTTTATGATATTACAACTTTCTCTAAATTTGCACTAAACGTAAATGTATGCCCGTATGTTGAATCGTAAGCGATAACAACAATAATTGTGAAGCTATATGAAATTGAATCAGAATACTGAATTATTTTTTATTAAAAGACTTATGACAAGGACCGGTATCCTTTCTACTCGGTTTCCTGGAATAGAGCCGTAAAATAAGCTGACAGGAGATTGAACTATTGGAATCCAGAATGTATTATGACGTCAACTCGATTGTACGTCGGGTCACCTTTCTAGGCGCTTTCTTAGCCATGGCACTTCTGGCATTTCACCGGGCGCCTCAGCGTACATAGAGATGGTCATTTACCACCATAAACTACATATTTTCTAAAGTACGTAACACGTTCAAAAGATTCGAAATTACTTGATTTTTTGACACTGTTTCGATCCAGTAAGAAGTAGAATTCTATCTGGATTTTCTAGTATTAGGTGGTCCGAAAAGTTTCTTTCGTTTTATAAGGAAATACTGGATGCACAACATTTTCCCTTTTATATTATTTTATCGAATTACGTACGATCTATTTTGTTCTATCAAAATAAAGATAACAACGTTCGACAGATTAGGTTTCATGGTTGTATAAAGATACATCGTTGTAAAAGACGTGTCTGTAAAAGAAAGACACTTTCCGGATAACCTAACAATAATTCAATTTAGTCAACTGTTAAGATAATCGTTATACCTACAGGTTCAAAGTATGGAGACAAGTGTAATATCGATTCGTTGTAAAATATGGAGAGCAAAATAAAAATTATGAAATTAAAAAGAATCTTCTGTAACATTTCATAAATGAAATAATAACGTAAAATAAAAAATGACATTTTAAAAGAAAAAAATGATTTATGGAAATTCACAAATGGAAGACATACATAAAGTAAAAGTAACAAAATTTAGAAAAGAGCGTTTAGAATAATTCATAAGTAAATAAAAATAAAGGAATATATAATATATAACAAAAAATAAGAAATAAATTTCATAGGTTTTTTACATGTTTTACAAATTACAATGAATATTTGACGAAGAGTGAACGTATTGAAATGAATATCTCCTTTAAATTTTATGTGAATTAATTGCACGGTTTCGAATGAACGTAATGAACGGATGATCCTTTTTAAGTAATTTTGATCCGATTGGTATCAGTACAAAGATATTCTTCGTTTTTTATTGCAACGCAATTCTCTTGGTCACTAAAAATTGTAGAAGATATTGCAACGAGCGTACATTAAGAAAAATGTAGAATTGGCAAATTAATTAATCCCTAGTAATTGGATCCTGGGGAGAAAAGAAAAGATAGGGAATTAAGACCCATTCTTTATCTTCGATTGAACTAAGCGTACAAAGTAACATTAAATGTGTAGAGCAGCGCTAGAGAAAGCAAATTAAAACAGTAGAGTAGAAGAAAAGTTTCTACATTTTCTACTGAGAGATAAAACGTATTCAAAACTTTATATTACATTATTGTTTCGTTATCACGCTGTTATGCAATATTTAACACCTTTAAAAGTTTTGGATCAAGGAAAGTAACTAGAACTCGTTTAATCTTCCCTCGGGGAACATGGAGAACGAATTGAAAGAAAAGAAATTGATAAAACGGTAGATCAAAAATTAATAAAAATTGCTACAGTTCAATTATCAAAATTAATATAAGAAATATACAAATATTTTATTTATTTTCCATAAAAAGGTATTTAAAACTCGGTCGATAGCCTTCCAACACCAGGCTATTACATAACGTCCAAAAGGAAAAAGTATGACAATACCAACTCATCCATCAAAGTAGTAGGAACAAAGGTGCAGGCAAAAAGAAATTAATAAAACAATCGAAAGATCACGTTGCCGAGTTCCCAAAGAAAGTTGTCGTTCTAAAAAGAAAAATCCCTAGAAACACGTCCAAAGTAATAATCCTCTATGAACTGTTCAAATCGCCGTGAAACTTTGCTCAAACTCGCGGTTCCACTCTGATACCGAAACAAACTGTTCGTCCAACACTCGAGTTACGTTATCGCTTTATAAAAACGATCTAGCGAGAATCTAGCCATGCGTGTTCGCGATAACGTTCGCGAAATACGAAAGGAAAAGAAACGAAAGGAGACGATTCGACGCAGTAACGTCTCAATTCCGTCTATTTTTAGTTGCACACGTAGGAAAGGAACGTTTTCGTCGGATATCCTTATCCTATATTCGTATCGATTGCGTTCACGATTGCGTATGACAGGTAAAAGATAGAAAAAGAAAACGTTGCGCGGATTAGCGATGTGGAGAAGCGAAATATTTTATTCAGGAAACGAGAAACGTTTACGGCAGATTCAACAGAATTTGAAATTCGATGAGCATCGAATTAGGTGAGCATCTTTAACGCGATTAAAACGAAACGAAATTTTACGTATTTGTGCGTTTTGTGTATTTCACGAGACAAGATATATGTTTTACACAAATTGTACAGGGTATCGCAAAATACACGGTCCATACTTATAGGATCGATCATATAGAAACGTGAAAATGACGAAAATTCACGTATAGAAATGTCGTTTATTTTTCGAGCCATAATCAATGCTGATAATGCACATAATACGCGAAAATATATAAAATATTCAAATTATAATACTCGTTATAACACTTGCTAGATTATATTGGGTTGGCAACTAACCACTGATTGCGGATTTTGTCATTACCACCTAATGACCAATGACCACCTAATTACCACCAATCCAATATTACACTCTTTTAATTGCCTTCGTAAAAATACGAATTTGCACGGATATCTAAAATCTACACTTACGACCTACCTATGCATAACAGATTTCTACAGGTGTTGAAATATTTTCATGGATCGTCACATGTAAATAAGAGAAAGAACACGATTTGCGCGAGTTTAAAAACCGAGTGAGTTTACGCCGGATAGGAACTAAGCTGAATAACTCAGGTTTAAGAAAGTTTATTCGAATAGAGGAACTGGAACATTTGGCTTTTGTACTAACCTGCGAAGGAAAAGCGTGGATTCTTGGATGCTGGCTCCTTGGACGATCAATCTGGGATTGGTTCGGATGCCAAAAGTGATTATCATCTCCGCAGGGATTGGGTTGTGGTAAATGCCGCGTGATAGAGGGTCGAGATTAGGAAAGCTACAAATAAACCAAGATTAGAGGTGCAGCGAGGAAGAGAGCGACTGATGAAGTTAAAAAGAAAAATGGCTAGGTGGACGTGGGAATTTTTCAAAGTCAAGGCCAGAATTCCTACGAACCTTCCAAAGTAACAGCGTTTCCGAGACTTAAATTATTATTAATTAGGACGATACTTTAGAATTTGCTCGGTATTTCCGAATTTTGTCAAACTACAAAATGTCATCTAAGAAGGTAAAATATTAAAAAATATTTTTATGTGTCGCGAACATTTTATGTTCTAGGTAGCTTTTATAGTATATTAAAACTGAACTTATTTGAAACTAAAATAAAAAAAGGTTCGATTTTAATACAACATTTTAATGTAACTATTTAAATGATATTTTATCTTTTTAAACAGCCCTTTTCGATACACCAAAAATTGAAAAAATATCGGAAAAACCGAATCGTAAGGTACTGGTTTTACTATACATAGAGATAATTTAAAAAGCGAATTTCACGAATTTTTGTCTATAAAATTTAATAGAGAGGAAAGGAGAATAGGAATATCTTACGGCTAAGATTAAACAGATTTGACCGGTGAAAATCTAAAGAAGTTTATGAGAACTTAACCAACTGGCGGCTAAAGTAATAGCAATCACAAGATACGAAGGTAGTTCAGATTTTATTTTACGTTCGATAATAGATAGAATAGACGTTTTTATAGCTGAACTTTTCGACAATGTACTACGAAAATGACTCGATCTAACTGGAATTCCATTTTCTTCCTGTAAATAAAGAGGGGAAAAAGAACGAGATCCTGCACTTTGGTACAAGAAGGGTAAACACTCGTTGAATATTTGTCTTTTAACTTTCTTTCCTAACTTTGCTCGCAGGTACGTTCACCAATGCGTATTCATGAATCGTACGGACGAAAGTTATTGTGTCTTTTAGGTTGAAACGAGTTTGATGTCCAGATCTGATAAAATCTGAAGGATGCGATAAAGAGGTGATGAAGTACGTGTTTCAGTGTATACGTGTCGAGGTGAGCATCCTTGAAGACGGTCAATTCGTGAACAAGGAACTTTCAGGAGGAATATTGGAAGGTTTGAAGAAGCGTTTCTGGGCGAAAAAAGCGACGAAGATAAAGAGCAACACTTGAATTCATTTATCACCTTGTATTGTTGGGAAAATAGTTTGGTCAAGAAATTTCTATTTGGACAAGTTACAATATTTTTTAATGGAAATAAATAATTGCGATTATTGATATATTTGGAATTTTCTGTACTATATCTGTGAATGAATTTAATTACTTATCGAACAAAAGTCAAATCTTATATCAATTTCAAAAATATTATCGTAATATATTTGTAATAATTTTTATAGTATTATATTTATAATATGTTATTAATATAATGTAAATTAAATAATGTAACAATCGTTGAAAAATAATATTTCTTAAATAGAGGCGCATAAAGTTATGCAAATACAGAGAACGTTTTCTTAAAATTGTTACAAAATAGAAAAAAATATTTATGTTTAAAATAATTACTTGAAACGAATAAACCTGAAAACTTCGATTAAATAAATATAAATAATCCTAAATAGTTTATACATTTTTAAGTCTGTATAAACGTATATATAATATAACAAAATATATATACAGGATAATTGAAGAAACTGGAATAACTTGCGGATATTGTGTACCTCTTTTCTGGTTACGATAGATAAATAAATATTGCAGAGAAAAAGTAAATACAATACTTCCAAGAGGATTATCTTCGCAGGACCATATTTTTTACACAAATATTTTTCACAAACAGCACCGTATATTTTCTTTTGTGTCATATCGAATCCATATGTTATTCTATGTAGAAAAACTGTTAGAGTAAATAAAGACGTCTAGTTCACGAGATATATATTTTTAATATTTTTATTCGACAAGATATTCACCTGTTTGTTGCATTTTTTAATAATTAACTAAAATTAATCCTGAATGGAAGATTGGAGGAAACTACAAGCGGCGCAAGAGATTAAGTGGGATGGGTCGTTTATAGTCAGACACTTGCTATCGGTCATAAACACTGGACAGTTGCCGACATTTAATACGAACTGTATGCGTTTCACTGTTTTTATTTTCTAGTTAATTTATCACAAATTTCGTATTTTATTCAAATATGTGTCTTCCACACATATGATCTTATTTATTCTTTTACAAAAATACTTTTTCTTTAATCATGCTAAACGTAACTTCCAATCGGAACGAAGGTAGGAAATTATCTGTTATTAACGAAATATTCTATGGCTTTGCGCTTGATTTCACATTATTATGATATGTCATTTGACAATATTTAATTAAACTCGTAAAAATAAAAAGTGCTTCGCTCGTTATCGAACATTTTCGAAAATTAATCTTAATGAAACAAAACAGGAGAAATTAATACCTCTTGGTACATTCGTTAACCTCAACAAATTTACAAATACTCTTCATCGAATTTCTCAGGAAACTAATCGTTTTTTTTTTTTATAATACTCTTAATTTAAGATTGCAATTTTTATTGTTTATCAACGTCGTTAATAAAATGTAATTCGTACAGTTGATCGTTAAAGAAAGTATTGGATTCACTAAAATGTCGTTGAAATTATAAAAATTATTGAATATTAATATTATTTAATAATTTCACTATATAATGCCAATGTTATGCTTCACAAAAACAAAAGTTGGTATCCTCATTTATTACGCAAACCTTTTGCATGAAAATTAAACTGACGCAATTAAAACTTTCAGCACAAGACGTACTTGTGCACGTGCACGTAGGCAAAATAGAAATTTTGCATGAATAGCTGCATCTTACGATGCTTAACAGACCTAACCAGTTATTAGAAGGCGATTTTACACGCGGCGTGACACCTATTCACGGATACGAGACAGAATAAAAGCGATAAATCCCCGGACGTCTGCCATGAACCGATATATCCTCCGACTATGAAACGAGAAGCGTCTTAATAACGGTAATTAAATTTCCCGCCACCGGATAGGGGATTACATTCACTGACAATCGTAAATTTCGAGCTGTCGTGACAAGCGTGTACATGCGTCAGACATCTCGGTTGGTTGGTTCGTTCTCGACGAGAACATCCTGTTGACAAGCTTGTAATTACTGCTGACGTTACGATGATTTCATTCGATCCGTAAAGTTACTTTCAACACGGTCATTTGGACGATTGAAGACTAAACGTCTGAAATTTCTACAATCTTTCTTTCTCGTTGCTTCGATTGAACTGAATCTTTTACGGAAAATTTGCACACAAAATATATGGCCATATTTATATCGATTGTAGACATCAAAATAACGAAGCAAGTTTATTGCAGAAACTGTTACGCCACGAGACTTACCATCGACTAAGTCGTGTCCCTAATCGTCGCTAGTGGTACTATAATGTCGCAGACGGATCGTCTTATAGGACCAGCGAAATATATAGAATGTAGCGACAAACGCATAGTCGTCATCAAGCAGCGAGTTCTAGAAACATCGATTCTGCTTCGGTCCGTTATTTCATCTACACAAAGAAGGTGGCAAACGTGATCATAGACGCGAACGGTGGCGTGACCAGAGCGTAGCGAGGGTCGTCTCCGAGAGAAGACAAAGAAAAAGATGGAAGGGCAATCAGTATCGTTTGAGGATCCAAACGGAATGCATCGAGAAGTTCTGACCAATAAAATTAAAGTCGCTTAGTCTAACGAATATATCAAGAAATATAAAAAATTCCTGTATCAAACTAATTGTATTTATCCTCAAATAATTTGTAACGTGCTCATTATAATGTTAAATATTGTTAAATATACAAGTTTACATTAACCCTGTTAATTCAGTGTTAAACTCATTTGAACCACCTCTGTTATCTTAATCGAAACAGGAGAACGACTAATTCGCGGCATCGATTATCAGAATCGTAGCGAGAATTTACGCCTCTCGCTGACGCGTTTTCCTCGCGACCGCGTCTCTTCGCGAGTGGTCGAAACAGAAACGTCGTCTGCGATTTATTTTCCAAACCATGAACAATAGCATCTTACGCTAGAAATACACTGGTATCAATGAATCAGTAAAATCTTCCTCTCTATCCGACTCACATTCCATGTTCCTTGCTCCAATGTAATAGTCGGAATCCTATTCGTGTCGTACGTCGTTTGTTTCAATTCCTGATATTACAAGCGAATGCTGAGAACTGAGAAGTCTCGAATAAGTTGGCTGTATGTGTGTTCGATGCTTTAGGTCAATGTTAGGTAAAACAGCGCCACAAGGAGCTTTAATGTCTCTGTTTCTGTCTAATTTGTTTTTGAGAAATTAATACATCTTTTAGATACTCTTTTAATATTGATATTATATTTTTCTTAATATTCAATTTTCATAATTTATTTTGATAAATGTCCTCCTAATTATTTTTATTTATCACAGTGTTTCTGCATATTGTGACAATTTTTCCGGTGAAAATTGTAATAAAAATATTTAAAATATAAAAAATAACCGCACCAAATCTGTCGAAAACAAAGGAACCGTGCACTGAAACCCTTTCGAGGCTGTTTTACCATCAACCTAAAACGTCGGACGCACATACAACAGCCAACTCGTTCGAAATTTCGCGTTTCTTGTCCCATCTCCTTATTATCATACAATTAGCATACATTACGTATTACCACAAGTATACTAGTCATAAATAATTTCAAACTAGTGTAGTATCATGGATGAGGAGCCTGGGGGGTGTTGTGCGGATTATAAACAAGCGGTTGTTGAGCATGTACGTAGCGAGGCTAAGACAAAAGACAAAGGGTTGCTAGGGGACAATAAACGAATTAACAGCAGTTGAGATGTCAAAGAGTGCGGATTGCGTTGATAAGGGTCGTTGATTAATTACTTAGTTGTGTTAATTATTATAGTTTGCTGCGATTAGTTCATGTTTAACGAACATTATTTTCTGTTCAATTAACACCTGTTCAATCCACTTATCATTAATAAACTAACTATAGTAGTTACGATACTACACTAGTCTCCTCTAAATACAACCCAGAGCTAAACCAAATAAATTAGAAAATTAATTTCTTCAAATAATTCGTACTCCCTGACACGAGCTTAAAATTCCAATCGAAAGTGCCGGTAAGTCCAAAAGCGGAAATATATTCACCGAGGTGGATCACAGAAATAGCGATCGCTGTGTAACATTTAGAACGGCGAGGAAAAATGAGGAAGGAGAACCGGGCTAAAAGTTAAGCAGAGGAAATATTCATCGACTGAACGACCCAGAAATATTTATTCGCCTCTCGTTTCGGCTACATTCGGAATTAACGTAAACACTGGTATCTCGAACAGGCCGCGATTACTCGATCCTCGAGGATCGTTGTATGTAGCCCCGTGAGATTCACGGGAATACCAGCCAACGCGGAAACGTAAAATATCCTGCGAATTTCTGGCGCGTTGCATGCTTCATTCTTTCTCTTTTTTTTTCTCTATTTTTTCCTTTTTCATTCTATCTCTCACTTTTTGGTTTCGTCTTTTTCTAGATTTTTCGTCGTCCGATACGTCGAGTAGATAGAGAACGGAATATTCCACGACTTTTTGTATCGTTGCGTTGTAATCTCGCATGCAACGGAGCTTCCATTAAGGATTACGCGGCACGACCACGTTATTGAAACAGGAAGCGGCGCGCCGCCGAGTGAACGAGGTGCCGGTAATCGAACCGGAGGTGCACCAGGCATTCATAAATATTTGAACATTTGCTTCGATTTCTGCTAAGTTTTCGGCGAACTTCTTCTTGCATAGAAAGAAGAAATCTTGAACGTACGAGCCGATCTCTTCGGGACAGAATTATCAAAATTATCAATGAAAGGTGGAATTTCTGACGAACGAATTGAAATGAAAAATATTCGTTACAGGGGGAAATACTGGTCTTTATTTTGAATGTGGTGTATGTCCATTTTCCTTTTGTTGAAAATTGTGCATCCTAATCGCCGAAATAAATTTATAGGAACGCTTAGATTACACTTAGAAATGATATCAAAATTATTGAGATATGTATAATTTTATGTGCTTGACCAGATCAGCTGCGTAGTAGTGATACTTGTATGTGAATACAAGATTAAACTACAAATTAAAACAAACGACTATTTTAAAATTTAAATAATAAGTTGGCCAGAAATAAATTTTCCGCTTTTTCAAATGTTTCGAAAAAATCGACTTACACCGGTTTTGAAATGAATTGTCCGTATAGTGGCTTGATCAAAAATTATTCAAACGCTCAGAGAAGTTCACCGTTTCAAATCTGTAAAATCTTGGTTTGTATCGAATTTTCTGGTATTGCTGGTATTTTGGTATTTCTGGTATTTTCTGGTATATTTCATTTTATGCAGGAAAGAAGTCTTCAACGCGTATAGATTTCATGCGAACAGGGTCATCGATGATTCGGATATATAAAACTCGTGTCGAAGAAATCGATATAATGCAAGAGAGCAGACGAACAGACTCTTCTTCGTAGATTTTAACAAAAACCATTAAGATCCTCGGAAACTCAGTGCAGTAAATCTAGTAAATTTATGTGGGAGGTGATGAACTACTCATCTTGAACACTCTAGTGGTCCTATGTAGTGTTGAGCCTTTCTGCTTCACTGGCGCAGCACAATGTGAAAGAAAATTCATGAAAGAACACGACATACACGAAAACTTTCATTTTACAGATCACTGATCCTATTGTTACGAAGGATGGAATAAATATTACGGATCTAACATGACTGCTTCGCTATATATATTAAGTCGTCCGAAAAGTTTCTTTCGTTTTGTAAGGAAATAATGGAAGCACAACATTTTCCGTTTCATATTATTTTACCGAATTACGTATGATCTATTTTGTTCTATCAAAATAAAGATCACAACGTTCGACAGATTAGGTTTCATGTTTGTATAAAGATGCATCGTTGTAAAAGACGTGGGCTGTAAAAGAAAGACACTTTTCGGACAACCTAATATAACACGCAGCTTCTTTATACTTCAAATTTTACAGCAATATATTTGCTAATTTAAGTGGTACGTACGATTAGGACAATCATTGTTCAACTAAGAGCATGCTGTAGATAAAATGTTAGTAAATGCATTTAAATTATTGGAAATAAGACTTATATATATATTTTTTTTAATTTTTCAAGGTGGAAAGACCAATAATATATAAATATTTTATGATGGAAGGATGTTGGTAAATATGTACATGAACAAGCTCTTCTTCATCGTTCTACTACAGGAAGCTCTTCATCTGGTCCCTATTTTTCCTTGTCAGGGCTAAATAAGAAATAAAATAGTAAAACGCGATGATAAAATTTTCTGAATACAACCTTGAGAGGTTTAAAAGCACATAAGTATCATCCATGATGTCTCCACGTCGAAAAATGCTGAAAAATTTGCAGCTCTGCTCGTACCGAAGAAGCTTCTAAAATTGATATTAAAATTCTATTCATATCTTTAAAGTGTACACGTATAAACGTTGCTGTAATTTCACACTCAATTAATATTTCTAGCAATAAACTTTGACGCTTTCCAATACGAAATCTACGAGTATCTCTTTTTTCTTCTCCGAAGGAATAGAATTTAAATATTGTAATAAAAATTGAAACTCATGAGGCTTTGCCTGGATTGTCTGTCACTGTTCACAGTGCTATACTTAACACTGATACATTAACGCTGCTTCATTTAACATTGAGACTCTCGGAAAAGAGCTGTGTCCAGAAGAAAAAGAATTCCGACGTTTTTGCCAGCAATTGCAATTGGCTCCATCAGAGTACCGCACTGATTCTGGTGTCCATTTGGGAAAACAATTTAGAAATGCTGTTCGACCGATCCGGAACTCTCAATCGGAAGTCCTCGCCATCCTGATCACCGTTCCGGAACAGCCAGACCTACATAGGAGACTATTTTTCCAGGCGCACGCCAGAATCAGCATGGCTAACAGCACTACGTGCAGTGGACAACAATCTAAACTATCATTGTGTCAGTCTGTAAATAAGTGATATGTACGTGAATAATAATTTCCGCGAAAATCGATAGAAAATTAATAAAAATCATCTGCACGTTAAAATGTAATCACTTGAAAATTAGGTCACTCGTTCGTTATACATTACTCTCTGGAAATTTTTGTCAAACAATGTTTTTTACAGTCTGAGATATGGAGAATTTGCGCAAAGGTACGTGTAATTTTTATTTCCAATTTACAAGTTTCTTTCTTGCTCTAAGGAGAAATTTAAAAATCAACGGCTCGGACTATCCCGTAATTTTTTTCTGCTACAAACTGGGTTTTCTAATTTTTTTTTTTTTTTTTTTTGCTGATATCCATCCGTAATAGCGTTTTAATGGAAAAGCGAATTTCCGACCACCGCATTCATTCCGAGAGAATTTTAAAAGTTACGCAAAAGCTCCGTTCTTTACTAAACGTCGGCATAGATTGATCTGCGTATGAACTTACGAAAAAGTAGGGAGATAATTCCTACTTTTGTTTATTTTACATTGTTATTATTATTATTATTTCTATAATCTTGTTTATTGGCGTTGTTTACTCAAACGTCGGCGTGTTTAAACAATGAAAAAAATATTGAAGATATTTCAACCGAGGCAAGGAATAGGAAAAATACCAACAAAGCTTCGATAAACATACTTTTGTTTATTTTGAATCCTCTGATGTCGAGTTTCGGGAAAACTACAAATTATACGCATTTTTTTTATCTTTTTCCCGAACCCTCGTTCAAATTGCCGCACTGTGAAATGTAAGAACGCGGCCTACGAACATGCGAACTGGTCCTGCGAACATGCGTATCCGATCTGCGAACATGGACGCGAATGTGGCCTGTAAAAGTGCGGATGTGACGTGCGAACGTGACCAGAATTTCGATTTTTGTCCCGAAACCTCATTCAAATGCCGCACTGTACGACATTCTGACGAAGCTAGCTGAAATATTGGCGAAACGTCGGAATTCTTTTTCTTCTGGACACAGCTCTTTTCCGGAAGTTTCAAGCAACGTTAGACGAAGCAACACTAACTGTATCATTGCAAAATGTCAGTTTACTGAGTTTCTTTTTAGTCAGAATGATGTACACTATATATCATACGAATCTCGAACAGTTTCATTTTGAACACCCTGTACAATACATAGACTGCGGATTCTTCTAAAATATATATATAAAATAATAAAATAAAAAATATATATAATAAATAAAATATGTAAAAAGAAAAAATATATAAAATATATAAAATGTAGTTCTTTGTGTAATATTAGATTGATAGAATAATTTTCTATCGAGATCCTATTTTTGTTAATTATATCCTCGAAAATATGAATTTTCATAAAAATCCATAATCTACGATAATAAATGTCAAGAACGTAAAAATCTGTCCACCCAGTAATTTTACCAAAAAAATCTTCAAATGCCTGAAAGACATAAGAATCCACTGCACTGATCCATTCGTCTGTGACTGAAAAGTAAATTGTTAATAACGTCGCTCAGAGGAATATGAAAGATGCATGGCATTATGGAATAACTAAAATAGGAGGATTACGAGTGCAACATAGCCGTCCACTTTCTGACATTTACAGTGATAACACGGGCCGTAATAGCACGGCTGAAGTAATAGCTTCTCTCGGCTTCCATTTAAACACCACGGATAAAGCACGTGGACAGCGCGTGTCTGTGTGCGGCTCATGGTTTATCTAATTATAAGGTCGCTCGACTTTAACCCTTTTGTCGCTCCCTTTCAACCAGCTACGTTTCTTTTATTAATTTTTCTTTCATATATTCCTCTTCACTTTCTTTTAAACTTCTTTAAACAAATAAATTTGATAAACGTTACCGAGAATTACCTACGTTACCTTATCGGTACTAAAGTGAACTTTTATGGAATATGAGAAGTATAACGTGATTTATTATAAAATTGATCGTAGATGTCTGTCTTATGTTTGTTTATTCCAAGATTTGTGGTTTAACTCTTCAAGAAGCAGACCAGTAATTTATCAGAATGTTACGAAAATACTTCAATTTTGTTCGACTTCATAAAATCGTAGAATCGTATATGGAAGAAACAGTGACGGGAATAATAAATTTAACGAATTCTTGGAATTCCCTTTCATAGTCACAGTGTCGAAAAATAGAATTGGAGAATATAAATTGATTGGAAAAATTGAGAACGAAGCGTTGCGTTAATCCAACGTTGATCCTTAATGGCTAATATGGTTTAGTTAGAATTTTACTTTTTGCATACATAATTCTGACTAATTGTAATTAATTTAGTATTAAGTAATTAAATTTTTATAGCTTGCAGTATAGTTATTTATAAATTACTTGCAATACTATTTACAAACTTAATTAGAAATCGATTAAGACTGGCTGAAAATTGTGTAGTATCGTGGACGAAACGCCTAAGAGATATCGAGCGAACCATAAACAATGTCGCGAGAAAGCCTAAATGCCAACAGGCCCATCAATGTGCCGTCAGTCTTTCAATCGAATGGTTTCGCGAAAAAATTTAGTTCACGTTAAACAATCATCGTTTCCTGTTTAACCAACACCTGTTTAATCTATTTTAAATAAACTAATTGTAGTAAGATCCTAGAATTGTTATTACGGAAAAAAGGGAAGCCTATATCGAAATTCACGCGTTACGAATTAAAAAACGAATTTGAAGGAGAATACGTGGTAAGTTATAAACTAGATGGCCTCGTTGATAGCTTTTTTCATTAAATCAATATTAACGAAGAACTGTATTATCGGCGAAACCGCCACTTGTCACGGATCGCGACATGAATTGCGTGTATCTGACAATTTATTTATGTATATTCTTATGTAGATTTCTCTATTATTTCATAAATAAACTAGTGAAATATTATTTCTATATATATGCTATAATATATAATATGATAATACTCGATCTTCCTCTCGCGGGGAAATTTTATAAAAATCCAAAACTTATCCAAAAAATGACAATGAGAGCTGCGCTCGTCGTAAATAAACAAAAATTCAATAATAAACAAGATTATACACCGATAATAAATATCGTATGGCTAATAGATTTGTTCAACAGATTATTGTTAATTTCATTATTCTCTTACGTTCGAAGCTTACATTTTTAATTTTTAATTTCATCAGTTCCTTAAAAAAATGTTATTGAAATTTATATCGTGTTCTTTTTAAATTTCTCTAGATCGCTTAAGATAAATATTATACAAATTTATATCGCGTTTGCAGATGTTAATACGAACCTTAACACGAGGTTAAAAGCTATCGGTGACGTTTGCCGTTGTTAAGAGTATTCGTCAAACGTTTGTTGCGTCGAACGGCCGTACGTCCGGTAAGGAAATCAGGCCGGGAAACGGCGTTCTAGTGAAAGAAAGGAGAGTAAAAAGGGAAGAAAAATGACGTTCGCGCAGGAGTAACCAGAGATTTTTATCGAAAGTTCCTACTGTGCATGGCAAGCATGAAATTCGTTCGTAACTGGTCACTATTTCATTTTGTTTTTACAATGCGACATCTGTACAGGAAATAAAGTCCATTTTGCATCACATCCTTGAATTTCGCTTCTTAAATTAATCTGTTTCTGAATTATTCTAAATAGTTGGGTACTTTCCAAACAGACTTCGTAGGCCAATTTAACCGCTCGTTTTATAATTTCTTCAGCTTTGCTGTACAAACAACACAATGTCGATGCTGAAATATTATATATACATCATTTGTATCTGACAATCATCAAGTAAATGACACTTTAACGTATACAAAGCCTTAGGAAAGTATTGAAAATTCTTACAAACTTCTTACGTATATCGTACAAAATTTTTCGATCAGCACTATAACGAAATATCACTATCGTCATTATATTGGTAAAATTTAGAACGAATCTGCAAGTGTAAACTAGAAGATATTTATTCGAAGCATACACTTCGTAGAGATTGCCAAATATTTGAACGGTCAATTATTCGCCGTATCAGTAAGTCGCGATATGCAGTGAAGTTAGCCTCGGTGCTGATTATACGTTTAAAGCTATTATTCATGCTGTATATCAATTTTTCGCTAATAAGCGAAAATTTCCAACCGCCAAATTTAAAAAATTATGGAACTTTGTTATGTTATTTCTTTTTTACTTTTTACTATTTTACTAAATTCACCCTGAGAGGGCGACATCGACCCCTGAAAATTCGGGTATTTTCCGATTTTGCGTTATAACTGATAAACCATACGAGACAGAGAAAAAATGTTCAGACAAAAGTTACATTAGATCTGTCATTCGATTAAAAATCAAAGATCAATTTCAACCCCGTAGACGGAGTGAATTTTAGCAGCAAAACAAACTTGCGTAATATATAACACTATATTTTCTCTACATAACATTGCATTTACTAATTGACGATCTTCTCTTGCAAACGTATGTTGGCAATAAATATCTTGTAACTTGTGCATGCACTTCTGATCTCAAATTTTACTATTACGATCGCTCTGATAGCGCCACACTACAGTGGCAATAAAGTTTCAAAAAGTTTCGTACAATCCACGTACTATATTCGTACTATATAAAGCAAAATTCTCTGATAAATATAGTATCGTGGAAAAAAGGCCTGTGGCGGTACACGATAGCAAGTACCACCACTCGACACTAACTAGTGTCGGACGACTGCATCGCAGTGGTTAGCGCCTTAGGTTGTGAACATTCGGAACCCGGGTTCGAATCCCGGCGACCGGAGTTCCGATTTTTCTTCCACAAAAATGAGAAGAAAAGCGGTCGTACCCAGCAGCGACATCTACAGCCTAAGTATTCCGATACTACATGTTGTAATGTTCCAATACTTTCGAATACTTTCGCGTAAATCGTAACTAGAAACTACTATACCGTGCTACAACCCCGTGTACTTCAGTGCAAATATTCTTGAACTATTCTTAGTACAATAGTCTCTTGAAAATAACGTTAATTCCATTCGAACAAACGGTATCTGTAAAATCGATAAAACCGAGAGCAAATATGCAGAACGAATGAATCAGCTTACACGGATACTCTTCTAATAAATTCCCTACCCATCATACCGATACTTTACGATAAATTCCAACGATGCTTTCAATTATTCCGATAGAAACGCGATCGAACGTGGCTGTTTATAAAAATACCGTTCCACGTTAACGACATTGGCAGCCGAATTTTCGTCCGACGCGTGGAAGGATCGACGAACGTGCACGCGATCGAACCTTTTCGAATAATAATTACGGTGTTGGCGGGTCAACAGCGCCACTCCGATAATAATGCGACCCCTCTCAGCCTCGTTTCCCAGCTTCGAGAGGCGATCCTGATAGACGCGTTTCGATACTCGATATTCCGTTCCTCTTGTCCTTCTACCTACCTGGAAATTCTATTTGGCTGTTTGCTTATGCCAAAATACAGATGCGTTTAGGATGTACCTGTAACCAACCCTGGCTGCACGCAGCCGGACGTAAATCGAAACTGCTACACGAACATATGGAAAAATAGTGGAAAAGAGTTTCCCATGAATACAATGCAGAGAACATCGCAGCGTTCTTTATATATTTGAAATTCTTTCTCGTTTTATTCGATTCGTAGAATTTTATTCTCTACTCTGTTCGTGGAATTTTTTAATGGATGAGTTCGGTTGCGATATTTTCCGAGCTTGTACCCTGTCGTGGAAATCTTTGCTACCAGATATCGTTAATATCGTTTATTTTATTTGAATTCGCAACGACTACCATCCTCGCAATCAGCTAGAAATTCTTGTTAATATCGATCGAATCACGATTATCTTCTTTCGTAATTTTCAAGCGGATCTTTAATAATCCGACTTGTTTTACGAGTATTTTAATGGAACGAGAAACTGTACATAATAAAAGACAGTACGTAAAAATATAGAAAAGAAATCAGTTGCTTCTATGTTACTTTTTCCATTCTCATTGTTGCGACAAGAAAATAATAGAATTGAAAGATCTTAACACGAACGTGTAAATTTCACATTCGTCGAGCCGGTGCAAATAGGTTTTTAAATTTCAGCATAAAATATCAAATCTACATAGACTAGAGAAGCTCCACCGAGCTAAAGAGATGACAAAGAATTGCAGTACACGTAGCACGCGATGATAATCGCGTTTCTAAAAGCACCGTCAAAGGCAAACGATTCCAATGAATATATCAAATTTCACTGGCCACTTCCCAGACAGACAATTGAAAATCGTCCCTTTCGTACGCGACGAAACGAAAACAAGAACTTCAAAGAAACTTTGCCCACGTGTATCGCCGTGTTACTCTAAATTCGCATGAAACACGCGTGACACCAAATCATGCTCTACAGCTTTTGTTCGTTCGAACGACCACGTCGGACAAAAGTATCGCTGGATAGGTTTTGTCGCTTTTTGTTTGGCAGAAACGCGTGCCCCGCTTTGACACGAGGCCGCCGGTGTTTGCATTTTTCATTACTCGACCCAGCAAATTCAAAGAGGGCGACGTAGCAGAACCCTTTTTCCTTCGCGTTTCTTGTTTTCTATGATAATCCGGCCGCGAAAATCGCCACGCTCAGCAATGTCTTTCACCGAAATTACGTATTCCAAGTGGGGCCAGTGTCTTGAGCAGCGGCCCTCCATCGACTCTTCTGTGTCCTTTCACTACCTTTTCACGCCTCTTTCTCCCTTTTTTCCTTCGTCCTATTTCGAGTATGCTCTTGATCAATCGTTTATCTCTTTTGATAGAAAGGTTTATTATGGCGTAGGTAAAAGATGATAAAATCAGAAGAATATTAATTGATTTTTCATTATACTACTGTGTAATGAGTAATATCGTAAACAGCGAGTACATGCAGTATATTCTTTATACACACTGTACGTATAAAAAATAATGTCAATGTATCATTTGTAATAGAGAACGTTATTAAACAATTTGTTAATGATTTACCTCGTGCATTGTAGAAAATCATGAAACAAAGTAAATATTAGGTTGTCCGAAAAGTTTCTTTCGTTTCATAAGATGATAATAGATGAACGACAATTTCTGTTCTATATTATTTTATTGAATTAGGTGTGATTCATTTCTTTCGATTTCTATTGTTATGTTCGTGCATAATTCAATAAACTAATATAAAACAAAAAAGATTGCGCGTCTGTTATTTCCTTATACATCGAAAGAAACTTTTCGGACAACCTAATAGAAGAATGATACAGTACATCGTTGATATACCGTTTAACGATAGTATCAGGTTGTCCCAAAAGTTTCTTTCGTTTTGTAAGGAAATAATAGATGAGCAACATTTGTTGTTTTATACTATTTTATTATACTTCGTGTGATCCATTTTGTAGTAGGAGAACAAAAACAGAACAGTACATATGTAAATAAAATAATATAAAAGAAAATACTTTGCCTATCTATTGTTTTCTTACAGAACGAAAGAAACTTTTAGGACAATCTAATATTTTACACTAACATGATATTGTTTACAAGTTAGAAGAAATCTCTATTTGCACTCCAGTTTTTCGGTTGTACTGGGAACAGTATACAGTATATTTTCTATTTCGCCATTTTTCAATACTTATGAACAAAACTATGTATGAAACAATGGTTACGATAATTACATACTTGATGAAAACGAGGAATTACACGATGCGTAGGTGGAAGCTGCGGGAATTCAGATATTTCGCGATCCATCCAAATTTCACTTGGCCGATTCCAGTGAACGTTGAAGTTTGGCACGTAATTTGAAAACGATCGATAACAGACTCGGGGGTTATTTGTTAATTTAGTAGAGAGGCCGCAACTAAGACCAACTGTTTGACTAGCAACATTGAAGTGAATTGCAAACACCCGAATGCCGAAATCGGCTGGCTATTCGTTTGCAACTCTGGTCGCATAATATTTGCACGTGCTAATGCGTTTGAAGATGTTACCGGTGTTAAAGTGATCCGCGACGCGGTAATGCGAGCCAAATAACGCGTAAAATGGAAAATTTACTTAACAAAAACCGTGGGTGCTGATGTGCCCGACCAGCCGGTGCAAATTACCAAATGAATTACAACATTGTTGCATATTTTAACGTGCATTAATGTTGCACTTTTAACGCGTGCATCGTATCTGTTTTAATTCGTTGAAAATCGCAATACGCCAATTAATCAACGCGTCGATGTTCTGTTTTATTTGCGCACACGTAAAATGAATAAATAATTTATTCGAAAGCCTATCGTATATATGTGTAGGTCGTCATTTTCTATATCGAATCGTAGAGAAATATAAATGGAAAAAAGAATTGTCATCGACTGGGGCACGAACAACACCTATCGCAATTTTAAAATCGCTCGAATATAATTTTCTACTAAACGATTCTTCTATTCAGAAATTTTACGATATTGCATGGTTTCTTTTGAACGAATAAATCGATATCGGGCGAATTTTTATTAAATAATTAAATCAATATCGGGCCTCTTTGTCCAATGAAGGAGCTGATATTCGAGGTAAAGAACGTTCGAGACCTTGTGGCAAGATTCCACAAATTCCGAACTTTCTACTTTCAGTGGAAATTTCAAATAATTTACATGTAAGCAATAACGCTTCAGATATTAAATATTACAATATAAAAATCAGAGATTATATACATATATATATACATATATATCGTATATATACAGAAATTATGTACACACAAATAAATATTTTCTCCGATAAAGAATTGTCCAAAATTTCATGACAATGTTCGGCAACTACTGACACACGTTATTATTCTCTACTTGCTGTATTTTTATTTCTCTTCGAAAAGAAACAAAACGTGAAGCAAATGCATTTAAAAAATTTCCTGGATTTATCAGAGAGCGTTCAGACGATCAATATTATTGTCGATGTTATTTCCAATATTCAATTAAAACAATATTTAATTAAAAGGAGCTTAAGCTTTTCAAAATTATCGTACTTGAGACTCTCTAGACGATCAATTGCTTATTGTCAATATGCAATTACCTTACATTTTTTTTATCATTTAATTTGTACTTCACAATTTGTCCAGCTGGACAATAATATCCATACACATAATAAAACAGTAGGAGAGTTGCGTTGAATAAGAAAAAGAAATGAAACAATCGTTCAGGAACGATCCATAAGCTATAGAGTCCGAGAAACTAATTTTTATGGAACTTGTGTCTGTCCGTTTGTTTGTCTGTTTGTACTCGCATCACGAAAAGATTACTGAAGTTTCCTTTGCTGTATGATGATGTCTATAGCGTATAGTATGTTAGTATCCGGAAAAGAAAATAAGACATGTCTCATCTCGATCCGTATCGTAGAAGTTAAGAAATAGCCTGGCATCTGAGTTGTATGCTCTTTCGTGTTTGATAGAAGTGAAACAACAATGCTTATTGTTTACATCGTGTTTGTTCCGAAATCGAACCGTCTCCTAATTTAATATCTTTTATTACGGAGAATAATCTAATCGTTGACATAAAAGTTATGCAGAAATTCATAAAAATTCATCTGCTTAAAAATCGTTGCGTATATCAATGGGCCAGGTCGCAACTAAAAGGTAGAATAGTTGACAATATTATCGATCGTCCGAACATTGCTTTAACGTTTCCGAGGAACAAAGAACGTTTCGTATCTTCGTTGGAAAAATAAACGAATTCGATACACCCGAGAGCAGCGTAGTTTGAAACGCAGAGCAAATGTAAAAAGTTAATTTCAATATCATTCCGCGTTCTGCCGGTCCTCTCTTTTTCCCGCGCTCAGTTTCAATTTATCAAAAAACACGATACATTTCATGTCTAGTGAGAAGGAGGAAAGCGAACGCGGAAAATTAATCTCAGCCCGTCCACTGTTTTCACGATTCTTACCTTCATTTTTAATTTCAATTTAGCAGGCAGTAAAAAAGCGACGAAAAAAAGAAGTAAAGAGAGAGAGAGAGAGAGAGAGAGAGAGAGAGGAGAAAATAAAGATGACTGGTATTCGTGACGTGACCAAAAAGTCAATAAATTTCATTCAAGAAAGATAGATAAAAATGGCGTAAATGAAAAATTAATTTCAGCATCCCACGTATGTGTACGGAACACTTTTCTCATGTTCTTCGTTTCAATTCATCAAGGATCCGATATATTTTATTCGACATCGAATAAAAGTATTTACGATTAAAACGATGTAAAAATATCGTTTAATAAAATTTGCCATCTATATTCATGAAAAGGACATTTTACTAAAAATAAATATTTGTTTTTGAACGAAATACACGATACAAGCTGCAGCAAAAATGTGTCTCTTTTTTAATATATCGGTTAAATTGCAACGGGTAACATTTTAGAGAAATTAGAAGACTAGGAATAATAGAAGGAAAAAATGAAAAAGAGACCAAAACAGAAAACTGTAACTAACCGGTTGTTCGAGAACTTAAAAAAAATAAGTTAGTTTGGAAGATCTAAAATATCTCTGAAAATCGATAAACTTTTCCTTGAATTTAGAACTGATTGGAAGAAAATTCTCTGCCATGAACTTCTGTCAGTTAGTAACAATAATAATTAAATTCGAGCAATTACTATTTCCAGTAAAATACTACAGAGAATTGAAGGTAAAGTCTGAAGTTTGATTAACAATATCATTTCCTAACAGCGAAATAACTACAAAGAGTACAAAAATTCCAACTATTAAAAAATATATACACATAAATATCAAATACCTAACAATATAATCAAACAATATTTTACATAATTCTAGAAAAACCACATTGTCTGCAAATCTTTCTTAAACTACTTTTGATCTTTTAAATCTTTTAACAAAATAATACAATTTCCAGGCTTAGAGAAAGAAACTATTTCTACAAAATAATTTTTAAACAAAAAACGACCATCTCCTCCAATCAAGATGACACCGATCGATGTCTATGAATATTAAAAAGAACAGATCAATCGGCAACCTATCGTGATAAAAGATTGAAGAAGAATCTCGCGTCGAACATGAAAATCGATATTCCGCCAGTAATTTCCAGTTCCATCGTCCGAGCGAAAATCCCTTAAACACGGTTAATCCGTTGATTGGTCGGCGTACAAATCGCATTAGCACCGGCAGGAAGAGTTGTGTATCGATTTCTTCGTGCTCGGGATCCGTCACACGACCTTATGCAACCAATTTCAAACGATTATTCGCTTTCCAACCTTTTTCTAATCTTCGTATTTTTCCTCAGTTTGACAGTTTCATTCCCCTCGGTCTTGCCACGTTCTGCTTCGTTTCGAATCTGCTTTGACATCGAGCTGGCTTCTTATTAGCAGATAATTGCGTTTATCTCGCAGTTGCTTCAAGCCATTACACAATGGGTGGAACGGGTTGTGCTTGCTTTGTGTCTGTTATGTTCGATGCGATGAAGATGAAAGACCGAGATTTTGGAGGAGGCTACTCACATCGGTGGAGCCAGGCAGTTTTAATGGGGCAAATTTAATTACTCGAATACGGCCAATCTAAATTGTCAGTTAGATTTTTGTCAAGTGAACAGCTTGTGGCGATGGAAGGGAGAGAATAGCGCAGCGAATAGGATGTCCTTTCGCAGGTCTTGATTCGTCTTTATGGTTATAAAAATTTAGTTTAATCGCGTTGATATTGCTGTTAAAATTTGCTTGTTGTTTAGTAATAGTACTGTCAAAATTCATGGAAATGACCGATTTTGGATTTTTCTGCTTGCATCGTTGCTGTAGACCTCCAAGTAATTTTTGCCAAAATCGATATTGATTTTTATTTAAATAGACACAATTATGTAGATATATTTAGTTTGATTAATATCATTTGAATTATACTGATCTGTGCATAGTGCATTTAGATACATCTTACAAACCGGTAATTTTAAGATATACAGTGGTTGAAAGTATTGATACTTGCGTTAGCCACAACATATTCTCAACTTCATTTTCCAATTCAATTTTCTTATCAGATTCTATGTTACATTTCATTCTCGTAGCATTAAATGTTCGTAATCGTATGAAGGTACTACTGAATCGTAGGAAAAGATTTTCTACGATTCTAATCTTACGCAACGATTATATCATTAATACCACGTGAATAACTATATCAATCTACAGAGTTTCGCTTCCGTATCTTTTAAATGCAAATACCTCGAGTTTTGAGACAGCCTTGGCTCTCATAACTGGCAGGGTTCTCCGACCTCTAATATAATCAGAAGATAGATTGCTCAATCCCTAGAGTAACAATTAGAGCTCGCGAGAATCCTCCACGAATAATTACGTTCCTGGAATTTCCACCGGTCGTTCACAACGCGTAAAATCACTTATCCAGTCATTAAAAAAAAATCTCGTCCTATCGAAGGACTCTGTATAAAAAGAAATATTAATTATGTTAGAAATATATTAAATTCATTGATATTAAAAATTATAGGAGTCGAACGAAAAACCTTAAATCCACCCCTATATGTATACGCTACTGTACACAATGATACACACACACAAACCAGATTTTATTCGCAATCTTTATCTTCACTTCGCCATCGATTATTCAATCGATATAGCGCGAATTCATTGTACAACAAATTTTTAAGAATCCAGCTATCGTATTACGTTCGAGCATCACGTGTACATTTTACGAACGTAGACCTCGCAAGACAGACAGGACGTGGATCGACTTTACGATGCACGCTGCTTTTGACGTCATGAATATTCATGCACTTTTACTACGCCGCTGTTCACCTCTGTCGTTCTGTAGCTACCTGAAATCCCAGATTCTAACAGTAACCTAGAGAATTTCGGTATTTTTCATAGTAAAATACAGCTGGTATTTCGTATATTCACGCTATACACGCGAATGGAAAAGACAGAAAACGATCGTAAATTCAGCAAGCAGCGAACGAGATAGTTATAGCTCGTTTCGGTGCTTAAAACTGCGTCTAGACTAACTGTGACTAGTAAAATTAACGCGCTGACTGCCACGGGTTGCCATCGGTGACACGCGTTTGCTTTACCATGATTGGTGCGAATTCTCGACTAAAGAGCAACCGGTCAGGTCAAACCGATCGGTCGATATCGCGTACGTCGAATGGCTTAACGCCCAAGGTGAAGGAGGAAGAATAGATCGAGCGTCAGAGTAATCTAGCACTGTATTTACACTTGTTGTATAAAAGTAAAATGTGATGTTATTGTGGCGGCACTTGTCACGTAAAATAAAAAAAAAGGAAATCGAAGATGAAAAATAATAGTAATAAAAAAGAGAGAATTTATTTCTTAACACTTTGTTTACACTAATTAAAATTTACTTCCGAACTCCAGCCGTGACTTACCAAGACTGAAGCTCTTACAACTTGACTTTCAATAGGATCCAATTCTTTTTCTTTGTCACCCTTCAATATCCCCACTATCCGTTCTTTCGCATTTTGACGATCGTTCACCGAATTGGGAATCGAACATCCGGACGTTCATTTATATACAGGGTGGTTGGTAACTCGTGGTACAAGCGGAAAGGGGGTGATTCTACGTGATAAAAGAAGTCGAAAATATAGAATAAAAATTTTTTTTTTATTTTTCCATCGAGACAATGATCTACAGTGAGATCCGTTATAACGTACCGAGCCAAAATTCAAAGTCGATTTTCTAGAAAACAAAGCCTCGAACGAAAAATTTTTATTCTATATTTTCATCTTCTTTTTTCGCGTAGAATCACCCCCTTACCGCTTGTACCACCAGTTACTAACCACCCTGTATATGTCGGAGATGAAAGGACATGGGGGCCTCTCTTTTGGAATGTTTGGGAAGGTCCCCAATACTTTAGTCCAGTCTTTTTATTATAGCTGTACTTAGATAATAAAACTAAGAAATAGTTGAAATAGTAGAACATCGTTGTCACGAAATCGAGTGAAAACTGAGTTGAAAATAAGCATTGAGCATTTTACATGCTTCGGCCGATATCTGGGAACGTCCGCTCGGGTTCGTCATGAAGAAACCCTTTGACCAAATTACGAACAAATTGTTCGATGACCGTTTATACTAAACGAGCTTATACCGTACGACTGAATGCTTTTAGCCTTGTTCTTGGCGTAATCGCGCCTCAACAAGGTTGTAATTGTCTGTCCAATGGAGATCGTAAATCGAACTTAATCGCGTAGTCGATCTAAAGGTTAAATGTTTCGGACACTGATCGTTCACCGCAAGACCAGTATGGCTTCTGAAATGTCCCAACAACGCAAACTATCACACACATGTCGATAACATGATCGTTTGTAGAATTATTTCGATATTTGTCTTATTCAATGAATTACGTTTGGCGAACATATAAACAAAAACTTTATTTCGGTGCGTTTGACCTTTATACTCGTCGTCGTTTGTCCTAAAAGCACTCCACGACCTAATCCGATGAGAGATTTCTAAAACTAAATTTCCCAGTTAACTGGTATATTCCTATAGATTCATTTTTGTATGGAAAAGATGGTGGAAAACATGGTTTTGCATTGTGCGAGAGTTATCATGATTCTATAAATCTAGAGAAACCTGTAAAGTAAACGCGAGGCAATGGGAACGAATTTTTATTTGTATTTTCCATAGTGTAAATATTATAAAATCTGTAATTTCACAGCCGATAAATGTTAAACGCAAAATATCAATAAAAAAGAAAGCCCAGAGGTACATGTTAAAAGTACACATATAACTATCCTTATCAAGCTCGCATTGCCATTTCAAAAATACACGAAAAATATCATATTCAGAGTAACGAAATAACTTAAACGCGATGTAATTGAATTTTCCGATTTTTACCTTTATTTCTCATATACTAAATAATAATAAATTAGTAATGAATTAATGACACAACATATATCTATGTATATTTAGTATGAGTCACTAATCATTTCAACTAAAGATCGATAGAAGATTTGAATATTATCTAAACTTAAATAATAAACGATAAAATATTCTTATCGGACTCGCATTTCCATATGAAAGAGAAACAGCAAAACCACATCGAGAGACGATCATACTTAGAATATAAAACAAACTAAATGGGATGCGCACATACGAGCCAGATAAAAATAGCTCCATTTTACATTTGGAAATCCCCACGTCGACGTTTCTTCTCCGCGCGTGCAAAACGTCTCCAACGACAAAAGGCCCCAGAGACGCCGCCGATACAAATCTTCGGCTATCATATACGCTGGCTGTCGCAGTGCGCTGCAAACAACATGCTGTTGCAAAACGAAATACAAAGAAGCAAAGGGAGTGGAAGTGAAAGAAAGAAAAAGAGAAGGAGGAGAAAAATGATTGTTAGACGACATGGAATTTTGCCACGAAGATCGAATGGTCGCGATAAATTCAACCGGAAAGTTTGTGGCTGAAGCTGCCAGTGAAGGACGAGCAGCGCCTCTTCAACTTTTCGACATCGGCTAATACGCGACTCGGCTGGCAAAAAATGAAATTACGTGGCGGGGTTATGCACTTGGCCCCATTCCGTGGCCACCGGCGATAATTGAGCAAGTTGCACCCGACAGAAACGTTTTTCACCGGAGTGTCAGCGACGTTTCGAGATGGCTTGATAAATTCACCTCCGATCCTGTAATCGTCCTCGTGTAATTAATTTCCCTGGCGTGAAGTAGGTGTTACATTTGAAATTCATTCGCCTGGTTTTATGTCTGGAGATTGAATGGATGATCTTCGAGGCTTCTTTCCTTTTTCTAACTGATGCGCTGGAATTCTTTTAAATCTTTTGTACAGTATTCGGGAACAAGATATTACGTCTGATAAGATACCACGGTAAAATACTATTCATTCGTCAACTACTGTGGTGTAAGTTGAATAAAAAATTTTCTTATTAATTGCATGGAATTCTTTCAAGACTTTCATATCTGTGGATTTCAACGTTGTGTTAACAATTTTGTATACTCATAATCACTGGTGATATGATATGGATGTTACTTTGCAATTAACAATAAAAATAAAATTTATATATTTTCAAAATTAAAGGTTTTGTCACTTACACTATTTTTCTATACATATATCTACTCGTTGATCTTTTTCATACGTCACATGTTGTAATTATCAATATATCATATACGTCCATTCACTAGGATGAAAATACATCAGTATATTTCTACTAATACAAACTCGTTATAGTATATCTCAATTCAGGAAATTTAAAATAGACTAAACCTTGTTTCATAAATGTTTCGTTCGATGCCCGGAAAGGCTTCCGATTAAGAACTGACCCGGTTAACAGGTTACAGTAGCCAACTGCTATCAAAATGGAATATATCCGATAAGATACTTAAAGACGCGACTAAAAATAAAAGCACAGATAAGTAAATGAAGGCGAAAGCGTCTCAAAGGAAACGTTATAACGTTCGAGCTTTATAAAAGGGGACGAGAATTACGTTAGCTACCCTTGAAAGAAAGACTTAACGACGTCAATCGAATAATCAACGCCATACGTTGTACAAAGTAGAGGAAATAATAATAGATTTAACGCGATTATGATACATCAACTATCCTCTGCCTTACTACTCATTTAGCTATGTTAATTAACCAACGAAATGAGATTACACGGTCTCTGTGTTCGCACGCGCGCAAATACACTACGAACAGCATCGCACAATGCACAAATATTAAAAGATTAAAGAAATTAAATAGCTTTTACTAAGAGTAATCTAGCTTTCTGAAGGAGAATATTTAATTAATACGCTTTTGCGACGACATTGCGTGAAAAATATGGATGGAATAGAGTTTTTCAAAAAGATAACGAGTTCAATGTTAAGTTGATGAATAGATCGTTAGAGAATAGACGGATTTTTTTTTGCACGTAATTTGTAAAATTTGACCTGAACTGAAAAATTCTCAGCTAATTGAAAAACTCACATTAGAATATTACTTTAGAAGTATTAACATAATAGCATATAGAGACAAATGTTTAACTGGCTATTTAAAAATGACTGGTACTTGCCAAAGTGTAAAAGAATCCTGCAATCTGGTTATCGAACCCCAATTAACTAGTTTTCTCCTTTTGTACAACTTCCCACGCGTTTTTAAAATTTTTACTGCGTATCATTCAATACGATGATATCACTTATCAGGAAAATTCCGGATCGATCGCTAGATCGTTAGATACTAACACTGGAAATACCACAGCAGTCAAAATGACTGGTTCCACAATTTTCTAAATATGTCAACCCTCGTTTAGGGATGATGGTCCCAGATAGCTTAATAATACCAAAAAACTACTACATAACATGGAATTCCTTCTGTGAAAAAGTAATAAATCAATAAATATAAAAATATTCTATTATTTCGTATTTTTTAAAGACCAGTCATTTTGACTGGTTTTGGTAGAAATAGCTTCGTGTTAACTATCGATAGTTCTAGTGTTAAGAAGACAATCAATAAAATTGATTACAGGAAAGAAAATTATTAACATGTTGCTTCTGCGTTGAAGCTCCATACGATATCTCTAAATTTATCGATAAATATATCGACACGAATATATAACTGAAAGTATAACGTAGCTCTAACTTGAAGATTAACAGAATAGCAGAATAAAAAAAGAAAATGATAAAACTCTGTATGTATGTACATAATTCTATAAATCAAAGCTTATTTGCTCTCGAGTAATTTTATGTTAAATTCTGAATATTCTGAATATTCCGAATCTTCATTCATTGTGTTTTATTCATAACGTTAATGATATACGAAATTTCCCTTTTGTCCTACGTTCGAATCGAAACGTAAAGAAAATTACGAAATAATTTCGCTAGGAAAACGCTCAATAAAATAAAATTGACAAGTAGGAAAGGCGAATTACACATGATCCAACGATAAGAGAATGACTCTCAACCAAAAGACGACGAAACTTACCAAGGAGGAACAAAAAAATTTCGCGGAAGCTTATTTATCGAGCAGTTACCATTCGATGGTATTAGATCACCGCCAGTTTCCACGGAGATTATCGAGGTAGAATAACGTTAAGAGCAATGATTCCCATCGCGTTTAACCCGTAATTGATCCATGCGGAATTAAATTAGACGAATATCATGAGACCAAAGGTAAAGGGTTATATCCACGACCTGGTTCTCGTCCCCGGAGGAGGTTAGGCGATAATCGTGAAACTTCGCGTCGATATTCCTCCGCCGGAAAGCTGTGCTTGTCAGTTCGCTACAGCTATATTTACTTACCACTACTACTTAGCTATTAGTTTCAGGACACACTTATAAATCGATATATGCGATCTGAATAATGCATTCGATACGCTATTACAGTCTTTCTATCTTTGTCTTACTCTGCCACCTAACCTCAAACATCATTTTCTACCTCTGCTCATTTAATTTATACAATTGGCGAATGTCGAACGTTACAATCGTCGTGCTTTTGGATTTCGTCTTTTATCCTATGTTAATCAACGAGAAATGTTTGCGAGCATTCGCGATGTTTAAATTGATGCAGGAAATATGAAGTTCTAACTGTACACGAGGGTGCTCGTTGTAAATGGGAAACTTCATTTATTCGAAATGTTCAGCGATGTGGTGATTATTTACTCATTTTCTTTACCAATGAGGCGGATATTTTTTTTAATTGTTGAAAAGGGGATAAATGAAGGAATTGCGAACATCGGTAGAAACGGGTGTCGATGGCTGTTGTTGCAATTTATTTATAAATCGTGTATCGAAGAAATCGTTCGATCAATTGACGCACGTTATTTTTGTATCTGATCTTTATGAATTTAAGATTTCTTACTATTTATACGCAGCAATTTAATATGAAAATTACTATAAAAGACAATGAAGAAAGTCGTAGCTCGATGCAATAATCGGATATAAAAACACAATGCAGAGATTCATGTATAAGAACTATCACGTTGTTACTTAAAATGCTTTAAATTATGTAGCAATCTACAATCTTAATTTTTCATTTTCCCCTTTTTCCTTTTCTTTCATTTTTTTTTTTTTTTTTTTGTAAACGACTAATGCGACTACAAATAATAGGAGAAAACGAAATTCTTACTACCTGCTCGTTAAACCTATAATTCTTCATAACGCTATAGTTCTACTTGGAAAAAACCTTCAAATTATTTCAAATTTCGTATAAAGGAAAATCAGTTTCCAAATATATTCGTTACCATAGATTGACACGAATTACGCAAATAATTGACGCAAATAAATTACCGAAATTATAATTAAATATAATTACCTTGCCACCACGCGATCGCAAATAGAATTAAAAAAATAGAATCATATTATTCCGCCATTAGCATTGATCATTTAATCCATTGTATTCCATTCCTTTGAACATCGTCGCTATTAATAAACCATAGCACCTCTCGTTATTCCAACTCCCATAGAACACAATCCCAAACCGATGTATCCATCTCGTTCATGTTAACCCTTTCTCTGTCCGCTTTATTGCTAATGCTTCCGGCGTTTATCTTACGGGATATTCCCCGGACATAGTGGCACATCTACATTCCACCGAAAATCATGACAGTTGGCGTGCTATAATTTACGAGCTTACGCTAACTACCTTCCGGCAGATCGGACTCTACGATAAAGTGGTCTTACAGATTAATTATTTCGATAAGGAAGATCGTGAGAGCCGCTAACCAGCGAAGTATCCTCCTTCGTCGATGGAAAACCGATAAAAGTTGTAAGCTTAAAGTGATTTTAATGAATTTGACGACATTAGCGGATCGATGGATACGTTTCGAAGAAGTTTTGGGAAATTTCAGGTCACATTACGTGCAATTAGAAAGCGGTTACTGTGGCGGTTCTCGCCAGTGAGCCTATAAAGAGGCAAAACGGTGTGCCATAGGTTGCAGAAGATGGCGTTGCTCTTGGAAATTGATCAGACTATTACTTTGAATGTAGTTCGAACGATTTGTAGAGTAAAGAGTGGATATTTTTCTGAATGATCGATGATTCGAGAAATATTGTTCGATTATGTACATTTAGCTGAGTAATTTATAGTTGAACAACGAATATATTCGTAGAACTAAAGTAATTGGATAATTGAGATTTTTATTTAGTATTTGTAAAATATAATAATTATTTCGTAAATATAACCAGCAAGTTGTTATTGAACATTTAAAAAGTAAAGTACACGATCGAGGTCTATTTTTACGGTGTAGTTTTCTTCGTTCACATTTTCAGTTGGAAATAAGTTCTTCAGTAGATAATTTTTATTATTACGAAGCAAAAACAAAAGTTTTACGTTACGAATATTATTCTCCCTGTTGATAAATTCTTTGAAGTAATAAATTGAAGATAACTAACACGACACTCCATCTTATTTTACGAATATTATTCTTTCTGCTAATAAATTTGATTAAATACTAATCTCGCATTTCTGCAACGAAGACGTAAAGATAGATACGCAAAAGCAAATTATATATTTCAATTCGTACTATTCATATTCCATATTCCAATATCATTCACCAGACTCACGAACGAATTCATCAATAATAGGAATACGAGAAAACTTCAGGAATGAATACATCAAGGTTTAATAAATTCGAGAACAAGAATGGCTTCCACGTGTATGCAGAATATAGACGAGAAATAAAAATGTTATTACAATTGGCCAGTTGATAACGTGCCAAGAAGAAGTGGATCTCGTGATGGAACGGCTCGATAAGATCAAGCTTTACGGGTTATCGCTATAAAACTGTTAAAACAACTCGACGATAAAGCCGGAACAGAGACTACTGATGGAATCAACGTAATGTACAACGCAGAGTAAATGAATATTAATTTAATCAACGTTGAATACTATGGAGAAGGATGATTATTCTCGATCTCGAGAATTCTCTCAGCAACTCGGTTCCTGCAATTAAGTAATTATATTAAATTTATCAGATGTAAGTGGATCACGAATTCTCTCCTTTCAGGTAATAATTATTAATGTAATATAATAACATTAATGTGTTTGCAAGATTATATTAACCCGATCGCAGCGTATGAATTTTAATATCATAATCTTATTGCTTTAACAAGCAGAAGGACTTCTAACGTTCTAAGAACAACTTTGGCATGAATTCAAAACAAGATACGTGCCGTGTAGATCGCTATTGATCTCTTCGTGTTATTCTCTTCAAATTTAAGAAACTTCTCTACAATAGAAGATGAGAATTCGGTCGAGAATGACCCAGAGAACGTAGGCCAGATTCTTAATCGAGTAATCCAACGTATTCGGCTTGATAGTGGTACGTATAACATTATATTAATCACGATAATAACGAACTATCAAGCAAAATAATAGTATTAGGTTGTCCAAAAGGTGTCTTTCATTTACAGACACTTCTTTTACATTTTTACCTTCTTTATACAAACATGAAACCTAATCTGTCGAACGTTGTGATCTTTTCGGACGATCTAATAGCAAATGTTTGTCTGTTAAAACACGAATCGATCGAAAGAACGTTAAACACAACTTTGCCGAGCTTTGTATCGTAATTTTACCTTCAACTTTAATTTCACGTTACGCGATCCTCCAATAGGAAATCTTCAAACTGATTTAAACTTTGATTTAAACTTTTATTTTCCTGTACATAGCTGAAACGTTCAAAGGATACCACAAATTCGCGGTCCATTGGAAACGCGCCCTATATTGGAAAACGTTTAAAACTCTTAGTTTAGGTTATATACTTGACTATACTATAGTTACGAATTTAACACGTTTCTAGTAAAATACATAAAAGTTCACAGATAAAATTATAAGCGATACGCGAATCGATTTATTTTTCGGTTTAATGAAAAGGTCCTATAGAAACTGTCGGCCATGTTGGAGAACCAGAATGATGGTTGGATGACGCTTGGAAAATTATATTTGCGAGATGGATTATTAGCGCGCAAGATAATACTCGTATCTGATTCAACGAAGCCAATCCGTGCGCGTCCATAAATGAGACATTTTGAACAATTCATCAGTTAACGAAGTTAGTTGTTCCGCTTTATTACAATGTTACGTCGATGAACCTAACCTCGCACGTTCTAACAATAAACTATAATCAACCACGTAATTTCAGGACATATTCAAGCGTTTGATTAATATCGTAATTTTTCAAATGTCCTACAATTTTTGTCTTTTAAGCAACGTTTTGATAGTACGAAAATTGTCGATGATTTTTACGTGAAAGACTCTCGTTATTTGAAAAATACAAGTAGCAATTCGAGTTATATGATATATTAATTAAATCCTGTTAAAAGTACGAACGAGCGTTAAGCGCCATCTGCAATTTTCACTTTTTACCAAACATTGAATAGATGCGAAACGAGCTGAAACTTAAGAAACAACTAACTTGACACTGCGTTAATTGAAAGCGTGAAAGAAAGAACTTTAATCGCTGTTTACAATTTTCTTCGGCCCTTGCAAGCTTTTAAAATATTCCAAATAAACCGAAACTTAATAACTTCGAGCCACATTGCGTTAATTGTCAAAATGTCAAAGAAGGAACTTTCATCTCTGTTTATGATTTTCATTATTTATCGAACTTTCTGATACGCTCGAGATAAGCTGACATTTAAAAAAACGTAACATCGAGCAACACCGTGTTGATAAAAAAATGTGGAAATTACGAAAGATTTAGTCGCTGCTCAGAATTTTCGTTCTAATTATTAATTTTCATTAAAAATCTGAACGCTAAAAATCCTCTACTTTCGAGCATTCTAAAAACCATGTCAATATCCATCAAATCCCTCAGAATCCTTTTTGCCATCGAAACAATCTTTCGCCGCTATTCTTTCTGTGTGGTCGCGTTTTAACGCGAATTGGAAACGTCGTGTCGCCGGAAACGGGGCGCTTTGTCTAAAAAAATCGCGGAAAATCGCCAGAACATCGAACCATCCGTTCGACGAAGAAATTCGTGTCACTGGCGAATTTCAGCCGATGGATACGTTTCCAACGCTTGGATAGAGACGCTAGGAAAAAGATGTAACGCGCAATCTTCGCCTCAAAGCGACGGAATTTATATCGCGCACGGCTTGCTTTCACACCCGAAACGATTCTAATAAGAATTCCCGATCGAATTCCATAAAGCTCGACGAAAAGGAGTGCATGTTCGAAACCGATCACTCGTCGACCTGTCTGAGAAGTTTCAGAAACATCCTGGAAATCCTTTGACAGATAGAGAGACGAAATTTTCATCCCTAAATGCAGCTCTGCGTTTCACTTTGCTATACAGATACTACGAATTTCTTGTTTTCCGTGTCATAGGATTTTAATCGCAATATTCAAAGTAAATATCTTCCTCAATGATCTGTAGGAAATTAATTGATCACATCAACCACGTTGATTATTTGTTTTCTTAACGACGAGATATGAAAGAGACATTTTATTATCGTTTCTAATAATTCTAGAAGTCTGTTACCAATGTAAATCAACATTATTTGTTCGTGTAGAACTGCACATGCAGTTGGTAGAATTCAATGCGCCATGATTTACAATTCGCCACAACAACCAGAGCACGTACTTTAACGCGACCTATACAAACGATGTATTCCAGGATCGGGAGGCGCGCATCGATCCTGCTACCGTCGTTTCGCGATGCAATCAAGGACAAATACACACCACAAATAATGCAAAACGAAGAGCGGAAGGGAGAAACAAAAGGAATTTCACCGGACGAGAGTCGAAGTTTTCTAATAACACTCGATAATGAGTATTCGCAAACGGAAAAATTCCCGGTGTTCTCGTTTCCTTCTATAAAATACGAACAGAGTTTCGTGCCGGAAGATCAACCTTTCTCGTAAAATTGAACAAAAAAGTGCAAGAATACTGAAACAGCGAACGAGAACTAAAAAAAAAAAGGGATTCGTCGAATCGTAAAACTTCATACAAGATATAACGATGAAAAGCGAGAGAGAGAGAGAGAGAGAGAGAAGAAAACGTGGGAAATTGTGGAAATAAAAATTTTGTAAAAATTTCACAATCTGTAAAGGACTGAACATACACGGTACATAACATATATGTATATGCTTTCGCTTTTTTTTTTTTTTTTCCTTTCTATTATAACTCCGATGGCTTGACGTCACGCGTAACAGACCGCTAGTTGGCAGAGTCGAGAAGGTTCGTTTAAAAGTACCTGCTGGCTCCGGTGTCTAACGTTAGGAAAATCCATACCATCGTGAAGACAATCTAGAAGGTTACATTTCTCTCCTCTATGATCCTCGATTCCCTTCGATATCATTCTCATTCGTTTTTTTGTACTTCCGTTCACTCAGCATAGCTGTTCTTTCGCTCAACGGCTACTCTGAATGAAGACAAAACCCATTTCTTCGTTACTTCCCTCGACTCACGCTTCAATTTATGCTACACTTTCCTGCCCTTATCTCTTCATGGCCATATCGTGACTTGCTTCTTTCTGTTCTACTTTTCCTTGTAATTTAGTTGTCGCTTCGTCCTTTAACCACTTCTTTCATTTCCTTTCCTTTATGATAAGGTATGATTAATTTTGTCTAACTTCTAGAGATTTATCAGGTTGTATATGATGCATCTGATCGCTCATATCTTGACGAATATTAAAATGGCTACGCTTATATCTGTTAATGACGCGATATATTATACAGGGTGGTTGGTAACTGGTGGTACAAGCGGAAAGGGGGTGATTCTACGCGAAAAAAGAAGTCGAAAATATAGAATAAAAAAATTGTTTTTTTCTTTTTTAATTTTTCCAACGATCTACAGTGAGATCCGTTATAACGTACCGCGCGCGTACCGAGCGAAAATTCAAAGTCGATTTTCTCGAAAACAAAGCCTCAAACGAAAAATTTTTATTCTATATTTTCGACTTCTTTTTTTGCGTAGAATCACCCCCTTTCCACTTGTACCACCAGTTACCAACCACCCGGTATATTATAACGTTAAGGAATTATATGAAAGGGAATAAGTTTCTTGGAAATGATCTTTTCTCGTTATTTTATTTTTCTTCTTTATTTTTAGAAAGGAATAATTAGTTTCGTCCGCTTTATAGAAATGCATTAGGTTGCAATCTCTTAGTCTGATATCTGTCCTTTGTTCAGCCATCTATTTTTATATCGGGTCTGTACCTATCGGTTGGTATTTCTATTTTTTATCTAGTTTCCTTTACCTTCGTTAGCAACAGAATTATCTTCTTTACTGGTTTACTTACTTTGACTGGTTAACTAATTCGTAATAAATTTTTCTCTTGCATTTTCCTTGTAGATTCAAAGGCAGAAACCTTTGATGTTTTAATCCCATTTCTCTTCTTTTCCATCTGGTAGCAATTGTATTTATCTTTCTGATTAACGAACGTTTTATCTAGACCTTTGGTAATTTCTATCCTTTTTACTATCGATGTAGTACATGTAGATACTAATACGATGAAACATATGTCGGAAGCTTTACATAACACTCACACAGGAAACGCACATAAGAAAATTGCTATTACACCGAAAAATATCGTAGATTGTACGAATATAGGAATAATAAATTTCATTTTCAATGAAACCAGAAAATTGCACGACAGGTTTAACATATTTCCGATTTTCCTAGAAAAAGATCCATCGATCTGGCAGAATAAAACATCATACGTAGCAGAATTAGAAATGATAGTGAAAGTAATACTCTGCAGACCGAGATACATATTTGTTAAGAAATATCTTTCGTAAAACTATATTTACTTCCACCTGGATAACATTCTCAGTAGTTTTCTAATATTTCTAAAATACGTTATATATTTTTGTCCATCTTTTGTTAAGAAATTATTATACTCCGACATTAACTTCACGTCACGATCTGCACCAGATGTCACAAGTTAGCTGAATAAGACCAGGAAAAAAAAACAACAAGAAGGAATCAACCTACTATACATTTAAAATTCTAAGCTTTATATAAAAAATTCCTCTTTTATATTTTTTTCTGAACATTTCATTAGGAATCCAATTATTTCTCTTTATAAGTTATCTCCATGTATTTTGTAATACCTGTTCTTTACTTTTTTTATGAATTCAGAATTTAATATTCTTGATGCTTTAATCCTATTCACTGCCTTTAACAATATACGTATTTCTCTTCCCTATTAATGAACTTCATCCTCTAGAAATTTCTCCTTTTCGATCTTCGCTATGCACTCATAATTGAAGGTTTAATATGTATCCTTTTGATCTCTCTTCATCATAGAAATTTAATTATTTTCTTTATTAGTAGATCTTTCTCCTTTATCACTTTTACGGATCAAAAATAAAAAAATTTGTTTCAATCTTACTCATATTTTCTTTGTTAAAATAACACTATTATGTATAAATATGTACAAATTATATTTACACAACTTTCATTAAGATGATTTCAATTTACTTTTCATTAACTTTGATTTAATTTACTTTTGATAATTTCTTCTTGTGGTAGAAGTCTTATATTACAATGTACTCGCATTACGTGATTGATATTTTTATTTTATTCCATACGATCTCCCTTCATTAGCAACCCAATTATTTTCTTTCTCGTTGGCTAACTTCTCGTAACAGTTTTTTCCCACATTTCCTGCATACTGCAAGTTAAAAGCGATCCCATTCCTTCCTTCATCCCTTTTTAATAATCTACTTATTCTTTTGTTAAGCAATTCTCTCTATGCCCTGGTAATTTTCTCTCGACTACTCCTGTTGCGAATTTAAAGTAAAAAGCTTCTGATATTTGAATTTCGCTCGTACTTACTTTTTCTTGTCTTTGTTGCGGAGTATAGTAGTGAATTTTGCTACTGTTGATAATATAGGGTGTTCAGAAGTTCCTGTTGAATTTACGAAAAGGCTAAAAGAATCTTCGTTACATTTTACATGCTAATTAATTAGGCCTGAGTATGTTAAATTCTGTATTACTTTGTATCAGTTAATATCCTCGTACGACCATCAAAATTTGATACTACACAGATTGAAATGATAAAAATGAACGCTGATAAAAAGAACGCTTCGTTAGAAAATATATGGCTATGTTCGAATACTCTTTGCAACCACTAAATAGCTGTGTAAATTCACTAAAATCCAACATCCTTTACATACGCACCGTGTTCTTGTTTGTGTTCCCGCGTATTGTCCCCTCCCCCTACCCATTCCCAGTACAGCAATTTTTCACATTACCTTCTTCAAGTTTACTCTATTTTTCCGCGTCATACGCGTCCCACGCGACACTAACCGATTCCTCTATTTTTCTTCTTACATTCTCACCCGCGAGTATAACATTCCTACCCTAGGTGCACCGTCATTGCTTCCTTTCTTAAATACGCACTGTCATTTCTTCAGCGTCAGCGCGTAGTTATTATTCCACAGACGTTCCCTCAATATTCTTCCCTTCGTCGCACTTCTCTCTGTAATTCGTCCAGCTTCGTCATCCCTCGCTTCCACAAATCCAACCTCACCCTCCTCCATTTCATTGCCTCTATCTCTCTCTATATTTTCTTACCGATCATCAATCTATCTCAATCTCTTCGTCTCATCGAACCGTTATATTTCTTCTTTGCTTCGGTTTCACGATTTACAAAGCATATCTCGGTGAGATGTATAGCTTGAATTATAACGAGATTGGATAACATCGAATTGAAGATACGATATAATAAGAAACAATACCATCCGCGTTGTAATACTTCTGTACTTCTACCAAACCGAAAATAACGGATAAAGACATGACATAAGTATAGAATCGATTTCATACAATGACAAGTGTATTTTGCTATTCGAGAAAGGAAACATGAATTTAACGTTTCGGCGAAGAATTTCAAAAATAGATTATTTCTCAAATATAAACTTCAAATATAATTGTAACCCTCTACAGGGGAAAAGCGAGTCGTTTATGTACAATTAAAAATTTTTTTGTTATTCTACATGTTTCGAAAACATCTGAACAAATTTTTCTCTATTTATCAACACTATCATACAATCATCAAAGTGTATGTATATTATATATACATATACATAGAAAAAATATTCAATATTTTCTTCAGCAAGAAATAAAATTCGCAGGAAGACCCAAGAGATGAAATTTCAGTTGATTTGAATAATATTATTTGAAATTTTCTGCCAAACGACGAAGCTCTGCTCCAAATCCGAAGCCACCCTATTTTCATCTCCCTTACTCGTTCACTTTTACTCTCAGCTTTCACCTTCTTCACCCCCTTTCGTTTCTTCCTCGTGTCAGTTTCTCTCTCCTTTACAACCCAGCCCAACCTCCAAGATCTCTTCCAACCCATATAATCCCGACTTACATCTTTCTCTCTTCCTCCATCTCCTCTCCCATTCACCACCTTTCCTTTTTCAGCCTAAAACAGCCTCAGTTAGCGATGGGTTCAAACGCGTGGCAAACAGGTTCGAACATGCATCGAGTAGAGTCATTACTTGAGAATTAATATGTGAAGATCACGAAAGAAATGCGCAATAAATACATTTTCGTTGATTTTATTATTGTAATGTAGCATTGTTATCAAAGAGGAATATTTTGATACGAAATAGCTAACATGGGAAAGCATCTGTTATGTTCACAGATATACATGAATATGTACCATATTGAATATATGAATATCGAATAGATATCAGTATAATCGACGTTTTGTAGACGCTAAAGATATTAGTTGAATAAAACCAGGAAAAAACAAGAAAAACGAATCAACTTATTATACATTTAGAATTCTAAGCTTTATAGAAAAAATTCTTCTTGTATGTTTTCTTTCGAACATTTCATTAGGAATCTAATTATTTCTCTTTGCAAGTCATCCTATTATGGTAAACTATATTTTACCATCCTCAATATGTTCAAGATACGTAATATACAGGGTGGTTGGTAACTGGCGGTACAAGCGGAAAGGGGGTGATTCTACGCGAAAGAAAAAGTCGAAAATATAGAATAAAATTTTTTTTTTTAATTTTTCCATCGATACAACGATCTACAGTGAGATCCGTTATAACGTATCGCACGCGTACCGAGCGAAAATTCAAAGTCGATTTTCTAGAAAACAAAGCCTCGAACGAAAAATTTTTATTCTATATTTTCGATTTCTTTTTTCGCGTAGAATCAACACCTTTCCGCTTGTACCCCCAGTTACC
>NT_176683.1:1173713-1175358 GCF_000188095.3 Bombus impatiens | reverse complement strand
GGTGTGTGGTAACTGGCGGTACAAACGGAAAGGGGGTGATTCTACGCGAAAGAAAAAGTCGAAAATATAGAATAAAATTTTTTTTTTTAATTTTTCCATCGATACAACGATCTACAGTGAGATCCGTTATAACGTATCGCACGCGTACCGAGCGAAAATTCAAAGTCGATTTTCTAGAAAACAAAGCCTCGAACGAAAAATTTTTATTCTATATTTTCGATTTCTTTTTTCGCGTAGAATCAACCCCTTTCCGCTTGTACCACCAGTTACCAACCACCCTGTATATATAATGTTTAAAAATATATGAAATATGTAAATCATATAAAGTAAACATTTATTTCTAGGTTTCATATACTTAATAATATCTAAAAATATATGACTTTGTTTAAACACCAATAGTCTATTCATCAGTCATACGGTCTTTATACTGAACTTGATTCCATCGCTACCTTCACCATAAAAACATCCCTTTCTGCGTTCATCAGCCGTATAATCTTCGTTTCTGAACTTGATCCTACAGCTAATGTAATAAAGTTCCATTAATCTGAACTTGTCCAGGCAAAGACAGTTTATATAATTGAAGTTCACGTAACAAGAACTCGTCAATTTTTCTCACAGCCTACTACTTTTCGTTTGCATAATAGAATCACGTTCGAATAAGATTAGATAAAAATTCGATTAACGAAAGCTCAGTTCATCGGACGTTAACTAAAATTTTCAATCAGTAGAGATCAGGTAAATGCAGTTCTACCATAAAATCATCGCCTTCTCCGTTTCTACGTATCACTCATACAGTGTTTATAGCGAACTTAATCCATCGCTAACTGCGTCATACGCCATATAATAGCATTGCGTTTATCTGAACTTGTGGTAAGAAAAACAGTTTACATAATCGAGGTTCGTACAACAAAACCCCGCCAATTTCCCCCATTGCCTATTATTTTTCGTTTGCATAAGAGGAGCTCGCGTTCAGATAAGCAAATTCAATTAGCAAGAGTTCAGTTCATCGGCCATTAACTGAAATTTCCAATGAGTGGAAATCAGATAAACAGAATTCTACTGTAAATCACCGTCTTCTTCGTTTTTACTCAGCAGTCGTACTCTGTTCATGATGGACATGATCCCATCGCTATCTTCACCATAGAACCACCCCTTTCTTCTTTTCTGCTTATCCATTGTTATATGAGCCAAGTTCACAGAGTGGTTATAATCTATCGTTTAAAACTTGTAAAATTCTAGACCCAAAACATTTGATCGATGAATATCCCACATAATTTCATCAATTTTCTGCACATTTTGTTTCACGGAATTAATCGACATGACAAACGAGCGACTCATATAGCATTCATAGTGAACTTGATCCCATCACTACCTTCGCTATAAAACCATCTCTTTCTTCGTTTCTCTCGCGGTTTCCTTCGCTACACGCCACTGGGCGTCACGACCTAACCCCTATCTCTCTCTCTGTCTCTCTCTCTTTCTCTTTCTCTTTCTCTTTCTCTTTCTCTTTACCCTCATCCCTGTTTCTCTCGTTACGCACCCCCCACCCCTTCTATCGGGCCTAGCGCTCGATCCTGCGTGCATTCCCCTTGGTCTCTCGGTTTCTCTGTCGCGAGCCGTGGCAACCGGTCCGCGCAGGCTACCG
>NT_176683.1:1158046-1173014 GCF_000188095.3 Bombus impatiens | reverse complement strand
CGCCGCCGCAGCCGTCGTTAGACGAGCGGCAACATTCATCCGGACGCCGTCGCGCCGGGGACGTTTCAGTCGGCGTTCTAGCCGCGTTCGTAACCGGCCAAATCTATCTTCCGTCGGCCGGGAATTATTCGTAATCATTCGCATTACGCTACGACGAGAATTAATACCCTGAAGCTGACTAAGGGTGCGTCGGACAATTTGTGCTGGGTGACAGAAAGGTGACGCGAAGGGGTCGTGAACTCTTGCTTCTCTGGATCTTCGACCTGCTTGTATTCTACTCACGGCTGCGTTTCAAGTGGAGAGGAAGAGATTATTGTAGCAGACGTCCAGGTGTGTATTGTCTGACCGCTTAATTTAATGTATGGTGTTCATGAGAGAACGAATGGTTGTGGCTCGGAATAAAAAAAAAATTGGATTTTAGAGAATTCGTAAGGAACACTCTGGCTGCTATAGTTGTTTCAAGCGGAGTGGCAGAGATTATTGTTGGAGACGCCGAGGTGTGTACTACTTGATTGCTTAATAAGATAGATGGTGTATAGTATAAAGGAGTAGATGGTTTTGGTTGGATGGTTATGGTTTGGGATAAATAATTGTCTGAAATAATTTGTAATAAATATTTTGGGTATAATGCTCGTTTGAAATGGAGACGAAAGGATAGTTGTTGATGGCGATTACCTGATGGCTTACTGTGATATATTGCCGCATTAAGGCTCGTTTGAAATCTCTGTACTTCTCCAAGTACAGCGTCTGTTAATGGGTTAAGACGTGAATGGTTATAGTTTGAGATAAACCGTAACCATTGGGAAAAGAGAATAAATAATTATTCCAAATAATTTGCGATAGATATTATGGTTTTGGGATCTTCGTCCTGATAATGCTAATTATTGCAAATGGAGAAGAAGAGATTGTTGTTGGAGACGTTGAGATTTGTATTATAGGATAACGGTTAGTACGATGTACAAAGGATGTTTGGGTGGAATAATTATGGTTTGGAGCGGAGGATGTCGATTAATGTGCGTGTTTGTAATGGATGTGGATTTTAGAGGGCGAATCAGGGTGCCAGGGTGTGGTAGGAAATTCAGTATCTAGTTACTCGAGTATGTTTATGCTGGATAGAGAGATATACGATGCCATATCGTGGTGTTTGTCCCCAGTGCATAAGTGTGTGCACGAACGAGGGAATGACCAATGGTCACGAAAGTTCAGATCCGGAGTTGAGATGTAGCTGGATGTCGTAGAGCAGTTCTTTGAGTTCTCAGTGTGATTTCTCGATTCTTGTGCTGTTGAGAGACAAAAGTATATTGCACGTGTATTTCGAAAGTGTAGCAGCTGAAAATGATTCAGTCCGATGTTGGAAGAACATTACAGCCATCAAAGAAGAATTTCAAGGGTTAAAAAGGGTTAAAGGGTTAAAAATTTCAAAAAGTAACATTTGATCGCCGTTCCTCTCCTTAAATAATTATTTTGACCAAGTTTGAAATAGTTTTGAATAGTTTGAGTTGTGTCACGTTTTAAGTATACTTGCGATATGTTTTATTGGGATTATTCTGTTTAATTTGAAAACTTTCTAGGCTAACTATATCTAAATATATGAAATACACGCGAAATGACTTTATGAGTGTTGTTAAAGGAAAATATAAAATAAACTTTCTCGACAAAGAGTGTTTTTTTATTAAATCATAAATACGATACGAAACCCGTTATTCAGCTAGTCGCGCTTCGCTAAATCTCAATAAAGGTGCATTCACACAAAATTAAAAAAGCTAAGTTCACCGTGAAAGATAAAATTCACAGTTTTAAAACAGTTACCAAAATATTCTGCAAGAAAGAGATATTTGTTGGAAAAAAGAGGCTTAGAAATACAATACCAGAAGAAATTGGATCTTTTACATGTTTCAATCTAACATACGACAGGTATATCAAATTTCTATAATACATGTTCATCCCTTGAGAGCGGATACAGAGGTGTATCGTGTATATTTTTCTATACTTGTGTAAATTTCAGAAATTTCTCTACCTCTAACGTATAATAATATCATTTGTGATGGATATTTTAAATACCTTACATATCCATTAATTATTGTCATTTAATGTAAATAATTCATCATTATTTATTTAAATAAGCTATATGTCAAAATAAATAAATCAGCTTACTCCGGCGTGCAAACGAATATTTTAGATTCTGTTTGATGATGAACGATGCCTCTATTTTGATAAAATTAAGCATTTTTCGTACTTCATATGGATTTTATGCAAGAGTTACTCTGCAACCTGGTGGACGTTCGTGAAATCCGTAAGAAAGAGAAAGTTTTGGAAAAGTTGACTGCGGTTCCATGGTGCAAGTTCGGAAAGGTAATTTTCTTGCCCCTCTTACGTATACGTAGGAATGATTAACGTTGTTAAAGTGATGTGAAACTCGCGTATGTTGAAGAGAAATAGTTTAAGAAACTTTTTGAGACGTGTTCTCTTGAGGTTAATAGTGAATTATGTGACAGAATGAGATTTTAGACAGTTTTATAGCCCGGATATTCTCCCGCTGCTTTATATTTCATCTTCTTAATTTATTAAATTTGTCGGATATTACTGAAACATCTGGGAAATTAGAATTGAAAACTTTTCAATTATAATAAAAAATTAATTATTAGCTTCGTTGAATTTCAACTAATTTCTTACTGTCTTACTTTAAATAATTCTTTTTTTTTTCTTTTATTAAATCGTACTTTTTCATTTGCAATTCCTCGCTTAACTTTCTTTTTTCTCTTTAATTTAGTACAGAAATCGAATTTTTCTCATTATATTTTCTCATAGATTTTAACGTCTATTAATAATTATTCCTTGTTAATCTCCACTAATTCCTTTTAATTGCTGCTTCCGCGATTTATAGAACAAGGAAAAGCTCTATGTAAACTCGATTAACTGTAAAGTATCTCGCAATTATCTCCAATTCTTTTTTAAATCCCCCTCGTTTGTATCTGGTACCGAGGAAATTCGTTCACATTCATTCGAACACATAATTCCCTTTTACTCGCCACAGTATCAAACGACTGATCTTGATTTTCGTTCTCTAAATTAGCAAATATCCCGGCGAGCATCGTAACCACTTATCTAAAATGGAAACTCACAGGAAAACACGAATTTTGTTTGAAAAATACCAACGAAGCTGAAAAGTGGCATTTTATTGCTCGTAACATAATATTGCTATATTACATTATATCATTTATGCATTTGAAAATAATATTTCATTGAGGGGGATTACTAATATTTAAAAATAAACGAAAATCCGAGACCACATTTCCCATTTACCATAACTTTATTGTTTCTATCAAAAGATATTAATTTTATTATTTTATTATTAATCAACTGTGGATATTTATGCGTTTATGGGAAATTTAAATATGCATAAATACGTACAATGTCCAGAATATAACAAATATCCAAAGCAAAATATGCTTTATAATTTAATATATTTGTAATAATAAATATTTTCAATTATTCGACCAGTAAAACATATCTCTGCTTATCTTTCATTTCTGCAATCGTATTGATAAAAATATAAATTTGCATAAACACACGCAATCTGATCATTAATTTGCAATCAATGCTTCGAACATATATAGCAATATGTCTTAGTTGGATATAAGTTTTCTACGAACTCGAAGGATGAAAATCACTCGTCAAGTCTTTTCTTCGATTCTTCAAAACAAGCTGACCAGCTTTTTAGCAATTTGGTTTCTGTAAAACGCACAATAATTACAATCTTTTAGTTGCTAGAGTACCAATTGCAAATGCATATTGGCGACGACGTATATTTTGAAAGAACGTCGAAAGCAATTACCTTCTTAACGCTACTTCACTTCTCCACGATTTTAGTCTAATTGCTGGTACCAGTGCTTGTTGAGAACGAGCAATCCAGATATACAAGGCTGCTAACGATTCGAAGTCACGTAGCAATAAAGTGTCATAAGATTGGTTTTTTTTGAAAGATACGAGAGATAATTTAGGAATAGATTGCTTTAACCTTCGCTGCTGATCGAATTTCCAATACCTGTCTTATGTGCTAAGTGCTAACAAAAAATTTCCATGTGAAATCTGTTCCCATGTTTTGCGAACTTTGCATATTTGAAAGAATCCTTGGCGTGATAGCGTTTTTCCTTTATATTGCTATAAAAATACGTCTTCTCAACATTTTGTCATTTTTAACCTGCTCTAATGTTTGCCTTGAAGGCAAAATTGCTATATTACTACTTTTACTAAAAATTAAAACTTAATTAAATTAATTAAAAAATTTTTTAATAAAAATTTCCTTTTTCCCAGAATCCGGTAATTTCTAACATAGTAACACTGTATTAATTCATTTTTTATTTTGAAAAGTCATTCGAAAGCAATTGTACACAGATTGTATTTGATAGGATCACAATATTGCAATGATATAGGTAATTACGTATTAATTAATTAATACATTGATAATATACGTAATCACGCTATATATAAATTTAATAACAGCACACATTGTATTTGCAATTTTTCGAAACAAATGAAAATAGGAAGAACAGCTACGTGAAGTTTTATTTGCTGTTATATTGCTAAGTTTTATGAGAATTTTGAACTTGGCGTGAAATATGGCGCTTAACAAGAAATTCTGCATCACAGAATATGAAACGTCGATTGCGGTACGGAATTATAGCAACATATGTAGAATTGATAACTTAGTTTCTGATGTCCAACAAAATTTGCCAGGAAATTCGGAATGTAGGTAATAAATTTCGTATCACGTCGATACGACTCTATAACGTAACGTCAACGTGACATGACCATAATGCAAAACGAATATTTAAACATTTTAATGGACTGCATTTTTTCTGTTCACAGACTATTACGATACGCAATGAATTAAAAATCTTCTACGAGAATATCGTGTTGTATAAAACGCTTTTATTGCAGATTTCAAAATCTATAGTACATAGGAGAACACTTATGATATCAAAGCTATATTTCTGTCTATAAAGTCTTCCATTCTGTAAGACATAATGTGCCGATAAAAAAGTTTGTACGAGTATTCAAATGCTGCCATGAACAGTTTATTATGCTGCTGCAACTTGTACGAGAAAAATTAAAAGCATCCTGTGCTTCGCGATTTTTTCAGCGAAATGGCAAGATTAAAAGAAAATAGGAATAAAGAGAGAAACGCTATTCCTAGAGACTTGGTCACGAACTGGAAAAAGGTGTAGTTTGCAGCAAAAGAACCGTAAGCAGTGCTGTATTTACCCCAGAATCTCGGAATCGAATGAATGCCCGAGTGATTTGGCCATTCTTCGTCACAAAAGACTTTTGCCTTTTTACAACTTCAAACACGTCTCTGTCTCACCGATGGAAATTCTTCCAATTGTCTCGAAAATATCTTTCATCTTGTCGATTCTATCAACGTCCATAATTTCAAGTTATTATGAGATTCGAACGTGTATTCGTTCTCTTCCACGCCGTTTATACAAGAAACGATCGGACAAAACATATATCGCGTCGTGTTAATCAGGTCAAGTAGGTAAAAAGAAGATCGTATAAATCGATGTCCGAAAATGTTTTATTTGAGAGTTATCAGCGTTCAAAAATGTTGGAAATTCCTTGCTTCCCCGAGGATGCAGACTTTCATCGATCTTAATGATCGTCGAACTCTTTCGAATATTCCTGCGATCGTTAAGCACAACTTTCCCGAAAATCTTCGAACGGTTATAACTCTTCGATAAAGCATTTTAAACTTTTCGCAAGTTTATACGAAGCCTTTTACCTACTTGATCTCGTTAACGCGTAGTACGAGTTTCGTTCCGACGCGACAAGCTTTTTCGCGCCTGTGTAATAAATAAAAAGAAAAAACACGGCGAATTTATGTTAAAACCCGAAGAAATAGTATAAAAAGTAAAAGCTTTTATCCATACAAACAATTATTCGACTTCCGAAAAATGGCTTCTGCAAGATAACAATAACAAAATATTTCTATGAAAAGTTACGATTTGGCCATTTGGTCAGTTGCAGTATTAAACGTTCAAACGGTGAAATACATACGCGAAAGAAAAAACAATTCGCATTGGAAAAGCTAATTCAAAGAGTATCGAAAATATAGGCGGAAGGTTAGAATTTTTCGTCGATGGAAATGGAAGCGACAGCGATGCATGTTGGAAAGTTATTCGGTGCTTCTCGCGGCCAGTTGAACCAGCGGTGCGACTACATTTGTCCGGCCAGTGCACGGGTCAAGCTACTCACCTCTCGCCAGCTACTCACATCTCGCTGGCTACTCACGCCTGATCAAAGGACGACCGAATTTACTTGGTGCCCGTTATCTCCGTTCGAATTCCGATACGGCAAGAAATATGATAGCTCTGCCGAAGCTTTCGAATCGACTTCCGTGAAATTTGATCGCATTCGTCACTGCCTTAAACCGAAAGCGAGAGAAAGAATGGGAAAGTGAAGAAGGAAGCGAAGGAAATGTACCAACGTATATGGATAGACCGCGTTCCAGTCACGGTGAATAGCCTCTGTCAAAATGCTGAGAAAGTAAAATGAAATGAACGTCGATCAATTTAACGTACGACGAACCATCTTTAAGGTTTTTTATTCATTGAACAAACATATTTTTCGTGGATGAATCCGTAAATTTAAATGTTCCAGGATTTCTACAATTTACTGCATTTACTCTGTTAGCACTAGAATTATCAATCTAAATGTACTGTAAATTTTGCTAAGAACACTTATATATTTTTGGTAATTATAAAAATAAAAAAATCTATGATTTATCATTTTCACGCAAATAGTACGGTTTATTAATTACCGTTGTTTAATGATCGTTATGAAATATTTATGATACGACTGGTTATTGGAAGCTAATGGAAGTGCAGAAGATACTTTTTCATAAGCTTAACTTAATACTCGAAATTTATTGTTACTTCGTATAAAATAAATTTTAAATTTATGGTTCGCAGCCATTCTGCGATGAAATATATATTGGCCACATCTTCGCGATTTTTCCTGATAACCATAACGTTAAAATATAGAGATAAATTATATGAAAAAAAGATGCAAATTAGACGTATCGAAGCAACATTATATCATTTTTAACGTGTCCTCCGTATCGCAAGTTACCCTGCACCCTAATCTCCCTACCCTAAACGATCCTCCCACGTCTTCATTCTTCTCGTAATCGTCTTACCCTTAAAGTCATCTGTCATGCATAGCCTCATCCACCCACTCGAAATTCACAGTCAAGGACTAACATAAATCAATATTGATATTATCAATCTCTCTAATCCAAATATAAATAAACAAATAAAATCTAAGTAAGTATTCTTCTCACCTACAAGAACGTTTCAATGATAGTAGAACAACGTCATAACGTAACAGACGCTCTATTTTGAATATATTACGTATTTTTCCATTTCCTATGAATTTCTCCTATTTCTGCATCTACGAACTTCATAAATACGTAAAAATCCGCCCCCCCCCCAATTGTAATTAATCAGACTTACGTTCCTTCTGTTAGTGATATTCTCATCGTTATATGATACTCGGGTGTTTTGTTGTCCACGTCAGGATTAAATTCTCTGGAATTCTGTGGAACACGTAGCAATTCCAAACTTTTGACCTACGGTGTATCATTCTGAGTACCTTCTTGGTCGTCTGACAAATCGCCCCCGAGCCATTAATTTATCTCCACCGGCGTATCCAGCATCTTGAGTTACAAAAATGGCGTCACGAAGAGTAATGCCAAGTATAAAAACAAGCTGCCGAAGAAGGAACGAAAATAAAAAAAAAAGGAAAAGAAGAAAGAGCGAAGAGTCGAAAGCACAGACAGCAACGAGTGGATAAAATTGAAAAACGAAGTCGGAGAGCCGAACGTCGCTCGAGGGTGTAATATGAAGAATTTCCGTTAAAAACAAGTTGTTTGTCGATGTATTTAGACGGTGAAAATTCAGATAGCGAGTTGGGGTCTGTGAGGCCGTAGCTCGGCAAGAAAATGTCGATGCAACGTTTCTGACTAGAGAATATTTCGAAGCTTGAGTGAAAGCTGAATATGTAAACAGCTTGTCGATGCTTCTCTCAACAGTTTCCGCGAATCGTATTTGTTTCGAGCGAAAATAATTTCTCGATGGAATAGCAGGGACTATAGATAATTTGTGTTGTCAATCGGATTTTTTTTTATTCTGATATTTTTTCTACTAAAAATCGTGTCATACAGGCAAGCCGCGAATAAACCGCCGATATTAAACATCACGACAAATGACAGCTCTGCTGTGTGCTTCGTTAAAAGTGTTCTTCGACGTTTTCCGATTGTACGGTATAAATAGATGTACACGATAAATCGCATCGAAAGAGGCAAATAACGTTTGCTTAATAGGAGCATGGAATACTAATTCTCTTGGTTAAAAGCATTTATAAAAAGTCGAATATGTGATTTGAGACGGAATTTCAATAATAATAATACAACTAATTATTTGAAAATCAATGATATTAAACGTGTACGATGGAAATATAAAGTAAAACGTTACCGGGAAACATGTAAATTATTCTGTGAAATTTTTCATTCATTGTGATCAAAAGTTTATTATCCGATATTTTTTAATCTATATGATCTGCTTAATGATTAACAAAATACATAATATTTGGAGTAATCCATGTAATAATTGATGAAATAAAATATGTATATATAAGCAATATAATAAATACGTAAGCTTTACGAGTAGGAAATTATATTAAACATTATATTAATTATATTAAAACATTTAAACTAGGAGGAATTTTTTATGCATACTATACATATTGTATATGTTTTGGAAAACATTTTGCAATTTCATTAACATTATAACGAGGCACGATTGTTACATATTGCGTTAACGAACTTTGAAATTTAGTTTGAAAACGTACATAGTAGTTATAGGATATTTACTGCGAACGTATATTTAGTGAAAAATTAATATACAACATGAATAGTTATGTAAAACATACGATAAATGTTAAAGACGATCCCAGTGAATATCGAGTCTTATTAACATAATGAATATTTTTCTAAACTCTGCAAAATATACAGGGTGGTTGGTAACTGGGTGGGTGGTAACTGGTGGTACAAGCGGAAAAGGGGTGATTCTACGCGAAAAAAGAAGTCGAAAATATAGAATAAAAATTTTTCGTTTGAGGCTTTGTTTTCGAGAAAAAAATTTTTTTTTTAATTTTTATTCTATACTTTCGACATCTTTTTTCGCGTAGAATCACCCCCTTTCCGCTTGTACCACCAGTTACCAACCACCCTACATATTTATGCTAAATATCTTATAATTTTTATACATTTTTTCCAGATTGTTTTCAAACTGTACCAATATAGCGATGACGGTCAAGTCTCGTTACAATGTTAAGGAAATATCAAATTATTTCATACACACAAAATATAGGCATAAAATATTTCTAACAATATTTCGAAATACAGCAGCACCTCAATACTTACGAAAAAGCGATGAAGCGACTGTAAATCAACTCGAAGAAACATTTTCGAAGCTTCTAATGCAAAAAACGACAACTATTTTCTAATCTTCCAGCGTAATGAAGCGAACAACACACTTTCGTGAACAGTCTCTCGCATAACACCGTAACGAAGCAGCCTGCCGAATGATTAATCGGTTCTAATCGCATTTCCGGCGGATTTCCATTCCGACGACCGAGCACTCGTAGCCGATAGAACCGATACGACTGAAATTTCGAGGTAGCAACCCTATTTATTCACTAGGAGAGCGGTGAAGGTAGACAGAATACAAGGACGTTTCATTAATCTCGTGTAACCTGATTTTTCTTCGTTTAACAGGAAAACATTCCGCTGACATGCTACTTTCTTTCTTTCTTTTTTATTCAGATTAGAGAAACAGGACGTAGAAAGAGATACAAACAAATTTTTTCATATAAATAAAAGTGTAAAGTCAGCCGTAATATACCGATATGCGATGCCAAGGTCCTTTTGCAATAATTTATTAACTAATAACATTGGTAACATGACAAGTGACAAATTCTGTGTTACGCGTACACGTATATTGCATACGTTAATTATAAACCAGCTGAAGGTCATAAATAGACGGCGGATATTTATGCAAATATGCATATTTTTCATATTGCATACGTTTCGCGTATTTCATTTAAAAGGCATACGACTGAATATATTTTAAATTCCCTACATATTTTACGTAGATACTTTACTTTTGCCATTCCCTTGCAACACCTTGTTGTTGCAACTTGTTGTAACCTGCATGATCAATAGGCTGCGCATTTTGATGCATTTGCTAGAAACGTAAAGCTGCAAGAGTACATAGAATGCAGAAAATATGGAAAAATATGTATATGCGCATGCGTTTCGTGTAAACAAAGTCGTGCAACAATTGATTTGCAACAGAGTACAATAACTTGCGTTGAAATACAGGAAACGATAGAAAATACAATTTAAAATATGAAACATTTTATACGGTAAACAAGTGGGCAAAGGGTAACGTGTTAAGGAAAATAGGAAAAGTATTTTTTTTTTAAATTGACACTTCACTTATCACTCTGTATTATGTTACAGGAAATGCGTTTTCCTATTACTGGGAAAAAATCACTTTCGTTGCTCGATATCGGGTTGTTTCTGTATCGGATTGTGATGAGATACTTTCTATCTTTTCTTCTAATAATTCTTCGTAAGAAGCCGTACAACTTCTCAATTCCCTTTGAAATCGTGTAGAACGTTCGAGATTGATACCATTTACAGTGAAACGATAAAACGTGTTAAAACATATCGCATAACTGTAACCAAAACGCGTTAAGTTAACCGTGTTAAAAGTTAATATGTGTTGAAAAAACCGAGTAAGGGAAAACTGTGGGAAAATGAGTCGTCTGAAGGAAAAAGTACCGTGTAAAAAGAGTCCCAGGTGTAAAATACAAAATGTATAGCAAAGTGTAATACTCGTTATAATATCTAGTACGTAAAACAATCCTTTTTTCTGCGTTTCATTTTTCAAATTATCTCAAGAAAAATAGAAACTCGCACAAATATCCGCGATCTAACTATCAGTTTATGTCTCATAGTAAGCTTATCCGATGTAATTTGAATTAAAAACTTCTTCCAGCTTACAAATTAATTTATCGTCATCTAAGCGATACCATTTCACGGTAGAAAATTTCAATCGTTATACAGTTGTACTGAGAATTATGGAAAGTAAAATAAAATAGCTGACACATTGCAAATGTACACTCGATGCTTATGTAATATTTGTATACGTGTTACGCACTCTTAACATATCATTTGCATATTGCTTGCATATTTGAATATATTTCAGCTGTATACAAATCCGCAGTGTAATAATCAACTTCCTAAACGACGATATTGCGTCACGTCCGAATGTTTCAGATTCACAAGTGCCGGTTCTTTAAAAATAAATTTTACGCAATAGAATATTATTATCCCACTAATAGTATCAGCGTTAATAGATCGTAAGATCGTCTCGACTCTTTTCGCCTGCGTTTTTCCAGCTAAATTAGGTTGCGTTAAAAAAAAGAAAACAGCAACGTTCCAAGTGTCGATATGTCTTTTTTACGTACGTAAGTGCGTACGCAACAGCCACGGTTTTCTCTACGCCATAAAAGCAGGTGTTAATGCCCGGAGAATGCAAGGAGGGAAAAATAGACGCTCGGTTTAAAGCAGAAATGTCTTTCGATGGCAGACACGGGCTCCCAATTTCCATTGATCGCGCAACGAATCTATACATTTCGTTTAAGCTTAATTGCTCTCAAAATGCCCTCGTTGCGAGGACCTCTGAAATCTGGTTCAATGGTTTTTGGCTCGACGTGCCACTGGGGAATAAAACTTTCGTCGAAAACGCGAAGAAAACGTGGGGAAGGCCAAAGGGCGTGGTCCACGGGGTAGGTGCGCGGTGATTTTTCTTTTGGGGAAACAAGCGTCGGATAATCCTAGGCTGGCTACTCGTGCGTGGCCAGGTCGATTGATTCGTTAGCTAATGCGGCCCGAGGATGAATCGCGGACGCATTTAACCGTGTATTCGAGTGGATTGCGCTGTCGGCTGGTGCTGATGGTATGCATATCGAAAACAAACCGGGTGTCGCGAAAAATATATCGAAATATCTCGGAAACGACGCATTGTTTAGAGAAACGTTAAATTTGTTAATATTTCTGAGATAATCTAAAGTAACAGAGAAGCGAAAGTTTTACGATTTCAAAGAGGCGTTGATCTTGTTTGCTTTGAATCTCTTGAACGTTTTCGAGATTATCTCAAGGCTAGTTTTCTTCTTTTCTTTTTTTCAGACGGAAAGTTATATCGCTTTTTGTAGCATCTTATTCTTCCTCTCTCTTTCTGAGAAAAAGGAGAAACTATTGTATTTAAGAGATCTCATCTTAAAATGTTGTTCGGTAGAATAAAAAGAATTTCCATGTAGTCTAACTTCGTGTAATTTAATATTTTAATAATTGCAATTTGATGAATCTCTCTGAGAAGTTCATAATGAAAAATTGTTGGAAAAACGCTACCCATCGAGTGGCTTTTAATCATGAAAAATACAGAGATGTCTGATAGAGATAGTGTGTCCGTCAATATTTGTCGAGTCTCCATGGCAGATGTGTTCAATTTAACACGAAGCTTCGACAAACGCGGTGATTGCACACCCTGTGTCGAGGAATTAGCGATACGTATCAATATTATTCAAGGATTTGAAACGAAAATTTAGAACTGCCAGTAGCTCTAAATTTTCCTAACGACTGAATAAATCTTTAAACGCTCGTCATTCACCAGAACCTTTACAGTTGCAGCACTCTCTCTCTCTCTCTCTTCTATAGTGTCGCTTTTAATCATCTTTAAAGGATCTCCTTATCAGTTTACCCCTTGTTCCCTCGAACCGGACAGCTAAATTTCATTAGCGTTAGAATTACCGATGACTGCAGTAAAGTAAAACTTATGAAATAATTAGACCAGCCAGTGATTGAGAAGGCTCTTCCTTTGGAAAAAATACGTCTACAGCGATTCGCGAAGGTATTCACTCTTCTTAGAAACATTTTGAAATTTCTTCTAAACGAGACACAGATATTTTCATTATATTGGCAAAATTGTAAACAGATCTGACAATGCATATACAAAATAATTGTTGAAAGCATAAATCTTCCGAGGTATATCAAACTATCTAAACAGTCAATTATTCGCTTTGATTATTAAGAATATTTAACGAAGCCATTATGTAGCACTAATTTTAATATTTTATTTTTAATATTAATTCATAGTGTATACAATTAATTTATTTAATTTATCTAATACGCTTAATCTTTCGTCCAACGTATGTTTGCAATAAGCGTCTTCTAACTTCTCCTGTACGTTTTCGGATTGATTGCAAATTTTATTATTACAATCACGACAGTCGTGCCTCATTACAATGCAAACGAAGTTTCAGAAAGCTTCGCGTAATGCACATAATACGTTCGGAAAGAGTTCCTGCTGCAAGTGTTCGAATACTTTCGTCAGCCGGTACATCCTGTATCGTGAGTAGATTGATTATTGGGAATTTTATTTGAAAGAACTCCATTTTTACAGCAACCTAACATTTTTCTCGTAATCATAAATCAATCGTATTTTCAGTATTTTTATAGTAACACTCTACGTTATCGTCTTTCCAACATATTAAAAACAGATTTTGATATTAGATAACGGTTCTGCGGATAAAAATTCGCAACACGTTGGAATTTTTCCCCGCTGGCGCAATCCTCTTGCCTGTAGTTAACAAATTCTCACGTCGTTGCGCATATCTCCGTCGTCGGAGTCGTCGTCGAGGAAAAGGTAAATACTTGATGAAATTCGTGGCACGGCGCGTTTACAGATCGTTTAGATGAAGCAGCTCGAATCGAAATAACTCTCGATCAAGTAAACCGGCTACGTTATTTAAACCCTGTCGACGAAACTAACGACGTGTCTGTTTCACGACCAAATAACCGACATTAATCGAAAGTACAAAATAAGCCTCTACAAGAAGATTTGCAAACCATTTATTTTTTTGTTAAAGTATTACGTTCGTTCTATAGCGTTTTATTTTTATTAGAAAACAAGATATCTGCTAAATTAGCGACAGATCAAAATAGATAGGAACGTTATCGTTTTACAACGTACAGTGATTCAGTAAAGTATCTGAACATTTACTAAAAACAATTTTCATGAACATATTTATATGTCGGGTTTGTCGGGTTGGCGCTACTTTTAGGGGCGCGTTGCGTATCTTCGTTAGGACAAGCCGTCGTAGTTGTTCAATGAGGTTTATATTTACAATTATGTGTACAAGTGTTGATTTAACAGGGTTTAATGATTTAACGTGTTTATTAGACACTCTTAAGTAAAGACAATGTTCTTGGGTTCGAACGAATCGGTCAACAGGATAACTCTGTGTACAATTGAATATGTTTTGAAACTTAAAGTAACGTTAGATGTGACGCACGGTATCTTTCAGACTGACTGACCTGACGTTGTGAGTAAACTCTCCAAGGAGATCATAAGAATAAAAGACTGACACGATCACATTTGTCAATTGCGTATTGACCGGGGTTATCAACAAAATTCCAGACGCCGTTACTAGGCAGACCCGCGTAGAGCCGTCATTGCTCCTACCTCGGGGCTTGTTTGTTAACACAGCGTGTGCCCTGAATATTTATACTTCTACTGTTAAGTAAAAACGTTCATCCCGTGACCGTGGCCACGTTCGGCAACCAGTTGTGTCACCTCGACCCCAAGCCCACTGTCACAAACCTTAGGCAAACATAATCAGAACGTATCACAACAACTACTTCCAAGTTCTACTATTTAAGTACAGCTATAATGAATAGTTTAGACCAAAGTATTGGCAATCTTTCCAAAATTCCAAAAGAAAGGCCCGTTGTCCCTACATCTCCGACATATATATTATTGACTTGGCAACTAAGTGA